>NC_089749.1:32657312-32664812 GCF_040412425.1 Macrobrachium rosenbergii | reverse complement strand
ACTCAAGACTGGATCTTGGGCAGATACTGAATATAAAAATGATTCTGCTTCCTAATATATTTGAGGCTCACTTTCTTCCTCTGTCTAGTCTTTTCTACCTTTTCTACAAATTTGTTCTTGTCTTTCAAATTACAGATGATTTACTTTCCTACTTTTTTAAAACTCGATCCCTGTCTCAATTCTTTTTTACTTTCCTCTCCAAGGAGAAAAATGGTTCTTTCTTCTACTATTTCTTTAAATTCTCTATTTATCTCAGTTATAAATAAGATTTTCTTTTCTATATTTAAAAATCTCTTTCATATTGTTCAAACTTCTTTTCCATCTTTATTTATTTCTCATCTTTATTTTCTCTCTCTCTCTCTCTCTCTCACACACACACACACACACACACACACACACACACATATGGACTCGCTTCGATCTTTTGATGCGCAAACGTATCTTACTAATGTAAAACGCCATATAATTCAATAACTCTGTCACATCGAAAAAACCACTGGTCCTTGTCTAAATATACTCAGAATGGTGCCCTGGTTCGAGCTTCTGGACTTGGCGTCGTTCATCCCAGACCCATCCTCTCTCAATTACAATTTACGACAGTTTCTGTTATAGATGATATCCTTTTGTGCCAAGTAAATTGAGAACGAGTCTTTTATGGCCTCGAACAGAGATCTAACAAATGAATGATCTACCTACATTAAGAAAAAAAAACATTTCCTGAAGAAAAAAGAGGCAGGAAAATTGAAAGAACATTGGGAAAAGGAATTTAATGAGAGAATTGTAAAGCCCGGTAGCTGTGGAAAAGAACACTAGTTTGGGGATGAAGGGGATTTTTATTTTTTGCGCATACAAGATATATTTGAGAGGATGTTACTTGAGGGGTGATACGTGGCTGTTTAGGATGGACAATTTCGTCTTTTCAGAGCAATAACTAAAAAACATTTTTAGGTGCAATATTCATTGGGATGGGCAACCAAATACCGTTATGTTGCAGACTAAAATGAAACGGGATAAAGTGGGAAGGGTCAAATGGGACTTAACCCGAAGGAAGAAAAAGACTTGGGAGTTATAGGACTGAAGATTATAAGTCATGGAAAACGAAAAAAGAAAGAAAAGTAGAAAGTTTGGCAGCTGAAAAAAAGTGACTTAATCTCATGAGCCAAAGTCTACTAAATTATCTAGCAGCCGCCTAACTGCTGTTCATTTTCTAGCCTATGTACAGAGATGGGAATGTCTAGTAGCTGCGTAACTTCTATTCATTCTCCAGCCACAGCACAGGGAAGAGATTGTCTAGCAGCTGCCAACTGCTGAAAATTCTCCAGCCCAAGAAGAAGGATGGGAACGTCCACTAGCCACTTAACTGCTGTATGCTCTCCAGCCTCTGCTGTCCATTCTCCAGCCTATGCAGAGATGGGAATGTCTAGCAACTGCAAAACTGCTATTCATTCTCCAGCAAAAGCACAGGGAAGAGACTGTCTAGCAACTGCCAGACTGCTATCCATTCTCCAGCCTATGCACAGAGATTGGAACATCTAGCAGCTGCCACAAAGCTGTCCATTCTGCTGCCTATGCACAGAGATGGGAATGTCTTATCAGCCACCTAACACAGAGGGGTTAACATCTAATAACCACCTAACTACTGGCCATTCTTCAGCATATGAAAGGGAATAAGAATGTCTAGCAGCTGCTCACCTACTGTCCAATCTCCAGGCTGAGCAGAGAGATGAGCATGTCCAGCAGATGCCCAGGTGCTGCCCATTCTCCAGCTTGTGCACAGGGATGAGAATATCCAGGAACCGCCCATCTGCTGTCTATTCTCAAGCCTGTGCACAGGAATGGGAACGTCCAACAACCACACAGCTGCTGCCCATTCTCCAGTGCTGTCCATTCTCCAGCCTGTGCACAGAGACAGGAACATCCAGCAGCCACTCAGCTGCTGTCAATTCTCCAGCCTATGCACAGAGATGAGGATGTCTAGCAGCCGCCTACTGCTGTCCACTCTCCTGCCTATGTACGGAGATGGGAAGTCTAGCAGCCACGTAACTGTTGTCCATTCTCCACCCTGCGCACAAGAATGGGAAAGACTAGCAGCTACATAACTGCTGTCCATTCTTAAGCCTATGCACAGAGATGGGAACATCTAGCAGCTGCCTAAAAGCTGTCCATTCTACAGCCTAAGCACAGAGATGGGAATGTCTAACAACCAACTAACTGCTGTCCATTCTCCAGCCTATGCAGAGATGGGAACATCTAGCAGCCACCTATCTGCTGTCCTTCCTCCAGCCCAAGCACATGGATGGGAACATATAGCAGCCACCTACTGCTGTCCATTCTTCAGCCCATGCTGCCACCTAACTGCCATCCACTCTGCAGCCCATACACAGACATGGGAACGTCAAACAGCCGCAAAAAAGCTGTACATTCTCCAGCCCATGCACAGAGATGGGAATGTCTAGCCAGCCCCCTACCACAGAGAGGTCAATGTCCAGCAGCCAACTAACTACTGTCCATTCTCCAGCCTATGCACAAGGATAGGAACGTCTAGCAGCTGCCTAACTGCTGTCCATTCTCCGGCTTATGCACAGAGATGGGAACATCTAGCAGCCACCTAAAAGCTGTTCATTCTCCAGCCTGAGCCACCTAGCAGAGAAATGTTAATGTCTAGCAGCCATTTAACTACTGTCAATTCTACAGCATTTTGCACAGGGTTGGGAACATCTAGCAGCCCCCCAGCTACTGTTCAGTCTCCAGCCTGTGCACAGGGATAGAAAAGTCCAGGAGTTGCCTAGCTGCTGTCCATTTTCCAGCCTGTGCACATGGATGGGAACATCCAGCAGCTGCTAAGGTGATGTCCATTCTCCAGCCTGTGCACACAGGGTTAGGAAAGTCTAGGAGTCGCCTAGCTGCTGTCCATTTTCCAGCCTGTTCACATGGATGGGAACATCCAGCAGCTACCAAGGTGATGTCCATTCTCCAGCCTGTGCACAGGGATAGGAACTCCCAACAGCTGACCTGCTGCTGTCCATTTTCCAGCCAGTGCACAGGGATGGGAACATCTAGCAGCTACCCAGTTGCTATCTGTTCTCCAGCCTAAGCACAGGTATGGGAACGTCCAGCAGCCACCCAGCTGCTGTTATTTCTTCAGTCTGTGCACAGGGATGGCAACACTGACAGGCCACCCAAATACTGTCATTTTTCAGCCTAGGCACAGGTATGGGAACATCTATCAGTCTCACAACTACTGTCCATTCTCCAACCAATATGCATAGATGGAAATGTCTAGTGGCTGCACAACTGGTGGCCATTCTCCAGCTTATGCAGAGGCATAAGAACATCTAGCAGCTCCCCAACAACAGTCAATCCTCCTGCCTATGCACAGGGATGGGAATGTCTAGCCTTTACCCTACTGCTGCCCATTCTCCAGCCTATGCACAGGGATGGGAATATCTAACAGCCACCAAATTACTGTCCACTCTCCAGCCTAAGCACAGGGATGGGAACATCTAGCTGCCATCCAAATGCTGTCCATTCTCCAGCCTACACACAGGGATGGGAATTTCTAGCAGCCCCCCAACTGCCGTCCATTCCCCAGCCTCATCACATTGAAAGGGAAAGTTCAGCACCACCAATCTCCAACTTCAGCACCAGGAGAAAGAACATCGAGCCATCCCCAACACCCATCCATTCTTCACCCAAGTATAGTGAAAGGGAAAATCCATTATCCAATGCCATCCAATCTCCGGCCTCAGCACCAGGAAAGGGAACATTGAGCAGTCCCCAACAGCCAACCATTCTCCAGCCTCCACAAAGTGAAAGGGAAAGTCCAGTGCCGCCCAGTCTCCAGCTCCGCAAGAGAAAATGGAAAGTCCAGCAGCCCCCAACTGACATACATTCTCCAGCCTCAGCACAGTGAAAGGGAAAGTGCAATGCCATGAAGTCTCCAGCCTTCACACCAAGAAAAAGATTGTCAAGCAGCCTCCCAACTACTGGCCATTCTCCAGCCCCAGCACAGTGAAAGTGAAAGCCCAGCATTGCTCAGTCCAGTCTCCAGCCTCCACACAAGGAAAAAGAACATCAAGCAGCCACTCAACTACTTTCCATTTTCCAACCTCAGCACACTGAAAGGGAAAGTCCAGTGCCATCCAGTCTCTAGGCTCCACAACAAGAGAGGAAATGCCCAACAGCCACCCAACTGCCGTCCATTCTCCAGCCTCAGCAGAGCAAAAGGGAATGTTCACAGTCCCCTAACTGCCGTCTATTATCCAGCTTCAGCACAATGAAAGGGAATGTCCAGTGCCATCCAGTCTCCAACCTCTGCACCAGGAAAATGAACGTCTAGCTGGCCCCCATCTACCATCCACTCTTTGTCTTCAGCGCAGTGAAAGGGAAAGCCTAGCGCTGTCCAGTCTCCAGCCTGCACACCAGGAAATGGAACATCTAGCAGCCACCCAACAACCATCTATTATCCAGCCTCAACAGAGTGAAAAGGAAAGTCCAGTGTCATTGAGTCTTCAGCCTCCACACAAGGAAATGGAACATCAGTCAGAGCCCCAGTTGCTGTCCATTCTCCAGCCTCAGCACTGTGAAAGGGAAAGACCAGCACTGTCCAGTCTCCAGCCTCCACGCCAGGAAACGGAATGTCCAGGAGGCCCTCAACCGCCGTCAATTATCCAGTCTCAGCAAGGAGAAAGGGAAAGTCCAGCACCATCCAGTTTCCAGCCTCTGCACCAAAAGTGGAACATAGCAGCCCCCCAAACTGCTGTCCAACCTTCAGCTTCAACAAAATGAAAGGGTAAATGTTTGTGCCATCCAATCTCCAGTCTCCAAACCAGGAAAAGGAAATGTCCAGCAGCCCCCCCCAACTGACATCCATTCTCCAGCCTCAGCACAGTCTTCTGGAATATCCAGTGCATTAAAATTTCAGTCAAAAAAGGCTGAAATATACAAAAATATATATTCTTTACATTTAAAACTTCTGGAATATCAGGATCATCCAAATTCCTCTCACAAAAGGCTTAAATATCCGAAAACATACATTCTATTCCGTTAAAGCTTTTGAAAATTTCAGACCATTTAAATTCCTACCACAAAAATGCTGAAACATCCAAAAACATCTTCGATTCCCTTGAAGATACTGGTGTACTCAGATCATGTGAAATTCTGGTCACAAAAAGATTGAAAAGTCCCAAAACATAAATTCTGTTCCCTTAAAGCTTCTGAAATATCAAAATCAATCAAATTCGTGTAACAAAAAGGCTGAAATGTTTGAAAACATATATTCTATCCCTTTAAAGCTTCTCGAATAGCCAAATCATTCAAATTCACGTCGTAAAAAGTGTGAAATGTCCCAAAACATACATTCTCCTAAAGCTGCTGGAATATCCAAATCATTCAAATTCCTGTCGCTAAGGCTGAAATGTTCCAAAACATATGTTCTATTCCCTTAAATCTTCTGGAATATTCAAAGCATTCAAATTCACGTCACAAAAAGGCTGAAATATCCGAAAACATATTCTATTCCCCTAAAGCTTCTGGAATGTCCATAGTATTCAAATATCTGTAAAACAAAAATAGCCGGAATGTACAAAAACATACATTCTGTTCAATTAAAGATTCTTGAATATCCAAATCATTCAAATTCCTGTCACAAAAACGCTGAAATATCCGAAAACAAATATTCTACTCCATTAAAGCTTCTGGTATATCCAGTTAATTCAAATTCCTGTCAAAAAAGGCTGGCTTATGCCAAAGTTATATTTTGTATTCCCCTAAAGCTTCTGGAATATCCATATCATCAAATTCCTGCCATAAAAAGGCTGAAATGTCCAAACACATATATTTCATTCAGTCGAGGCTTCTGGAATATCCATATCATCAAATTCCTGTCCACGAAAAGGCTGAAATGTCCAAAGACAAATATTCTACTCCATTAAAGATCTTGAATGTCCAAATAATTCAAATTCCTTTCGCAAATTCGCTGAAATATCCAAAAAACATATTTCATTCCTCAAAGCTTGTGGATCATCCATATCATCAAATTCCTGTCATAAAAAGGCTGAAATGTCCAAAAACATATATTCTAAACCCTTAAAGCTTCTGGAATATCCACATCACTCATATTCCTGTCACAAAAAGGCTGAAATGTCTGAAAACCCCTTAAACCTTCTGGAATATCCAGATCACTTAAATTCCTGTCACAAAAAAGGCTGAAATGTCCGAAAAAATCTATTCTTTCTCTTAAACTTTCTGGAATACCCAGATCTTTCAAATCCCTGTCACAAAAAGGCTGAAATGTCCGAACACATATATTCTATTCCCTTAAAGCATCTGGAATACCTAGATCATTCAAATTGCTATAACAAAAAAGGTTGAAATGTCCGAAAGCATAGATCATTAAATTCCTGTCACAAAAAGGCTGAAATTTCCCAAATATACATTAATTCCCTTAAAGCTTCTGGAATGTCCACATCATTCAAACTCCTGCCACAAAAAGATTGAAATATTCGAAAACATTTATTTTATTCCCTTAAAGCTTGTGGAATATCAGAATCATTCAAATTCCTCTCACAAAAAGGCTGAAATTTTCCAAAACATATATCAATTCCCTTAAAGCTTGTGGACTATCCAGATCACTCAAATTCCTGTCACAGAAAGGCTGAAATATAAAACACAGTAAATCTATTTGCAAAAAAGCATCAGAAATAACTGAAACCATAGACTTCGTTTAAAAATCTCGACTGAAATATCCGAAAGCTATAAAGCCAATCCACCCGGTGTATAGCCTTACCAAACCTTGACCATCTTCCTATTAACGAGTCGGTCACTTGATCAGGGAATAAAACGGTCTGGTCATCTGTTGGAAATCTGAGTGAAGCCAATCAAAGTGGGCATCACGCTTCCCGTGTCCTTCACGAGCAATGGAGGACACGATCCCTTTACGTAAGACAATTTTATTTGCCGCAGTTTCTCAATCCGGGAACTGGACTGATCTAGAGATATGTGGAAATTAACCCGGCAGTTAGTTACAGAGGAAGTAACAAAAATCCTGTCGTTCAGTGTAAAATAGAATGTCGAATTAAATCTTGCACGATATTTACCTGGAATTCAACTTATAAGACCACATAGATTTACTTCCGCGATTCATGAGCTTTTTCAGTAAGACGCGATGTATTTGTTAACATTCAAGTATCAACTCAAAATTTTTCTCCAAATGCGTAAGAATAAAAACGTTCAGTTAAAATATGAACAGGAAATTTTTAGTCTTTTTTTACCTCAGGAAACCGAGATGGGTAATATACCTAAATATGTCAGGTATCTCACTCCACATGCGCAGGCACACCTGCTTTTCTACTCGGAGTCATAAAAAACACGGGGACAACAGGCCAAGAATAGGAAAGGGTGACCGATTTTCTTTATTAGACCGGCATTTACTGTTGTTCACAGAATGATACTCCGCATTAGAGCACAATAATGTAGCTTTTTAATAACGTCTAAACAAAC
>NC_089749.1:32637312-32654812 GCF_040412425.1 Macrobrachium rosenbergii | reverse complement strand
AAAATGAAGTGAAATATTACTGAAACTTCTAGATTCTCTACAGAAAACTTGTTTATATTGAAATATTTTTTTTTAGGCCTGTGTAGTTAGGTTTCAAGTCTGGAGATTCATTGGGGTGTTATTCCAATGCCGACTTGTTGACAATTATCGCAATACGTTTCGAAAATCTAAATAAAAATACTGAGGGTCAAAATGAGGAGAAAAAATACTAAAGAAATTATGTATGTATGTACAGCTATGCTCCCAAGTAATACGACATGATTGCACAGGATTTCGTTCAAAATTCACGAACTGGGAACCTAACATGCTCCATATTTATTTCTTGTTTCAATGCGAAAACACGATTATTTCATACAAGGCCATAACTGAAAGACCTGGGTTCGATCCGGATGTGAGTCAGAAATTTATTTCTGTTCTACACGTGATTGTGTGTTGATTATTTCTATCTATCTATCTATCTATCTATCTATCTATCTATCTATCTATCTATCTATCTATACATATATATATGTATATATATATATATGTATATGTAAATATATGTGTTATGTATATATAAATTATATATATATATATATATATATATATATATATATATATATATATATATATATATATATATATATATATATACACCTTTTCCAGTTAGATAGGAAGGATACCACAGAAACTTCAAGAAGGACAAATGTTGGCAATTTGGCGAGAGAGCGGTGGCAAATAACCGAAAGCATGTTTGCAAAGCGATCACCCTCCACTTACGGGAAATGACCATTTCTGAGTCTGAGGTTGCTGCAGACTTGCTCTGGCTGGTAGCATAACTTGTTTTGATTGATGATTAAAAAATAGAAAATATCAATCAAGAGTCATACTTTGACGGATGAAATCAAACAAACTGCAGTTCCTTAGATTTGAAGGCGGCAGGAATAATAGAAAAGCCTAGAAAACTCACTATATGCTGTTTTTAATGATGACAGAGTAAGTGAGCCACAATCAAAATGAAGACGACAGTGTTTTTGTCGTTGCTACTGATTAATGAAGACGCCAAATGTGCACAAGTGTATGGCTATATCTCCCTAACAATCAATTCTAAGGAAAGTCCTTTACTTTTCACAAATATAATAATTAACAATGTATTGATCAAAGCACGCATTTCACCTCTTAAACAACAATTTATAAACAACACTGTGTAAATATTCAATTTCAACTCAAAGGATTAGCAGGATTAAATGATGAAGACAAAGTACACATCCCAAATATCGAGATATAGCAGATAGGCACTGCCTGTCATTTAACAGCAAAAAAAAATCATATCACGTTCCTATATATAAAGATTTGAGATTTCCATCTACTAAAGTTAACACCTTTTTGTTTAATTAGTAAACTTTACACAATGACCGACTCTTCTCCTTACTATAAAATTTAAAAAACATCGTCGACTTTTTTTCATATTTTTACACCGAAGAAAAACATTTTCCGTAAGGAGCGAGTCTTGTGGTTAAAGTCATTCGTCAAATAATCATTTAGAAAATGAAAGAACTAAAAAAACAAGTATTCTGTTGTTCAACTTACGATATAAAAATTGATAAAAAAAAGTCATATATACATATATTCTCACTGCCTGGTCCACTCACAACAATTTACAATTATATTTTTGCCTGAGTGACAAGATTAATATACATAATGAGACTCATTAGCGTCGCTTCAGCTAAAGAGTTGAGCTGCTGAAAAAGATTCCATCGTAAATGGCTTCATCTTTTATTTCCAATACGCACTTAACACAAAATGGAAATACCTCATTTGCACAGAACTTATCATCAAAGGCGAAACAAAAACTTTTCTTCTCTGTTTATTTTCAGGGTTTTTTTATCTACTTGTTACGCTTGTCTGTTTATTTATTGTTTTTTATTCCTTCCTATGTTTATACACATTTATATTTATATTCCTCTCTCAGTTAGCTTTTCTTTCTCTCTCTGATCTTTCCTTATCTCCGCCATAGCGCTTTTTCGGTTGTATACATTTACATAACGTGTTGCCTTTCTTTGCCTTGCCCTCTCTAGTTATTCCTCTCTTTTCTTTCACCATCAAATAATTTCTGCAGTAATCCCTGAAAGAGAACTGTTGAAAAAAAAAAAAACGTTCATGGGTTTATTATGACCTCCAAAGCTGTAACATTTGTACATCGAGCCATTAAGCAATTAGGCTTACTGATTAAATTGTCATCCGGACCAAAAACAATCAAGGTCCGAGAATGGAACTCAGCTTCATTGACAACAAATTTCTACAGTGAACCACCAAGCTACACAATTGGGCATCGAAGCTATACTTCTGGTAAGACTCGAATCATCCACGGAAAGTTTAGTGGACATTCATGTCATGGGGAACGGCAATTGCTCTATGGCTATAAGAATAATTAGGTGATGCCCACTTTCCTATTGTGAATGTTTTTGGTAAACTGAAACTTTTCTCTCTTTCCTATAATAAATTACGGGGACTTCAAACCATGTGAAAAAGTGAAGATACTTAGCTTTTGTAAACGACTGTACTCCAACTACGCAGGATTCTATATTCATTACTAATATTTATTTACGAAATTTCAGATGCATACCAAAGTCGAACCGCACAAGAGGAATAATGTATGGAGATAATTAACACCAACTTTTTCTCTCTTTCTCACACAAGGCCATTCATATATCTCATGGATGCATACTTGTCTGGCAGTGTGTTCCTTAATTATTTTTACATAGAAATGTGTACACAGCGGGAACAGTAAAGCACTGTTTCATATATAAAATAAAAGAGATTTTAGTTACACAGTTTTTAACGATTTCTTGATATCAGAATACTAATAACAAACCCAGCAACGTCTTACCAGACAGTCACTTATCTAAACTGTCAACAAAACTCGTAACTTCGTAAAGATAAAAAAATGACTATAAAATTGATAAGATTTAGTTCGGACACTATGAATAATCAACGTTCATTACCATCAGTGAAGCATCATTACGTCATGTCGGTATGACAGGTGGTTTTATTTCTAATTTGTGAAGATACTTTGCAGAGCTCTAGACACTTAAGAGCAGGCGGCGAAAAATGCTCATCTTTTAAGAGCAGTAATTTCCTTACAGACGGCATTCATATGTCAAGCTATACAATCATGAGTATTTTGTTTATTTGTCTGTTTGCTGAAATGACGTCATAAAGCCACTGATCAAAAATGCCGACAGGAAACAACAGGCAAATCTAATTACGCAAAATCCAAACATGCCTACGTACTCATTCAAAATGAAATTACTGCAAGGTCACCTAAATGAAAAGTCCTGAAAAATAAATGACGATAATCATAAAAATACTTCTTGCAGAAAAAATTCCATCTTTCCCCGAGTCTATGCGAGACGAGTATCCTAACCCTTCTCAGTCTGGGAGAGGAAACGCCCCCCTAAGTCTCCAGCGCTGGGACATTCAACAAATAAATGACTCCGTTAAAAGGTCATCGCATAACAGCTAGTGTTAACTAACCAGAAGGAAGCAATGGGTCATACGGGTATGATCATACTAAAGGCCGGCATCACGCTCGACCTGCTCTCCTGAGAAACTGTTCACCTATGGCAAACAAAACCCTGTTGACTCTACGTCATTTTCCTCTTATTAATGCCACCCAGACTGCCTCATCTTATTCGCTCAGCTATTCCTCGCCAGAATCTGTTGATATCTTTTTTTTTTCTGACAGCTTGAATATTTAGTATTTTCATGTTTTTTTTTTTTTTTCTTTTCAATCAACCAGAACCTGTTTGCGTCTTATTTTTCCCATTTTTCTGCCATTTTTCTCTTTTTCCTGCCAGCCAATACTGTTACGATGTCGACATATTTTCATACAGAACGCAACCAACTGTGCTGTTGTAGCTGTAGTTCAAGGTGCAGCCGCTTGGTGGCTCTGCTTTTGTTAGTACGTAATTGTATACGTCTCTTAGATAATAAATGTAATCGAAAAGAGACCCCGTGTTCTTAACCACAAACTTTCCAGTACATAAGAACAGAAATGTAACATGGTGGCAGCGAAGGAAGTTCTACACGTTCTCCGGAATATCCAAATAGTCCAGTCATATTAAGCATATCTTAGACAAATAAATGAAAATAATTTATAATAAGCTGAAAATTGCTAAATGACTTCTTTAGACACTTAGAAATAATATATCAGAAGTCCCCATTAATTCATCCTGGGCTTCGTCCGCCATCTTGGAAAATGGCCGCCAAATTTCAGTTTTTCGCTATTTCCGTGGAAACGGTTGGTCTGACGAAAATTACTTTGAAGTATATAATTAAAGAACAATAAATTCTCTAAAAGTGATAGTGTTATAGATATATACAAATTTTTGAGAGTGCAATATAAAATATTAGCACTCTTTTTCCACACCACCATGGGGTAGAGAAAGCAGGCGAGCTTTTTTTGTAATGTGATATCCCCTTGAGGCCTAATCCACAAATATTTCTTCTCACTTCTCTGTCACATGCTTAGTTCTTAGACTAAAAATTTGATCTTCTTGCCGATTTCCCTGGGCCCTCCGTTGCAGTAGAAGTAAATGGTAAAACACTTATTTCCTCTGAATGTGAATCACCTGGATTTCCATAGCCAATTTCCTATTGTTCCTCATGATGTATTTCTTCTGATTCATGGTCAGTTATGTGCGGGTTACCCTCAATATGTTCTTCAGGATGTTCAGTGTCACTGTCATCTGTATCGATTGTGGGAATTTCTGATTCATCCAATATTTCTTCTTCATCAGAAGGGATAGTAGAGTTTGAGAAGGAAACCCCTTGACAAGACACACATACAATAGAACATTTTAGGCCCCCTTTCACACAGCTGCACATCCGAACACAATTCTTTGTGCATGTGTACGATATCAAATGAAGTAACTTGCCAGGCGCGGGTGGTAAAGTCTTGGCGACAGGAACCAAGCCATCGGTTTCTCTTTTCCATCCCAACTACTTGGGGAGTTATGGATTGCTATGCCAAAGTTGAACCTGGTGATATACCCGAAAGAAAATGTCGTTTTGAAGCTGCTGCTGTTGGGGAAAGTCTTTCAAGTCTTACTTGCTTTTTTACAGCGTCCGGTTGCTCTCCTAAAGCACTTCAGTCGTAATGAATTCAGATCTAATTCTTCTTCAGTACCTTCATATAGGGCAATGAGTAGCTTTTCTCCTGTATCAGTCACTGATTTCTGTGTTGGTGACCTGCTGTTAAATACAGCTGCATGTTTTCTTAATTCTTTTCTCTTTTGTAAAAGTCTGAGCAGTTTACGCTTTCCTTGTCCGAAGAAAGACGAAACTGTGTCACGGCCACTTGCAGCATGAAGGAAAAGGATGTAATCTTTTAGTGAACTAAGGGAAGCTTGTAGATCACAGGAAGTGTAATGTCTTGCAGGCACTTTTCCGCGACCAAGTTTCAGGAAAATTATGAATCTGTTTTCTGGTGTCAGTGCAGTTATAAGTGTAAAAAGGTCAACATCTTCTCCAACAAAAAAAAAAATATCCTCTTTGGCTGTCACACCAATGTTGTTGTTAGTCAAGAAAATTTCTATCAAATGAGTATAACAAACCAAGATTTATCAGTCAATTGTCTAGAAAACTAAATGAAAATGTTATCTCAGTAAAACAAGCAACTGACGATACAGATTTTCTGATTATACAGACAGCTATACATGAGAGTTTAAGCTCTACTAGCACCATTGCTGTTGTTGGAGATGTTGACCTTCTTAATGATGTCAACATAATTATATTTTCATAGAGAACGCAACCAACTGTGTTGTTGTCGTTGTAGTTCAAGGTGCAGCCGCTTGGTGGCTCTGCTTTTGTTAGTACTTGTATACGTCTCTAAGATAATAAATGTAATCCAAAAGAGACCCTGTGTTCTTAACCACAAACTATCCAACACATCAGAACAGAAACGTAACAAATACCACCAGTATTGATTACTTTTTCCATGCATAAAATATGTTGACTATTCGTCATTTCTTTTCTTCGTGCAGATAGAATCCATTGGTTTTTTAATTTTCTTTTTTTCTGCCAGTTGGAAAATGAAATTTAAAAATCTCTTCTAGTCTAGGCCAGAATACAACAGGGAAAAGGGAAGGAAAATATAGAAAGTGATAAACTTGCCTCTTAAGAGGAAGAGAAACTATAAGTGTGAATTTAATCCCATAGCTAGGCAGTAGAAGGAAAGAAAGTCAGTTAGCCGTGCAATCCACTGCTGGTGCGACGTCTGCGTAAGGTGGGTGGTGCAGAATTCGAGGAAACAAGCAACCTACGGGCCAGGTTCGATGGAAGCCGTAGACCATTCTCCTAAAGATATGAGATGTGGGAGTCAAAGAAAACGTACCACTGACAGATCTACAACAAGACTTCATATCTGTTTCAGTATAAAAGAATAGATCCCTTATGTTGTGGAATTATTCTCAGTATATTATGAGAGGATATCCGAGCTTTCAAATCCCCCGATCTTTTGCTGCCTTTAAATCACAGGTCTGAAAAAGAACCAACAAAAAAGAACTCCTTGTACTCAAAAAATTCCAAACACGCATACACTTCATAATATCTGAAACCAGTGAAACGTCAATAAAAAACAAAACTCGTAACGAAAACAGAGGACTGTTAACAGCTTTCAGTAATATTTCATAACTATGACTTGCTTAGTTCTTCATTGGAAGAGTGGGTAGAGCTTTCGGCTAGCACGCTGTTGGCCCAGCGTTCGACTCTCCGACCGGCCAATGAAGAATTGGAGGGATTTATTTCTGATGATAGGAATTCATTTCTCGTCATAATGTGGTTCAGATTCCACAATAAGCTGTAGTTCCCGTTGCTAGCAACCAGTTGGTTCTTAGCCACGTAAAATAAGTCTAATCCTTCGGGCCAGCCCTAGGAGAGCTGTTAATCAGCTCAGTGGTCTGGTTAAACTAAGATATACTTAACTTTTTTTGCTTATGCTTCCATCGAAATGAAATCACCTAATAGCAATACAGACCATCAGCTTGGCAAAAAAAGGTTAACTGACTTCAGCGGCAACGAATATATACCCGTTCTAAACCCAGTGGCCATTAGATTTTGCACACACACACACACACACACACACACACACACATATACATATATATATATATATATATATATATATATATATATATATATATATATATATATATATATATATATATATATATATATATATATATATATATATATATATTATTTTATTTTTTTTTTTTAAGGAATGCTTCCAGGGAAAAGCAACGAGGCAGTCACTGCCGCATTCATACTTCAACTGCAGAATCGTGCAAAAACTCCCCCTGTAGAAAATTTGTATAACATCTGCCGCTTCATAACACTAACTAAGCTCGCCGACGGCGCTCTGAAGCACCTAACGCATACTACGTCATTCACTTCTATCTTGCAGGCACTTTCACGCTTTCCGAAGATTGATGCCCTTCTCTTTCAGAAACTCTTTCACGCCATCTAGCCAACATTTTCTAAGTCTTTCTCTGTTCCGTACTAACATTTTCGAATAACACACTCTTCGCCAACCTGTCATTCTCCATTTGTAAATGAACAAGCTTCTCAAAACAGTGATCCATCCTTTTACCTATGCTAACCCTTTTACCACTTCTGTCTACACGTTCCTCGTCCTACCAGTCTTTATCATGCTTCGCACCCTACACAAAGAATCCATCTCACTGGCCTCATCTACTTTTCTTCTATAAAGAATAAAGGCTAAAAATCCCTTCGTATATTTCCATCTTCACTTTTCTAATGTTCAAAGTTCCTATCAATCTTTTCCAAAACCCTGATACCTTCCTTGTTTTACGTTCTCTGTGACTCATCTCTTCTCTCTTCCTACTATCATCCATTATATATATATATACTCCAAAATATCTGTAGAAATAAACCACTTATCAATATTCACTGCCGCTCCTCTTAGTTTTTATTTACCCTTTCAACTCACCCCTTGCTCGCATTTACTTTCAATTTGCAAACAATTTCACACTCTTTCACTAGTTTCTCCACTTTTGCTTTTTCGTATGTATCAAACAGTAATGTATCAACTGCAAACAATATCCATTCCAGATTCGATTCAAGACCGATTTTCTTAACCGACAACTTTGCACCTACATCGTCTTTCTTTCCTGTGACTTCTTGCAGCATTTCTTCGATAAAGATATCGAATAGCCATGGAAACTTAACACACCCTTTTCTCAGATCCACTTTTATAACAAACCAATCACTCTCCCTCACATTTTCTACAGCAAGCTCACTATCACATAAACTTTTAATCGCTATCACAAACTTCTCTCTTTTGCCAATACATCCTCCATGCTTGCTCTCTGTCGATTCTGATATACCACATGGTACTTTTTCTCTTTACTTCCAAACTTCTCACGTAACTCTCCCTTAATGAACACTTGATCCAAAAACCTTTTCCTCTTGTTATATAAGAAACAAATTTCCGAATGGTTTCCATTAGCTTAGAATAGTTTGACTTGATTGTTCAGAAATTTTAGACTCCATTTAACTGCTTGTTTCGATTCATTCAGAACCGAGGGTAGGTCACCGACGGCAGAAATGGTAGTGAGAAGGTGTTGTCTTCAGGGAAGGCCACTTTATTTTTAGAAGATACATCGTCGGAACCGGCGTTGTGTAAAGCTCATTCCGTTCCCTTGAGCTTGACTGTCGGAGGACAGTGTTGGCCCCTTCGTGTTATGTGCGTGTGGCCTGTGGATTTTGGGAAAAATGTGGCTTTTTCCTGGATTTTTGGTGCTTTTTTGGTGCAGGCGTATCTTCTCAGTTTGAAGAAGAACCTCTCGCTCAAGAAACTGTTTCTGAATTGTCCCTATTGCTGACTTGTTTAAATCAGATGTTTTGGTTTTTATATTCATTAATTATTTTTCCATATATTACCAGAGTTCTTAGATCCGTTCTCAAACAGTGTCCATCCTCATTATTAAACCTGTTCATAAATATCTTCTGTTCATGGTGTGGATATGCCTTTAACCCTAACATTGTCCCCTGCTGACGATTGTATGTCCCTTCGTTCCTCAAACAAGTCCATCTATAATTTATTAAGTAGCATTGTGCCTCTATAATTCTTAAAGTCAGCTCTATCGCTGCCCATTCATAAATGGTACAATTATTCGTCAGACTTTGTTTTCACAACCTTTCCCCTCATCGAGGAACAATTAACAAACCCTGGTCGACCACTCATTCATACTCTCACCTTTGTACCACACGAACTTCTGATGTCTAACCATTCTTCAACCTTTTCTATGCCCTCAATACGTCCTGTAAAGTGGCTTGCTCATACTTACACTAACCCTTTTCAGTCTTCTGTCAGCTACCTCTACATATCTTTTGTCTGCCATATTCATCATCTTCAAAATACTAGACTGCGTTCACTTCAAGATTGTAGCTTCAAGTTACATCTTTTATTCTCTCTGTACTTACTTAACAGTAGATCAGCATTTATTCGCCCCTATATCTTTATTACTTGCCTTTTATTTTCTTTCTCACTTTTTCTTGAATACACTATCAATCCTCACTTTTGCATGTGAGTTACCTGATATCATTATTCTCCAAACTCAAAGATGCATGGGTTCAGACTCCCAAAAACATCCTTTTTCACTCTGGTACTTTTCATTTCCTGGAGAGCGTACACTCATTATTATAATTTAATCCAAACAGTCCTTGAACTAACTACTGATGATCTCCACCAGTCCACAGTCTTCCTTAAAATACAAGCGTGACCCCTTCCATACCTCTACACTTTTTAACTACTTCCGCCACAACATTTCTGTCCTTCACATTCCAACATACACGATCCTTATACCACTGACTTGAATCATTTCCAAAACATCCCGTTTTCTCTCTTTAAACAAATCAGTTATCATATACTTCTTTTCCATGCACTTAAAAATCTATGACTAAGTTTTTTTTTTCTTGCACATACTGAGCATGGGGTACAAACCTCAAGCTCCTGACCGTATAAGGACTTTCAACTATGCAGAGTGGCAAGAATGCTATTATTTTATCCCAGCATTCCACAGAAATGTAATGGATCGTTGCCATTGACCTAAAAAAAGGCTCATTTCTTTTACCTTATTGTACTTTTAAATATAATGCATATATGTATGTGTATATATATATATAATATATATATATATAATATATATATATGCATTATATTATATATATACAGATATAGATCTATATCACATTACCGCAGGTGAAAAATAAGAGGTCCTGACCGGTTTCGACTTTATTTCCGAACCATTGGAAATAAAGCCGAAACCTATGTTAATGTGTGATAAATGAATCATGTACAAAAGTGATTATAATCATAATATATATGTATATTATGTATATATATATATATATATATATATGTGTGTGTGTGTGTATGTTAATATATATACATATATATATATTATATATTATATATATAACATATATATATATATATATTGTCAGTATGTGTTTAATTTAACGTAAATTAATTTGTTTTGAATAAGCCACTTTGGCAGTAATTATTCTTTTGGAACGTAATGACCCTGTTTCCTCCTCCCGACATTTCTGACTTGTTGTTTAGTTTTAATTACAATGAGCTTGTTTTATTTTCACGTGTGGTTTTGGCTTCTCGTCCGGAGCTGTATTCGGCGCTGTTTCTCGAGGACTGAGAGAGTTGTTTTTCTGGACCTTTAGCATTGTGTGGGCCTGCCTTATTCTTGATTGATTTTGAACTATCTCTGGATTACGATACCTGCCTTTCATCAGTTGCTGCTGCTTTGGGAGATTGATTTATTCTTCAGTCTACGCCCTTGGTCCAGTAACACTGCCAAGGGACCTCTCTGCCAACTGGTAAAGGTGTGATTGCCTGTCGGACGGCCGTGTCCGTTGATCGTCTTGCGACGTTAAAGTGATTCTATCTTCTGTCTACGCCCTTGGTTCAGTAATACTGCCTAGGGGACCTCTCTTACGTTTGGTAAGGTCTCGAGTATATATATTATGCCCCTCGACCCGTGATTTGAAGGCAGCGTTTGCCTCTTCTACTGTTTACAGCTCACTTAAGGGAAGCAGTTTTTTTATAAACATTTAGTCTGTATTAAGTTAGGTTATTCTGTCTTTTCGACATCCAATTACTTTCAGGGTCCTCTCTTTAAAGTGTAATTGTATAGCCTATCTTAATTTGGTGTAAGAGTGTTGGTTATTCGATGTTTTCAGTGTGTGGTTGATTTTTGTGTTCATTTAATGTATTTTGTAAGAGGCTCAGTGGTCATTTCTTTCTAAAAAGTTTGTATTAAATATTAAGGTTTTATTTTCAGCTTTTACTTATCCTCCTTGATTCCATCTCTGTACACTCTGTTGCGGCCATTCCACCTATTGTGGACTTGGTCGTTAGTGACTTTGTTTGTATTTTAAGAGACTTGTGTATGTTTGATGGGCGTGGGCCCATAACATTTGGCGACCTTTTGCCAGGATTTGTCGGATCCTGTAGTCACTAGAGTGTATAGAGTGGATTCTTGGGGGTGTTTGCAGCATAGTAATACCTTCTCTCCTATATTCTTGTGTTGATCGGTGTTTATAATTTTTTTTCTTGACCGTGGTAGGATATTTGTGTGGTTATTGGTGTTCAGTGTATTGGTTTGTTTTTGGGTATATTTTGTGAGATACATTTATATATTTACTTGTGTGTAATTAATTTACAATGGCTGATTTGAATATCCCGGAGCTCTTGAGTGGAGAGGGGTGGCAGGACAGGTTGGCAGAATTGAATAAGCCTGATTTAGAGAGTGTAGCAGAATTTGTTGAAATTGAAAATCCTGGGTCTGTTAGGAAGGGCTTGTTGCTGCTTAATGTTTATGAAAAGGTTAAGGTGATGAAGGCAGAAGGTAAACCAGAGACTAGGCAGGTGGAGGAAGCGGTGTCAGTAGAAATTTTAGATAGGCAGATTCAGTTGAAAAGAATGGAAATAGATCTCCAAAGGTTGAAGGCTGAGGAGAGAGAGAGAGGCAGCACGAACTTGCTATGCAAGCATTGAGTAATAGGGTTCTTCTTCTTCCCAACATAATGTGTCTGCAATGCCTTGTATTAATCTAACTGAAGCTCTAAAGTTAGTCCCAAATTTTCAGGAAGTTAACGTGGCAGAGTTTTTTGTTTCTTTTGAGAGAATAGCTTCAAGGTTGGAATGGCCAAAAAGAGTATTGGACCACTCTTATTCAGAGTAAATTGTTAGGTAAGGCCCAGAAAGTTTACGTTACCTTGGACGAAGATCTGTCTTCAGATTATGATTCTGTAAAGGCCATAGTTTTGAAGGCTTACGAGTTGGTACCGGAAGCTTACTGACAACGCTTCCGTAATTTACAGAAGGAAAGAGGGCAGACTTTTGTAGAGTTCGCCAGGGCTAAAGAGCAATTTGCTGGCGACTGGTTAAAGTCTAAGGAGGTGACAGACTTTGAGAAATTAAAAGAATTGATTTTGGTTGAGGAGTTTAAAAGGTCCGTGCCTAATGAGGTGAAGGTACACCTCGAAGAGTTAAAATTAGAAACTTTACAGGAGGTGGCAATTGCAAGTGATGAGTACCTCCTCTCTCATAAAAATGTGATAGGGAAGTACCCAGAAATGAGAAATCTGGTTGGGTGAGAGTTAACAGGAGTAGTAATCAGAACAGGTATAATAGGCCTAATGTTAATTATGGTTCTGTACTACTCCTGTTAACAGCTATAATAGGCAGACCACAGATAACCCGGAGAAGTTGAAAACTTTGACTTGTTTCTTCTGTCATAAGAAGGGACACGTCAAGAGCATGTGTTATGCATTTAAAAGGTCACAAAGGACCGAAAGACGTCCGGTAATGGCCATTCGTAGGAATGAGAACGAGTCAGTGGCTGAGAACTCTAATAATCAGTGACTAGGCAATAAGTCACTGGCTCCTTTTCAGAAATTTTTGTCTGATGGTTTTGTTCGCTCTGGGAATTCGACTGAGCAAAGAAAGGTTAAAATTTTGCGTGACACTGGGGCTGCTCAGTCTTTAATTCTCAGAGAATCCTTACCTATTGATCGGGAATGTTCAAATAAGGAATATGTTTTGTTAAGTGGTTTTCCAGATACGGTCAGGTCTTACCCGGTTGAGAGTTTTTATTTATCATGCCCGTCTTTTTCAGGTTATTTAAAACTGGCCGTTATTGATAAATTTCCTATTAAAGATGTGGATTTGGTGTTAGGGAATGATGTCGCCC
This sequence comes from Macrobrachium rosenbergii, assembly GCF_040412425.1. Taxonomy (NCBI): domain Eukaryota; kingdom Metazoa; phylum Arthropoda; class Malacostraca; order Decapoda; family Palaemonidae; genus Macrobrachium; species Macrobrachium rosenbergii. The sequence continues at coordinate 32,641,535 of NC_089749.1, read as the reverse complement.
TAATAAATAAAACTTTCCCTATTGTATTAAGTTCCGGTAATGAAATATCTGTAGTCACTCGATCGAAGGCTAGTAGTGTTGACTCGGCCGAGTCGGTAGTTGATGTTGATTTGAGTAGTTTAGATCGTAGTGATAGCTTAGTTATAGATAGTGGTGTTTTGGATAATAAACTTAATTGGACTACTAAGGAACTTATTACAGCTCAGAAAGCAGATTTTAAAGACCTGCCAGTTGAGTCTGGCGAAATTACTGATTTGACTGTCCCTCGATTTAAGATAATTAATAATATTTTGTATAGAATAAGTAGACCTTTTGATGCCATTAATACAGGTTGTGAAATTGTTAAACAGATTGTGGTTCCTTTTGTTTATCGAAAGGAGTTAATGACATTGGCTCATGAAAATGGTTTGGCTGGTCATTTTGGTGTTTTTAAAACCACTCGTAAATTGTGTGAAAATTATTTTTGGCCTAAGATGAAAGATGATGTTAAAAAATTTGTAAATAGTTGTGATGCATGTCAAAAGGTCGGGAAGCCTAATCAACCAATTCCAAAGGCACCATTACATCCTATTCCTGTTGTTTCTGAACCGTTCAGAGAGGTAATTATTGACGTGGTTGGTCCTCTGCCGAAAACTCGTAGTGGCAATCAGTATATTTTAACAATTATGGATAGGATGTCTCGATATCCTGAGGCAATACCACTACGAAATGTAAAATCTGTTAAAATTGTTGAAGTATTAATTGAATTTTTCACCAGGTTCGGAATGCCCAAAGTAATTCAGTCCGATTGTGGGTCTAATTTTCTGAGTAAATTATTTAGGGAGAAGATGGCTGAATTAAAATTAATCATGTGACTTCTTCTCCGTACCATCCTGAAAGTCAAGGTGTTTTGGAACGATTTCATCAAACCATGAAGTCTATGATAAAAAAGTATTGTTTGGTTAATGGTTCTGAATGGGATAAGGAACTACCTTATTTATTATTTGCATTTCGGTCAGTGCCGAGTCAGTCTTTAGGATTTTCACCTTTCAGCCTTATTTTTGGTCATTGTGTGCGTGGTCCATTGGATGTGGTTCGTGAATCTTGGGAGGGGACGCCCTGATATGAATTTATTAGATTATGTTAGTAATTTGGGTGATAAATTAACGAAGGCTTGGAAGTTTGCTGGTGAAAATTTATTGTGTAGCCAAAAGAAAATGAAATACTTTTTGACCGAAAGACTAAGGAGCGTAATTTTGTAGTGGGTGATAATGTTTTGGTATTGCTTCCCATTCCAGGAAACCCTTTAAAAGCTTCATTTTCAGGACCGTGGAAAATTTTAAAGAAAGTAAGTGATGTTAATTATGTAGTTGAAACTCCTGAAAGGAGGAGACCCTACCAGTTGTGTCACATAAATATGTTAAAGGCTTATAAGGGTCGTGACAAAGTTATTCCCGTGGCATTAGTTGGTGATACTACAAAGTGTAACGGTATTAATTCTTTTTCTTTTCCAGACGTGAGTAATTTTGATGATGATTGTTTTGATGGTGCCGAATGGCCTAATGATAATGAACATTCTTTAGAAAATTTTTCAGAAATGGTTTCACATTTGAATTTAGTAGAACAGGGATCTTTGAAAAAGTTAGTTTTTAGTTATAAGGATTTATTTTCGGATGTTCCAGGACAGACCACTGTCCTTGAACATGATGTGGATGTGGGTAACGCAACTCCGGTAAAACAATCCCCTTACAGGTTAAATCCATTTAAAAATGATGTTGTGGATAAAGAGGTTGATTATATGTTACGACACGGGCTGATCGAACCCAGCAACAGTCCGTGGTCTTCACCTGTTGTTTTGGTAAAGAAACAGGATGGTCAATTCAGGCTTTGTTTTGATTACCGCAAAGTCAACGAGGTCACAAAGCCTGATAGTTATCCTTTACCCAGGATAGAGGACTGTATTGACAGGATAGGGAATTCAAAATATATAACTAAATTTGATTTGTTAAAGGGGTATTGGCAAGTTCCGCTGTCCAAACGGGCACGGGATTTGTCAGCGTTTGTAACGCAGCGCGGACTCTACCAATGTAAAGTAATGCCTTTTGGGATGAAGAATGCCGCTGCAACCTTTCAAAGGTTAATGAATACTTTGGTCCAAGGTTTAGAGGGGTGTGTTGTTTATATTGATGATATTGTAATTTATAGTGATGACTGGAACACCCATCTTAAACGTATTAAGGCTTTATTTCAGGTACTTAGGAAAGCTGGTTTGGTTATAAACCTAAAAAAGAGTGAGTTTGCCAAAGCAAAGGTTGTATATTTGGGTCACGAAGTAGGATTTGGGAAAGTGGCTCCGAAACAGGCAAACGTAGACTCTATTAGACATATTGAAATACCGAAGTGTCGCAGGGATGTCAGAAAGTTCCTTGGTTTAGTAGGGTATTACCGTAGATTTGTTAAAAATTTTTCTGATATCGCTGAGCCCTGACTAATTTATTACGTAAGAATGTGACTTTTGTATGGACTAATGATGCCCAAAATGCCTTTGAAAAGTTAAAGCAGGTCCTAATGAATTTCCCTATTTTGAAAGCTCCTGATTTTGACGTTCCTTTTTCGCTTGCTACTGATGCGAGTGATGTTGGGGTTGGAGCAGTTTTGTTGCAGGAAGATGCTCATGGAGTATCTCATCCTGTTGCCTATTTCTCCAAAAAGTTATCCCCGGCACAACGGAAATACTCGACTGTAGAGAAAGAGACTTTGGGATTAATTTTAGCTGTTAATCATTTTCAGGTATATTTATCCTCTACAGGGACTCGATTAAAATAATAACGGATCATAATCCGTTGGTTTTCTTGAACAGGTTTAGGAATAAAAATCAACGGTTGATGCGTTGGAGCCTCCTGCTCCAGGAATGGAATTTTAGCTTTTCACATTCCAGGCAAAAGTAATGTTGTCGCTGATGCACTATCACGCATCAGTGACTGATCGATAGGTTGATTTGAGAAAAACCTTTTTGTTCTTCGTAAAGTTGTTTTGTATATACTTATATTAATTGATTTGATTAATCCTATAAATTTATTGAATGTACAGGTTTCCAGGTGTGTTGTAATAATGTTGTGTCAGGTGTTTTTGTTTATGAAATAATTTAGGATTAAGTACTTAAGATTAAGATGTTAAATGTCGTGATTTGCAGGTTTTTCTTCGGTGTCGTCTTTGATTAAGAGTGGTTAATGGTACTTTTGATTTCTGTTTATTTTAGTATGTGTTATTGGTGGAGGCTAATTTTAAGGTGTTACCATTGTCTTGTGTATGTCCAGGTTAATTTTGAGGTGTTACCATTGTCTTGTATATGTCCATTAATGATGTGTGTATTTAAGGCCCAAACCCGTTTAGTGTGAGGACGCTCTCTGAAGTGTAGAGGCACTAAAACTGAGTGAAGTGAAGTGAAAAGACGCTCTTTGAAACTCAGTGAGTTGCAAAAACAAATAGTGTTGAGTAAGGACGCTCTCTGGAGTGAAAAGAGGCATTATTGGAAGGTGTTGTGAAGGGCCACAATATTGAGTGTGTCGTAAAATCATGGATATGTGAACGGTGTGTTACGTTTTTCTTATTTTTGGTGATTGATGGTTAGTTTTTATGAATCATTAATCATATACTGTTATGTCCCTGTTCTTTATTTGTGCCAATGGTCCACATTAATTCTTTCTTTACAAAGCTTAGATAGGTCACGGGCTCACGGGTCTGTAGCACTACACAGCCGTTTTTAGGCGCTACAGGCTGGTGTATGAGTGGTGACCTAGACTAAGTTAAGGTTAATTTATTAAGGTTTTGGTCCTTATTTTTGTTTGACTGATATTTGTGTTTTCAGAATAATTTAGCCAGGTCACGGGCTCACGGGTCTGTAGCACGGCCGTTTTTAGGCGCTACAGGCTGGTGTATGAGTGGTGACCTTGGTTGCGGTAAAACTAGCCCCATTGTGGTCGATTTATATTTTTGGTTGTTGGTTATCTAGGTTTAGTCTAATAATAGGTTAGTCTTGTTAATATTGCTGTTCTGCTAACCTGTGCCCACCGCTCCACTTGTGAGTTCATGGGGATATTACCATATTTCTTCATATGTTGATACTGATGTTATTTTTGGCGTGGTCACTATAAATTATTTACTTGTATTAGTTTTAAGTCATAATATTAAGGTTAAGATTTGATATCTGTTGACTGTATTGAAAGTGGTACAAAATTTTTGCC
>NC_089749.1:32612312-32629812 GCF_040412425.1 Macrobrachium rosenbergii | reverse complement strand
GTAGATAGCTCTAACCTGCACAAGTAATAGTTATGGTTATCAATCTCCATTTTTTATACAATGGTCCAATATGAAAAACACTTTGGACAAAACATACTCAGTGGACAAATTGTACCCAGTCTCTCAAAATGCACAAAATGCACCTAACGAACAAAGTGTAACCATGGACAAAATGGCTCCAATCACAAAATATACCAATGTAGCCAATAAACATAATACACCCATTAAATTAAATGGATCCAGTACACCAAATGTACCCAGTGAACAAAATTACAAAATGCATAAAACATAATATACAAAATGTACCCATTTGGTAAATTTTGTCCATCGACCGCATACAGTACATTAAGCACATTTTATCACTTGGTATATTTTGTACAGATTTTGGTATTTGTATTTGTACTGGTTACGTTTTCTATATTGCTTACATTTTGTTCACTGAGTACATTTTGGTTGCTGAGTACATTTGGTCTACTGGGTACATTCTGAGTACCGCTTAAATCTGGAAATTAGGTACATTTAGAAGACTGGATACCTTTTCATGGGGTACTTTTTGCACATTAAGTGAATTTTTATTTAATCTGTAGATTTTGTGTATTGGGTACATTTTGTTCACTGGATACATTTGTATATACTGTATATTGTGTTCATCGATGCCCTTTGTTAAAAGGGTAAATTTCCTCCATTATATTTTTCGGCAGAGACACATTAAAGTACTGTCTCTCCCGGGGTTTTCAAATCAACTTCTGATAAATACTCGCGCTTCCTGTGTGAATCAGCCATGCTACCTGTTAAAATATATATATATATACATATATATATATATATATATATATATATATATATATATATATATATATATATATATATATATATATATATATATATATATCACAAATGACACTACTTTGCGTTTGAGAAGCACTCGACTGACAACTGCGTGCACAAACGCAAATCAAGTTATAACTAACATAAGAAAAATAGGTTCCTTAATGTATAACAATTTTACAAATGTAAAGTACCCTAGGTACTTGGTGCTTACCCTTCTGGGTCTCTGCTCTTAAAGATAGCCGTTGCGTAGGTACTGTTTATGGCAAGAAGCTAACCATGGCTAGAACACTGGTCTATGGACATCATAAGTTTCCAACGATATTGAACATCTTATTTTCTTGACGCTTTCATTTCTTATTTCTATAAATATTTCCGTAAGAAAAAAAATCACTTGATTTCCTGAGTCACTCTACGCTCATTGTTCTACGTTACCCTCAAACCAAGTAATTACAGGTCGACAAAGGCAGAATGATGGCTTTATTCGTACTGTGAATAGGCAGCTCTAGACTTTGCCTTATTTCATTTTCTCTCGCCGAACAAGAATGACTGCAGGAGAGTCAGTTCTAATACTGCTCAGCTTTAATTAGAAATGAGAGAGAGAGAGAGAGAGAGAGAGAGAGAGAGAGAGAGAGAGAGAGAGAGAGAGAGAGAGAGAGAGTCGCATATCGAGAGCACGCCAAGTCGCCAGGATCGAAATATCGGAAAAACGCGGGAAATACCACCAATAATTAGGACCTAAATCCTTCAATTATGTGCCTAATGAACGTCATCAAGGGACACAGCACAACAAATTCTATTAGGCACCGAACCCAGAATATCCTACTGAAAAGACTGTACTAGATTTTACGTACAACCAGGAACGTTTAACCCCAGCATAAAAAGCTCATGATAATTTCAGCAATCCATTCCTGTGATAAGCATTCTGAACAGATAAAATTCATTATTCTTTATACTAGAATTTCCTTGACGCTGCCCCCACGCTATGCCATATTAATACTATACTGTAAAATGGGAAGTAAATTTTTTATTACTTTTACGTCAATTTGTCTGACATCGCTTGCTGGAAAATCTCGGCCTTACTTTTAAAACTACCCGTTTGGCATCGACTGTGAGACAGCATAATGAGCATCGTTTTCAAAATAATCTATTTGGTACTATATTGAAGCAATGCTTTTTTTATTTCACTGAAATCTTGAAAACATTATGTACGGTATTCTCTGTTGTACAAGGTTCTCTGATTAATATGTTTGCCCTCACGTTTTGAAGCAGTCTTCTTGGCATAACTAACAGAGCAAAATGAATAGCATACTCATGTGACAAATCTTTCTGTAAATCCCAGATAAATGTAAAGGTTACATTTTGAGCAATCTAACACATATCCCATGGCATGTTTTTTAACGCCACTAATGAACCAATTCACTCGACATCACTCATAAATAATGTGGCACTATTTAAGGGACAATCTGTTTGTCATCTATTTCAAAATAATCGGATTGTTATTATTTGTCATGATGTGCTTGTCATAGCTGGGTGAGAATCCGACTGGCGATGCATTAAAAACACCCTACTTTACACTGTTTAGAATCATCTTTTTGACACAATTTAGGTTATGTTAAATTAATTCCAATTATGAAATAAATAATAAATAAAATGATAACGCTGTTACAGGTACGAGTATCATATGTAATGACCATAATAACATCAGTAAAAAAGAAACAGACACTAAGTAAAACAAGAACTTATTCATTCACAAAAGAACAAAGAAAATCAAAGGGATCACATTAATCCAAGTCGGAAAATTTTTGATAACAAAATGATGCACCTGACAAATCGAAAATTAAAGCTCCCGATTTCAACCGAAACTCAGTAATCGTATTCTAGGGATAAAACTGGAAGTAGACGTCTGCAGGTTTGCAGATGTGGCTGCAAGAATGTCATTAGTTGAAATATACTGATGTTAAGTTCCCAAAGCTTGGACAATATAAATATGTGCATATGCACGCTCACACATACACACAGATTTATGTATACATATATACAGTATGTGTGTATATATATATATATATATATATATATATATATATATATATATATATATATATATATATATATATATATATATATAATTCACCTCCCCCTCTAAGAGTGCCATGAGGCACCTTATAAACTTAATTTACGTTTATTCAATGGAAACAAGGGTAGTCGCATTAATAACACTGCTGACTAACAAGACAGGAATTAGAGGAATTTATTCCTGGTGATAGAAATTCATTTCTCGTCATAATGTGGTTCGGATTCCACAATAAGCTGTACGTCCCATTGCTAGGTAACCAGTCGGTTCTTATCCACGTAAAATAAGTCTAATCCTTCGGGACAGCCCTGGGAGAGCTGTTAACCAGCTCAGTGGTCTGGTTAAACTAAGATATACTTTTTTTTGTGGGAAAAACATCGCCCCTCCCTGGAAAACCTCTCATTCCTCACCCCTCAAAATAATCTCTTAATCCTCTTCCTTGACCTAGTGCCTGCTCGAGCCTTTCTCCAGGTACCGCCTTTTGGAGACCAAAGAGAAAGCTGGGCGATTCCATTCCCACATGGCTCCCACATGGTCCGAAAGCATAGAAAATGGACTGCAAATCAAGTGACAATATCGCCATCCGGGATGAGGAAAGACGTAATCATTAAGAGGTCATAAAAGGGCAGACAATTACCTGCGCCCTCTCAGAACTCGGGTAGACAGAAGAAACGCCAAGTTGCGGAATCCAGACGCTTGCCCCTTTCTCACCCCCTCCATCAGAGCCTTGATTTTTCCCACATGGCTGCTTTGAGCCCAAGTCTTTATTTGTGGTGAAAGCCCCTAATTCTTGCCCTCCACACTGGCACTGAAGACGAGGTCCCGTCTCCGATGAAAAGGTAAAGTACCAGAGGCAAGGTTTTGAATCAGTCACGAATCTATCACTTTTCTACTGAATTCATTTTCTTCTCTGAAGTGCGATTTTTCACAAGACCTGCTTTGTTTAGTGCAGTGAGTAAATATCCTAAGTGTCGCACGTGTATACCAGTGCCTAGAATCGAGTTACTTTGGCACCTTTTGTGCAACCCCCTTGATTCCTTTAATTACGCTACCTATTTTGTGTAGGTAACCGAATGCGTTCTCGATTGCAGACTGAGTTGCTAGCTGTGGAATCAACTGTTCGCCCTGTGCTTGTGCCGTGGCTATAGCCACTGCCCCTCACCCAACGGTGTTCTACGAAGTGGATTTCTCCCCATTTCTGTTATTGTGTAAATTATTGTAAATTTAATCATTCGACAGAGATCTGTGTTACCTGTCTGGTTTTTGAAATCCCCCATTCTTCTGATCTAATTTTTAAAATGTAAATACAAGTGATTTTAAGTGAACCCAAGCGTTTATCTGCAACTTTCCCTGTTGAAGTAAGCTTTCTGCTTAGATTTCTTTCAGTTATTTTACCTGTAGTCAGGACTGAACCCCATGGTAAGTTCCACATTCTTCCCAGGTAAAAATCTATATATATATATATATATATATATATATATATATATATATATATATATATATATATATATATATATATATATATATGTATATATATATGTATATATATATATGTATATATATGTATGTGTATATATATATATATATATATATATATATATATATATATATATATATATATATGTATATATATATATATATATATATATATATATATATATATATATATATATATATATATATATATTACCAGAAAGTACTGAGCATCTCAATTGTTTCACTTTTCCCTCGTGGCTGTAACTTTCTTCGTATAATCATCACGTTTTTACCATGTTCGTGATTTAAAATAAAAATATGTATGCATATATATCTCTTGTACTTCCACAATAGTCCGTAGATGAAAAGTGTGAGATCTTCACATGAAAATAGAAGGAGATACCAAGACTTTCGACTTTTATTCTGAAGTCCTCTTCAAGGTACTGAACAGTTTTGAGAATACATCTTACAAAAGAAAGCAACATGGGGTCACTAACAATAATAAAACACGTTAACAAGCATAAAACATTCTTCAAAACATAACATACTTAGTGCTAATATGCAATTACTAAAATCACAATACAAGATGTGTTGCAATTTTAGTTAACTGCACATTTCCTAACTTTATGAATAAATCGAAAATTTGTACAACATAATATATACTGTACAATCCAAATAGACACAGGTAAAAAATGCGCCGAAATTTCTTCGGCGCAATCGAGTTTTCTGTGCAGCGTATAATGCTGTATGAAACTCCCAGACGCGGCCCATGAAACTTTCAGCCACAGCCTGGTGGTGGCCTGTGTTGTTGGCACCTATAGCGTTGCCAGACGCACGATCATGGCTAACTTTAACCTCAAATAAAATCAAAGCTGCTGAGGCGAGAGGGCTGCAATTTGGTATGTTTGATGACTGGAGGATGACTATTCAACATACCAATTTGCAGCCCTCTAGCCTTAATAGTAAGATCTGAGGGCGGACAGAAAAAGTGCGGACGGACAGACAAAAAGTCATCTCATCAGTTTTCTTTTATAGAAAACTAAAAATAGCAGTAACTTATTTTTTTAAATAAAGCATATATTAGTCCACTCACTCTAGTCATTGAGCGATTTTCATTCCTTTCATATTCTTTCCACAACATCGCTCTAAGTGAATGCAGAAAAGGTGAGAAGCTTCCATCCGGGATCCTTCTGACGATGCTGTAAAAACTTGTCTTCTTCAGAGAGATTAGCCTCATTAATATGGAATTTTACAAAGTTTTAATCAGATTGGACCGGTCATTTTACACCCCGGATGCCATCCACCGAAAATTCTCCAAGGATCAGCATTATATCCTATATTCTTTAGATCTGGGCAAGGGTGCTGTGTATATTTCGGTGTCTTTTATATGGCAATGTTTTCCTTGTTCTCTTTTTATAACACATTTATAAACTTTTCCTCCTTTCCCCTAACAATGGGCGGCTCCAGAATAAGCAAGATATGGGTCACCGCCATATTCACACTTCAACTACGGAACAGATGCCGAACCTTCAACGAGGAAAAGTAACATTATACAGAAAACAATTAGCAGCCTTATCGAACCACCCTACACACTGCGCCACTCACCTCTGTCCTGTACCTAATTTCGCGCTTCCTGATTATAAACATCATGGCCCTTCCTTTCCAGAAATTCCTCCACTCCATCCATCACGTAGTTGCTAGTTCTTCCTCTTTTCATTACTCACAACAGCTCCGAATTATAGACTCATTCCTCCACCATTTCGTACTCCTTTCTTTCTCCATGTCCGAGCCATCTCAACACAATGGTCAGTCCTTTCACTTAAGATAACCTTTTGCTGAACAGTTGGATGAATTGGGTAATCAAGAGGAGTATAAGAGAAAAACAAGGCATGTAATAACAAGCACATTGACATGTAGCGCTAAAACACTACATGTCCCCTACCAGTCCCCAATTTCATACAAGAGCATTCTATTGTATTTGAAGATATAATGAAGACGATATCAACATAGTGCTTACTACGGTACATAGCAAATTTGATTGATATCCTACTAACCGCGCAAAACTTTACCAAGCGGGACAAACGGAATGAAAACCTACAGTTGTTCGATATTGCTCGTAGAGAACTAAAATAGAGGGGGAGTCTGTGGGCACAACTTTCTAGAGTTTAAGCTGTAACGAGGAGGAAGTTGCAGGGAGGAATGTTGATTAAAAAATGGGTCTCAGAATAAAAGATGCAAAAACAGAGCTGCTTTCTAAAATGAATGCTGTCTTTGATCGACAGAGTGAGTATCTAAGATTTGCTGAATGTCAAAGATGCGTGAGAGGCAGCGCTGAATGACGAAATTATTAGATAGGATGAGAGCACGTTTGAGAATGCTTGTGGTTGCTGTTCAAGACTGAAGCAGGTGTTCTTGGAATTACAAGTGAGGTACTGTGGTGAGAGAAGGTATACGATATGATTCTCACTAAATAAGTTATACAGATGAGAATGTATGAAGGGACTGCTGAGCCATCGACCCTTTTATGGAAGTGAAGTGTAGATGCTGAATGTGAACAAGAGAAAAAGCCTTTATGCTACTGAAATGAGCTGTTTGCAGTGTAATTAGAAAGGATTTATAATGAAGGCAAAACACTTACTATAAATATGTGGACAGGAGGGCGACCGATTTGGTTTCAAAGTGGGTTTCACACTAGGGCGTGTTATGTTTCTATGGCTGTTTAATGTCTTTAGAGATTTGGTTTCAAAGTGGGTTTCACACAAGGGCGTGTTATGTTTCTATGACTGTTCAATGTCTTTAGAGATGGGGTAGTGTGAGAAATCAGAGAGGGTGAAAACTAGATGCAACTGCAAAATTTTCGAATAAGAAACTGAGTCGTGAATGGAGCACGGAACAGCAGATGTTTGCATAAAGCAGTGCTGATTGAGAACAGTAAAGAGAAACTGCAAAAACTATTGAATGAGGCTGAGTGTCTCTGCAAGAGGAGAGCGCTGAGAATACATGTAGGGAAGCGTAAGATTGTGTGGGAAATTGGAAACAGCCAGGAAGGTGCAGCAACGAAGCATGGAAGCTGTTAATTAGTGTAGATTTCTAGAAGTAAAAATAATATCGTAGGATAAGAGAACAAAAGTAATATAAGAGGGACACCGACCGAAGTAAAAGATAGGAAGCATCTTACAATGTCAGGTGACATCGCGTGATCAACGAAAACCATCAAAAAGGGATTTTTAAATTCCATACACTGCTGCATCATAAGTCATACCATAAGTATTTGACTTGTGCAACTCCTTGCTTTTTTAAAATCAGCTTGTTTATCTCAAAGATTGCTATCTATTTCCTTCAACAGCCTATTAAGTCATATCTCTTATTCTTAGCAAACATAAATATGTCCCACACAACGATGTCTGTCTTCTTCTCCTTATATTATTGCTCCATCCCTCAATCTAATTTCAACTTTTTCTTTTACCCCCGCCCCCCCTCCCCAAAAATGTAAGAAAATTTTTTTAAAAATAAGCAAAAAAAAAAAAGGAAGGCTTTTACTTCTCTCTCTTTCTCGTCCCTGCTATTAGCTATTAGGGCTAAGTCTGGAGGTCACCACCAAGGCCCCTACGCACTTTCACACCTTGCTACACTTCATGGCCTCTTAAGGTCCCGTTCTGGCATCAACTAACCCTCTATTCTCTCCAGAGTCTCTTTAATCCATGAGGAAATGACTCATCGTGCCCACCCTCAGTTAGTCCCACGTTCTTACGTTTCATTACTGCGTCGTTCGCTTTCTTGCTTTTACGTCGACTTTTCGTGCTTTAGCATCATACATTGTTCTCATTTCTCGGACGCAATGCAATCACGAGAAGGCGTGACTGGCCTCTTAATTTGGATTATTTTCCCCTGCTGCAGCAGCTGACAGACATGAACACGTCGAGAAAGTTATTACTTGGTATGTTCAGGTCTTTTGAAATAGCAGACCCACTGCTTCAAGACTCTGCATCCTTTCTGAGTAAACCTTAATAAAGGTCATATATGCAAATACTTTACAATGCAACTGCCGCACAATACAAGTCCTAACACCAGTCATGTCCGAATTTCAGGTTTGTGGGCTAAACTGAAGTCGCAACAACAGCCTACGTCCCTTTAAGACTTAAGGCTCTGGATTAAGGATTCGAAGATATTATCATGGTGCTCTGCTACGCAGTACTCACTCCTTTCCACTAGTTCTCGGCCTCGTTGTGACTCACTGCTGTTCATAAGACGAGTAAGGCTTATTTACACGTCAGTGGCAACAAGCCAGAGATACTTGTGCTTACTTGTATTATCAGTTTAATATCTGAAATGTTGTTAAAAATATCAAGACGGTTTGATATTCCCTACGAAACTGCAAGGATCATGCACAAGAAAAAGACCGGCAGTGCCGGGAAAATAGCCTTGAATCCATTCAGCTTACTTATTTATCTGATGTCCGATAATGAGATCAATATTGCACAGAGAGAGAGAGAGAGAGAGAAAGAGTTGTGCGATAAAAGTGATAACCATAGTTGCTATCTGTGGCGACGTCATCAACGCTCATTTTTGGGAACTCAACTTTGAACATGCAACACTCACTCCTTTGCCAGCTTTATCTTTCGCTGACAGTCTGCTTTCGTCTACGAGAGGAAGCGTACCTTCTGTATCTGTGTGAAGTGAGTCCTGTGATTGCATGACCAAAGTGAAAACAATTATCTTTCCAAATACTGGGCACAAGGGAGAATGTTACTGATCTATTTCATCTATGACCCAGTAAAACGCGCAAGGGAACATTTTTTTCACGGTTCGTGTGATCCTGCCGAGACACAACACGGTAGATTGACAGCATCATTTTTCATGGTGCTAGTTAACATATATTGACAATATTTATACCTAAAATATACTTTTGCATAATTATATGCGTACACACCCACATACATTATATATTATATATATATATATATATATATATATATATATATATATATATATATATATATATATATATATATATATATATATATATATACATAACACACACACACACACACATATATATATATATATATATATATATATATATATATATATATATATATATATATATATATATGTGTGTGTGTGTGTGTGTGTGTGTGTGTGTGTGTATTAGCAGTGGCAATTTTTCTTTTAATAAGCAGTGTCAAACAATAGCATACTTGGCAATATTCGTTCCTTGCTTATATTTTCTATTTATCTTATCGAGGATCACTGTGTTGGTAATAAAGAAGCATATATCGAGGATGATATTTCGAAAAAAATTGTGTGTACAGCGTTAGCCTTAACTTGCATAAAATGCCACAAGTTGCAACTCAGGTGAGTAGGAAACACTCAGCCAGACTCGGAAACAACCCACCCGTTAAAATACCACAGGGTCCTGGATTCCACCTCTTCCTTTAAAAGCATGAACCCACAAATACTGCATAACAAGTAAGGACGTTTAATATTCCGCAATTCCGCCACCTTAGAATTTTAGCGAACAAGATTCAAAAACTTTAATTAACAAGACTATCTACGTACTTCTTATAACACCCTGGTAATAGGATGCATCTTGACTCAAAAATAGATCCCAACATCCTGTAGATACCGATTTTTCATTTTCTAACTTCCTTTCCCAGTCCTTTTTGAATGAAAAGACCACCACCACAGAAGTGTGTTTTGTGAGTCCAACAACCCACGGTACCGATGGCCTTCACACCGACACCAATCAGAGCGCAGACGTCACCAAGCAGGGCAGACCGACGCCGTTTCTGCAATACTCCATGATACATTATGAAAACGAGTCATCATTTCCTTTCATCTTCTGTAATGTCTTTCAAATGAACAACATATTCTTTGGAAGCTTGAATTTCAAGTCAATGGCCTCTGTAGGTTTGCCCCCTATGAATAGGGAATTATCTTCTGAATACTAATAATAGTAATAATAATAATCTATATGCTCTTACGCAATCACGTATTGTTAAGTACCGATTAGAATGCTGCAATTTCTGTCTTAAATTAAGCATCATTTTGTTCCTATATGCAATCTACAGTTTAATATAGCCTCGGTAGGTCAATAAAGTATAATGGACAAAAAACGCTTTCTATTCGTTTAATTCACAATACTAAATTACACATGCGACCAAAAAGTTACTGGTTTGATAGTTTAAAACTTCCATTAATTGAAATATTTATTAACGCTGGCACATCTCTTCTTCACATTTTCCAGGAAGTTCGTGTCAACAAAGAAGTGAAACAGAAAAACATTCATCCTAAAATTTTCGCTTCTACATATAGAGAAACAAAGAAACAATATATATATATATATATATATATATATATATATATATATATATATATATATGTATGTACTGTATATGTGTCTATATATATGTATATATACAAAATAATGTTTAGTTCTATTTATGAAGTTACATGCAAATTAAATCTTACATCCCATAAAAGATCTTTGAAATGAGTAGCCAATGAATGTAAAAAGTGCGTTAAAAAATGTAGTGAAAATAATCGATGAGAAAATGAAGTAAAGAATGGAGTAATGTGCCCATTATTTCCAGCTATTTCCACTGTACAGTATATACTTAGTTATTGAAAAGGAATACGTTTGAATTATCAGCTAAGAGTCCCAACAGAAATACACTTATCACGAGATAAGTGTGGCAAACGAACGGACTGATAGATAACAACATTCTCGGGTTCATGAGAGCAAACACGACTTTGTCAAATTATGTTGGAAGTAACGAAGAGGAGAGACATGACATTAGTTTCCCTTGACCAATGTGCACATAATGTACGCAGGCGTTATTCAACGAAGCAATATTTTCATTGCAATTTCTATGGCACAGAATACAAGGTGTTTTTAGTCCTTGCATTAATAATAATAATAATAATAATAATAATAATAATAATAATAATAATAATAATAATTCACTATGCTCACCATGGAGCCATGAACATTATTTCACTTTTATAGCAATTATCGCTGAAACCAGAAGGCCCTTGACTCCAAGATTAAAATGACGATCCAGTTCTAGTATGTTTTGCTACAAAGACCTACTTATTTTACCCGTGAGTACTGATGACATAACGACGAAATCACCTTAACATGGCAACAGAAAGCTTTCATCACAGGATATGAAATCTACTGAACCGCAAACCGTGCTGCTTGGTATCACAGTGAACATCCTGTAAGGATTCCTTAAGCAGCCCCAGGTGGCAGAGTTTATACTCTGCCTTATTATTTCAAAACTTAAATACATTGTGTACTGCGGACAAAAATGAAAACTGACAAATGATGACCACGCCTTTGAATTAAAATAAAAATTTGAGGGGTGGAGGAGATCGAACCCCAGTCTCACAAATGAAAGGCCCACTACCAACTGACCCTGGTCTTGTTCGAGAGTTCAGTTCGATCCCGACGTGAGTCAAAATTTATATATATATATATATATATATATATATATATATATATGTTATATATATATATATATATATATTGTTACTGTGAGGGTCTTGTTGATCATGTATTATTCAATTTACGTGAAATTTTACGGCCCTGGTAAACCAAGATTACACGTAATCTGTCACCAGCCAAAAGTTAACTCAGAAAGACAGTCGTTAATTAGCTAAAGGTCGCCAGTTAAGGGGTTATTAACCAACGAAAGAATGAGTTTGAGATGAAATTACTTTAAACGAACGGTTCTCCCCAAACATTCGGATCGCGGTATATTCAAAAGCATCGCAGATTTAACCTGATTTGCTTGTCTTAAATCCTAGGTATTTACTGAATAACGGGGTTGAAGCTAACAACATAATACTTGGCTTAATCTAGACTTCGTGAACACATATACCCATAGTGTGCTGAAGGGGGAACAAAGGAAATTTGAAATACAGAAAACAAAGGATAAAAGAATGGGCGTTTTGAACAAAGCTATTTTCACTTTAGGACTTTAACGCAAAGAAGAGATCAACTTAATCGAATGGAGTTCTTGCAATTGTTTCTTCACCACTCATAGAATAATAGATACAGGAAGAGGTCCAACTGGACGTGGTTATTCTCGAAAGCTTGTCTTCTTCTGAAGTTCTCTGACCGAGCTCAGGTCGAAAACATCAACATCACCCCAGGTGTCCACGCTCTGTTAAAACATTCTGAAGAGACAGATAGAAGGAAAAAGGGACCCAGGACCACCTATTCTGGCTAGCTGATAGGAAGCCTCTATAGGGTAAAGGTCTTACTCATCCTGTCTCTCCAACGGACGTTGTTGTTTGAACTGAAGACGACTAGTGGACAAAGCAATTTCCTGTCTCAGTCAGGCTGATATTTCTATCCCTACAGGCTAACAGCGTGAAATATTTATAAAAGCTCCCCTTTAAGAGGGCCTCTCCTTTTCGGCGTGAAGGTTCATACTAAGCAAGCTGTTCGCCCTCGTAGGTTACTCTCCTTCCCGAGCAGACAGTCTGGTTAGCCTACCAGCGGACAGAACTACCTAACCCTAGATAGGATATGAGCTATAATTACCACTTCTTTAACCCAATCTTCTGTTAGTACCAGAAGGTACCACGGTTTTTATAGGCTGGCCTCCACACTAAGTGATGTGTTTAGACCCAGTCTAGTGGCACATTCTATGATGTTCCCTTAGCCTGAACCCATCCCAGAACTGGACTGCAGCACCAACATAAGAGCAACATTCTAACTAAATACAACACATGTTTATGTTTAATACAATTAAAATTTACTAGTTAATTCATGAGGGAAGGCTCATATGATAAAATGGGTGCTCTACTGAGGTCTAGTTACACGAGCACGTGGCTCGTTTCAATAACAGTTAAGAGATTACTAAATTAGTTGTTTTTCTGCTACTTACATGATTATCGCGGCTCGGTAAGTGGAAAGAACAAGCTACTAAAATTGATGTAATCGCACTTTTAGTGGCCTAGGCTAGGCAATAAATAAAAGGAAGAGATCACACTGGCTACCTTCTCTAGCAAGGGCCAGGATCACTTCTTAGATGCTAGGGGCACTGTGTCGAGAGGGCACTAGTGCCAGGATGAGCTTATAGCTTCGCAACTACTGGGCCTTCCGCCTCTTCCTTCTTCTTTTCTTCGGCGCCTCCTCTAAGGCCTATCAGCAGCGCCGGCCTAGCAGGTGATGAGAGCGCCCCGACTCGACAGGCCAGAAGGGAAGCGGCATGGTACTAAGTCAGCAACTGCAAAGCGCTGGCGGGAGGACTCCTTACCCGGCTGCTGCGACAACCGGAGCGAGCGATCTCGACTTCTTGCGTCCGAGGATGCCAGTTCGGTCTTCCAAGGAAGGGGTACCATTTCGATCCTCCAGGGTTCATCCCCTGATTCAAATTTGCAAAAAGAATCTTTGCAAAGAAGAGGTTTCGGGTGCTGGAGGCTCTCCAGTCGCGATGATCAACTGCATGGGAATCCTAAATCTCCGGAGGAGTGATTCACCTCATGATTTAGGACCCGCATAGGGGCCTTTTCCACTGAAGCTCAACGTCCGTGATGATCGTGAGTCTGGCACTGCTCAGTGCTCGCAAAGTGGCACTGGCAGCAGCTGAGGGTCAGGCATGCTGGACAGCATCCAGGTGCAATACCTCTCGACGACTCCAGGTTTGGCTGTGGCAGAGATCCCAGCCCCAGGAGATCAGCCTCTCCCAGAGTTTGCTCGGGGCTATTCGCGGGCGCAGCTGCTTCTGGGCAGCCCTCCCACTTGTGGAGTGGTCTGCCCGCTTAAAACGCCCTGTAGCCGGTATTCGTTCCTCCTGAATCTCTCTTCGCGAGTGGGAGGACCTGGTGGGCCAGCCCTTCGCGACATTGGAGGGCCAGGCCTGAGTCAGGTTAGGTGCCCCTTCCGCTGACCACTCTTGGTGGGCGGAAGGTGGAGGTTTGTCATGGTTGAGAGTTTGTGATGGGGCCTCCGTGAGGTAACGTGGCCGCGGAGTGGCGTTATGTGACGGGTCTGCAGAGAAGATCCCTAATTCAACAAGAAGGCCACCCAAGCCGAATTTCCACTCAGTCACTGCCAGGCGGTGGGGCATCGTGCCCCAAGGTGTCATAATCCCGAGTTGGACAGTAGGAACGGTGATGGTGTGGCCCTCTATCCACTTCATTTCCCACCGTGTTTCTTCGTCAACCACAGCACCGGCTGGCACTTGGGCCCTGGCGATCAGGCTAATATCTGCCGCAAATTGGTCAGACCGGAAGGTCGGTGCGGCAGGTTATGCTCTGAAGAGGACACCGGGAGATGTACTGGGTTTCCAGTCCGGTAAAGGATCCGTGCGACCAGCCGCAGAGAATGAAGTGCTGATTAGGTTGGACAAATTTGGTAGGTACATGATGTGGACAGGTCGGAGATCCAGCATTGTAGTGGTTGGCAAACTCAATAAGATTCGCAACGGCCTTTTGGATGGGCTCGTGGCCTGCAGTAACTGTTGGAGGAGAGGGCTGAGCGATGAATCGAGCCGGAGTTCTGGCTGGTAGGGTTAGGGGCTGCTTATTAGTGCCGAGTTTGTATCGGCACTCAGCTCAGCGTGGCCCCCTTCTGCAATAGTTGCACAGGTCTCTGCTAGGCAGTCCATTCTTCGGGCGAGTGGAGTTCGAGAGGCAGGCCGAGGGATGATTCACATATTTGAGAGGTACAGAAGACTGATTGAAGTTAAGCCTCACCTAATCCAGCCACATGCGACAGAGCCCATAAGTGTGGAGGGCTGTTGTCAGCAAGATATACCGCAGCGCTCCCGGCGAATAATATTGGAAAAGGTCTTCTAGCATGGTCCGGATTGAAGAGATCCTCAAACGCCGCGGCAGGCCAAGGAGTCGAACCAGCGCCAGATCGACTGCTTTGCATTATGCCCATTCCGCCCAAGACCAGCCGAATTTCCTTTGGCAAGACCTCGAACCGTTGTTCCATTTTTCGGGGTTATCTCGCAGGCCTTTTGTACGACCTCTACTAACTTCCGCCATGTTGCCTCTCTGGTTTTCTCCAGTGAGCTTAAGCGCTGCCTTGGCTTTTTCCTCCATATGCTTGGCCAGTATTAAGGCTCTCTCCGTCTCCGTGGTGCTGTAGTTATCGAAAAGAGCCTCGATCTCCTCCAGCCATGCTTCTGGCTCGTCCTCAGTCCACTTGGGGACTAGAGAATTGATGCTCGAAATTGGAGCGTTTGATGCAGCAGGTGTAGGACTGGAGGCTTGATGGCTAGCCATAGCCGCATTCTCTTCCATTTTCGCTCTCTCTGCCGAGCTCCTTCTCCCGGCTAACTTCAGTTTCTTTGCAGGCCAACCCATGCCGTCTTCTTTCTTCCTCTCTTTCCTCTTCATATTGCTCTGCTCGGCTTCACACGCCCTTCTCGCTCTTCATGCTTCCTCTGCTCGAAGCCTTTCTTCCTTTCTCCCGCTGGCCAAGTCGTCCACTTGCTCCTAACCCAGGTAGTAAGTTCGAGTCGTGAGACCTGCCGCCGTCCCCAGCCCCAGGAAGGTTTTATAATGCTCTGCCGCTTTGTTCTGGTGGGGAAGGGCGTCTAACCGGTCGACGGCGCATTTGGGCAGCGCAGGAAGTGTCTTCAATGACGTGGCACCTCAAAGGTGGCACTGTAGATTGGGTGTGCCGTGTTAGAAACACACTGGTGGCACTCAGCATCCCTAGGCACTGGTGCAGGTTAGTCCCAGAAGAACCTTCTCTTCTGTGTTCTTGTTTTCTTAGTGGCATGTGCCAATGTGTTCCTAGGGACCCTCTACTGGAGTCCAACTAGGCTATATGGGAGGAAAGGCACTCTACACCCCCTGCAGAGTGCAACAATCGAATGAGAGAGAAAGGGAAGGTAAAAGAGAGAGAGAGAGAGAGAGAGAGAGAAGTAAGCTATTCAAGTGATGACAGTGCTGCAAATTATTGGCACTGTGGAATAAAGTGAATTTACTTTTTTTGTTTTTTTTTTTTTTTTTTTCTTTTAAAGATCCTCGTGGAGTGGTTGGTCCCAGTACCGGCCCCAGTGCTGGCCCCTTTCTTTCCAGGTGAAAACTACTGTTGGCTTCGGTCTGGATAGCAGGCTCACTCGTGACCGACAGTTTATCACTGTATTAATACTCTTAACTGTCCTCATCTATTGTGGGACAGAGGTGTTTTTATTTGGTTAAAGTATTCGAATTAATTAGCCTAGTGTCGGCCGTTCTTTCTTTGAAGAGGGTCAGTACACTTAGGTTAGAATTGCTACTTGAATGACGAGAGAGAGAGAGAGAGAGAGAGAGAGAGAGAGAGAGAGAGAGAGAGAGAGAGAGGAAGAGAGAGATTTTCAATCATGAATTTGTTGCTTGAGAACATAAACAAAGATTTTATACATGCACAATGGCGCATGGATCTTAATAAATGATATAGATGCGTCGTCTTGGCTTCCTTAGGATTACTTTATCATCTTAATTTTCCGAGCCGACGTCACAAAAAGTTTATCGAAAATTTTAAATTTTCTTTATATGATTTTATAAGTAGGTATTCTCAGATAGGAACTTGTTATTACTCCTAACCAAGGCCTAACTTTCCCTGCCTAAATTATCTTTTGGTTTTTTTTCTCCTAGCTAAGATATTAGGAGGTGGGTTCGCTACGAAAAGCAAAAAATATATGCCCCAAGAGTGGTGGGAGCAGAGTCGACGTCACACAACAAGGTCGCTGAGATGGTGGCGCCAAGTCCCGGGCAGGCCTAAATTTCAAACAGCCTCGGCCGGCTAAGGAAACCCCAAATGGCCGTTTCTTCACAAACAGTTCAAACAAATTCAAACAACGCAACAAATGCAGGTATCCAGATTTTACTTTTCAAATATACCAATCATGCATAGTGTTTTACGTTACGGATGGAAACAAATTACCAAACAACTTTGTGTCTTTTTGTTATCGTATTCTCACCCGGAGATTAAACAAAGAATGAAAAAGAGAGATGCTGGCTTGCCTGGCGAAATTACGTTGTTGAACGGTACCTTTATTGTAAAATTACTTATTGTGCTCGTTTGCTACCACTGACACTGTTTTTGAATGATTCCCGCTATATGCAAACAATAACGATCGGAATTAAGCCGACGCGATTAGTATA
>NC_089749.1:32579812-32609812 GCF_040412425.1 Macrobrachium rosenbergii | reverse complement strand
CAAAATGTCTCAGAAATACCCATGCTAAAGAGAACTTTTGTCGCAAGCCTTTGATTTTCTGAAAAGTTTTCTAACAAGACCTAGAAACTTCATCATGATGTACTTGTAAGCCCTTCGTTTTGCAGGAGAGAGAGAGAGAGAGAGAGAGAGAGAGAGAGAGAGAGAGAGAGAGAGAGAGAGAGAGAGAGAGAGAGAGAGAGAGGGCTATCTTTCCAATATAAGTTGTCATTTTACTTGAATTTCTTTTGAGTTTTCAGGGGGAGAAGAACGAGAAGCGACGCTATTGTTTAGAAGTTACCCATTCCCAACTCTTGTCTTTTCTTTCAGAGATGGACATTGCAGGCCTAAAAGCAGAGATGTTAGCCCACCCAGGATCGTACCGAAGCGGCTTCATCATTTTGATCAATTACGAGAACAAGAAAGACGCATACCAGAAAGAGATCATCGACGCCCTGGGCAAGGACAACATCCGGTGTCTCCAGTTCATAGAAGACTACGTCATGGTCGTCAGCCTCAAGATCAACGACGTCAGAGACAGCATCCTCGTCAGTCTCCGAAACCACACCTTCGGCCTACAGGAGCCGACGAAATACGTCGTGGACTCGGTCTTCCCAATCCCGGCCTACATCGAGATCCTGATCACGGACATCCTGCAGGGCTTGGCGGCCGCACACATCCAGGAAATCCGAAAGGGGTTCGCCGAATTATTTACCGAAATCACCCACATAGAGATGGACTTCATCGAGTGGGACGGTGTCACGACCAACGGCGGGGACCTCATGGTCAAGGGTAACACCAGGAACCTCGAGAGCACTTTGGATAAGGTGGGCATGGGCAAAAGGGCACTCCTTGGCAACATTGAAGGTCGTGTTACTATCAAGAAATTCAGCTCTTTATCGCAGCCAAAAGAAAAAGTGGGCAACGTCAAAATTTTATGGGAGCCGCAACCTATTAAAAGAGAAAACGTCGTAGCATAATGTGAGGACATTATGAGAGAGAGTAAACAGGAAGTCTTGTGTATTCTGAGGATACACTTTGAAAGTGAAATGACAAACATAACAATAAACTATAAAGGTGCAACTCTCCGTCTCAAAAAATTCCAAATTCGAAACAGATTTTTTCCATGCACTATTCCACGGCAGTCGTAGATAAGATACCATTCTATACATGAATTTTTGCAATAAAAAGCCCAACTTTAGAACTAAGCAAATTGATTTACCTTCAGTGCAACTTCTTCCTGGGTTTAACTTTATATGGAGTAACATAATAGGAGGAGATGGCCATAGAATAAGAGACGGCACTTGAGCAACTGTGAACTCTATATCTATATCTTCCCAAGAAATCACAAAAGTAAGCACATGATCTTGTTTACTAGTTGAAGCCACTGGGAGGGTTCAAAATGAAACCCGAAGATGTATTAAAAATACACGAAAGTACTTGGCACTCTGTCGTTTCATTTTGAACTCTCCCAGTTGCTTCAGCTAATATACTAATCTGTATCTCCATATATATACAGTATAATATAATATAATATAATATAATATAATATAATATAATATAATATAATATAATATAATATAATATATAATATAATATAATATAATATATATGTACATCTTTGTAAGACTGATACAGCTTACCAAAGTGCACTGGTTACCGTAAGACCACAGGTCATTAAATCGACACGGGTGACGGATCTGATATGATGACCACCTAACTCTACTTTCGTGGGCAGAAATGACCTTTGAAAAAACGAGAGCAGCTCTATGCAAATATTGAATGATTTGATTGCAAACATCCAAAGAGGGATGGAACAATAAGAAATGACTCGTTGGTGCACTGAAAAACGCAAAGAATAAATCAGATCAAGTAATACAATTTTGTTTAGATCAGTTTTAAATAAAAACGCTTATTATAACTCAATGTCATCCAAACACTCCTTGGCTAAAGCTAATGTGCAAGACAGTACGTTTCTGTGAAACAAAACAGAGGAAGCACCAGAGGCTCTCGTTTGTCAGCAAGAGAATGCCAGTCCATTCAACTGCAAAAAAGAGCGTCGTCATATCAGCTTAACTCTGTTCTAATTACTTCTTGAAATCACCAATTCTTGATGCAAAACTGAAATTTAATGTTTTATAGTGCTTAGTATTCCAAAAGGCAGGCAATGAAACAATTTTCAATCTAGTTATTCTAAAAAATATAAGCTACAATGAACTTTCAACCAAAGTAGTCTAAACTATAAAAGATCCTAAAAAAATATGGTATTTTAAATTATATACGAAGCTTAAAATAAAGCTATTATTTACGGAATTCAAAAAACATGTACTAATAACAAAGCTTTAACCCAAGGTATTTTTAACACCATACGAATCTAAAAAGAAATTACAGCCACTGTTTTTCAGGGATAACAGTATCTTAAAATGATCATAGATACAAAATAAAAAATAAAATCACAGCAAAATAATCTATACGTTGTTGACTGAAAAATACATTCAGAATCACAGGTAGGAGTTTCAGAATCACATCTCACAAGTATTACATCATGATCCCTACAGAGTCCCTCCTTTTCAAATCGGTTTTCCAGCACACAGCTACCAGCGAAGTACAGCACCTCTTCAGTACTTTGAATAAAACCCGTTCCTTTTCATATTCCAAAAATATACAAGTAAAAAATTGCGCCGAAGAACTTCGGCGCAATCAAGTTTCCTATATGAGCCGCAGCCCATGAAGCTTTCAGCCACAGCCCGGTGGCGGCCTGTCCTATAGCGCTGTCAGACACACGATCATGTCTAACTGTAACCTTAAATAAAATAAAAACTACTGAAGCTAAAGGGTTGCAATTTGGTATGGTTGATGATTGGAGAGTGGATGATCAACATACTGATTTGCAGCCCTCTAACCTCAGTAATTTTTAAGATCTGAGGGCGGACAGAAAAAGGGTAGACGGACAGACACACAGCCATCTCAATAGTTTCCTTTTACAGGAAACTAAAAAGGGATTCAAAGAATCGGATCTTTCGCCTCCCTTTCACCGCGGCTCACTTACACAATACCAAAGCTCCTTTTGACGAGGACCTTGTCATTATTTCCAGTCTTCAAGCTTCATATGAAAAGGTATAACTATGGCTGCGTACGTTTCTACTAAAATATTCTGATACTTCGAAACTGAAGAAAAGTCTCTTATAACTACAAAGCTTTTATTTTAGACTGGTGTCGGGTACACCTTTTCTCTCTCTCTCCCTCTATTTCCAGATCTAGTGCATAAGCCATGTTATATAATAAAGAGTCTCTCTCTCTCTCTTTATAATGAGTCCAGTACAAAGGTGTCCGACAAAACAAGTATGGCGCACCTTCATTATATAATAAAAAGCTCTCTCTCTCTCTCTCTCTCTCTCTCTCTCTCTCTCTCTCTCTCTATAAAGAATCGAGTACGAAGGTGTCCGACAAAACAAGTATGGCGAATCCTCCTACGTGCTGTTTCGTCCCCCTGACGGCGTTACGGCAGAACATAACAAAATAATTAGTTAGGTGAATAATAGATCTTAGAAGGCTAAAACAAGCTGGTAAAATGTTTCCAGTATTTGACCGGATCTTGGTAAGAATATAAAAACTTTTAAAAAAATTAATCAACTTCCCTTAAGTGAATAATACTGGACAAATACAAATATTACCTGACTAGTACATTATTTTGTTATATGACTATTTTTCGTTTCAATAAAATACAGTTATTTTGTAAGTTCCTTCATCAACAGAGAATAGAATCAATGTGCTCGTTTAAAAACATAGTTGCTAAAATGGTTAAGCTTAATACCGATACATGGAAAGCGTAGTCCCCATTTATTCCAACTGAGGTATCAAAACTAGAGACCTAATTTATAGTGAATACCCGAATTATATCAATCAGATAAATATCGATCAATCAGAAAACACACGGTTTTCTACGCCACCGTATCACTTATTTCTTTATTCAGAAAATATTGTTAGAGGGTAGGGGTACAGTTACGCCAACAGTACATGAAGTCAATGAGAAATGAACGTACACCGTAGCTATTGCAGGTGAATCTGATTGGAAGTGGTAATATGCAGATACTTGACATTTCAGAGCCGGCTTTCCAGCGGGGCTAAACCGAGCGTGTTCTATGCCGCCTCTGGGCCAAAGAGTTATTCTGTAAATCCTCATGTCTTGCGAAAAACGGGCTTCACTTCTGGATGTGGGCGAAAAAACGTAGAAAGACGACTGAATTCCACAGTGGGCTAAAATGACTTAAATATTTTCTGTTAAAACAGAATGCCATCTAATTAAAGAAGCCCACAAAAACGCCAAAATGAAGACAATTCCTGCTATATTTCAGAGAACAACTGTCTCCCTCTTCAGGCAGGTAATGAATGTGATAAGAGTTACAGAAAAGCATGGGCAGCCTTTAAGTCCTGTTTCAGCCAATCTACACATGGAATATTTAGAACTATTATAATAAATGCAATAAAACCTAAAGACATGCTGTGGATGAGATATGTAGATGATAACCTAACATTTTGTGATAATAGGTGGAGCAATTTCAATAAATTTCTTTCAAAATTAAATGCATTAGTGCCCAGCATCAATTTTAATGTTGAATGGGAAACAGACAACAAAATTCATTTTCTCGATGTTTTATTAATTAGAGACACGACAGAATACAAACTTACTGTATACAGAAAATCAATATTTTCACTTTTATACATTTACTATTTTAGTTATCATGACATTTCTATCAAGAGTGGCGTAGCCAGCAATTTATCCTGAAGAGTCTTACAGATTTGCTCCCCGGATTTCCTGGAAAAGGAAATTGAACTAATCCATAAGCAGCTGTCATCTTTAAAGTACCTTGGGCATATAATTGAGAAAGCGATCCATAAAGCTAACATAATCTTCTACTGTCCCCCTCAAAACAATAATAGACACCTAGACAGAATTAAGACACTGACACAACCACTTGGAAACTCTAACCCATTTGCTTTTACCTACCCAAATACCGTAGCCAAATCCCTGATTAATGTCCAACAAAAGCCAGTCCCCAAAGACACAGGAGTATACGAAATCCCTTGCCTCGACTGTGGCCAATCCTACATCGATTTTACGGGTAAATCACTCGCCCTAAGATTAATACAACATAAACGTTCAGTTACGTATGGCCAACAGTGCTCGGCTGTTTTTAACCACATGAATAACAATAATCACAGAATAAACTGGAATTTGTCACATATAATTTGTAGCAAAAATTGCCGGTTCAAAAGCCAGATGGTAGAATCAACACTGATTAAACAAAGAAATAAGATGAACCTCTCAAAAGGAGCTTGGGCCTCAGATATTATAGATAAAATCGTCCTCCAACCAGCGACTAAGAAGATTAAAGAGAAATTTTCAAATGGAGTGCTGTAACAGCTGATCTCTGGATCTCTAAGTATAAATACCACTCTTCTGTAACTCTTGTTTCATTCATTACCTGCCTGAAGAGGGCGACAGTTGTTCTTTGAAATATAGCATAAACTTTCTGCATTTTGCCATTTTTATGGACTCCTTTTATTAGACAGAATTCTGTTTTAACAGAAAATATTTTAAAGTTATGTACAGATACAATATATATATATATATATATATATATATATATATATATATATATATATATATATATATATATATATATATATATGTGTGTGTGTGTGTGTGTGTGTGTGTGTGTGTGTGTGTGTGTACCATATAAACCTTTAGTGAACTGTATGTTAAGCTTTTAAAATATGAAAAATTTGAAAATTTGTTCTCTTTTTGGCTTCGTCTCTCACACGAAATTTCATTTTTTGTTTATTTTCTGCATTTTGCGTATAAAAGGTCTAATGAGCAATCATGCCATGGTAAAAGCGTAGGACGCAACACGTATTACCTATCAGTTACTACCCTATGATTATTACCAAAATTTACGAGATATTATTGACCAAAGACGACCGAATCCTATTAATATTATTATTATATACTACTGCTTCTACTTCTACTGTAGTCATCGTCATTCATCATCATCATCATCATCATCATCATCCTCATCATCCTCTTCTTCTTCTTCTTCTTCTTCTTCTTCTTCTTCCTCTTATTATTATTATTATTATTATTATTATTATTTTTTTTTTCTATCACAGTCATCCTATTTGACTGGGTGATTTTTTATAGTGTGGGGTTCCGGGTTGCATCCTGCCTCCTTAAGAGTCCATCACTTTTCTCACTATGTGCGCTGTTTCTAGCAGCACACTCTTCTGCATGAGTCCTGGAGGTCCTTCGGCATCTAGTTTTTCCAGATTCCATTTCAGGGATCTTAGGATCGTGCCTAGTTTTCCTATGATTATGGGTACAATTTCCACTAGCATATCCCATATCCTTCTTATTTCGATTTTCAGGTCCTGATACGTATCAATTTTTTCTCTTTCTTTCTCATTTACTCTGGTGTCCCATAGTATTGCCACATCAATGAATTATACTTTCTTCTTGATTTTGTCAATCAACGTCACGTCTGTCCTATTGGTACGTATCACCCCTATCTGTTCTGATACTATAGTCCCACAGGATCTTTGCCTGGTCGTTTTCCATCACTCCCCAGGTTGGTGTTCGTACCACTTAACATTGCAAGCCAGCTGGTGTTTCTTGCACAGGCTCCAGTGGAGGGCTTTTGCTACTGAATCATGCCTCTTCTTGTACTGGTTCTGTGTAAGCGTCGGACATTCGCTTGCTATGTGGTTTATGGTCTCGTCTTTCATATTGCACTTCCTGAATATGGGTGAGATGTTATTTCTATATATTGTTCTTTGAACATATCTAGTTCTTAGGGCCTGATCTCGTGCCGCTGTTAGCATTCCTTCTGTTTCCTTCTTGAGTTCTCCCCTCTGTAGCCATTGCCATGTTTCATCGCTGGTCAGTTCTTTAGTCTGTCTCATGTACTGTACCTGCATTGGTTTGTTGTGCCATTCCTCTGTTCTGTTTTTCATTCTCCTGTCTCTGTATATTTCTGGGTCTTCGTCTACTTTTATCAGTCCTTCTTCCCATGCACTCCTTAACCACTCGTCTTCACTGGTTTTCAGATATTGCCCCAGTGCTCTGCTCTCGATGTTGACACAGCCCTCTATGCTTAGTAGCCCTCTCCCCACTTCCTTTCGTGTTATATATAGTCTGTCTGTATTTGCTCTTGGGTGTAGTGCTTTGTGTATTGTCATGTATTTCCTAGTTTTCTGGTCTATGCTGCGGAGTTCAGCCTTCGTCCACTCCGCTACTCCTGCGCTATATCTGATTACTGGTACTGCCCATGTGTTTATGGCTTTCGTCATGTTTCCGGTGTTGAGTTTTAACTTAAGTATCGCCTTAAGTCTCTGCATATATTCTTTCCTGGTCGTGTCCTTCATCCCTTGGTGTTTTATATCCTCTCCTATTATTCCCAGGTATTTGTGTCCTGTCTCCTCTATGTGTTTGATGCTATTCCCGTCTGGTAGCTTTATCCCCTCAGTCCTTGTTACTTTCTTTGCCTTTTTGTATGTTGACCAAGGCACATTTTTCAATTCCAAACTCCATCCTGATGTCCCCAGATACAATCCTTACAGTCTGGGTTAGGGTATCTATTACCTTGAAGCTCTTACCATACAGCTTGATGTCGTCCATGAACATCGGATGGTTAATTCTGTTGCTGCCTTTCTTGAGATGGTACCCAGCATCCACCTTCTGCAGTACTTTTTGTCATGGGAATCATGGCTACTACGAAGAGTAGTGGGGACAGTGAGTCGCCTTGAAAGATCCCTCTCCTGATGTTAACCTCTGCTAGTCTTATCCTAAAGCTTGTAAGTACTGTATTACAGTTGCGCATTGTATTCTTTAGGAAGCTGATGGTGTTCTACTCTGCCCCATATATTTTCAGACATTCTATTAGCTACGTGTGCGGTATCATGTCGAAGGCTTTCTTGTAGTCAATCCAGGCCATGCTTATGTTGGTTCTCCTTTTCTTACTATTCTTCATTACCATTTTGTCTATCAGGAACTGGTACTTTGTGCCCCTACACTTCCTTCTGCAGCCTTTCTGTTGGTGAGGGATGGTGTTTGTATCCTCTAGGTACTTGTATAGCCTTTCAATGATGATACCTGTTAGAAACTTCCACATTATTGGTAGGCAGGTGATAGGCCTGTAGTTTATTATTATTATTATTATTATTGTTATTATTATTATTATTATTATTATTATTATTATTATTATTATTATTATTATTATTATTATTATTATTATTATTATTATTATTATTATTATTATTATTATTATTCATAAAAATATCATAACAGCATGAGTCACTAAAACGGCGAATAAATCCACAGTGGTGTAAATAGAGCAGGTTCTCGAAAGCTCTCATTTGTCTATATATTTCTAATATATATTTACATTTACCCCACTGTGGATTTCTTCACCATTATAATTGTTATTATTATCATTATTATTATTACTATTATTATTGTATTGCAGCCAAGAGAGATTTCTCCACGACAAAGATCCGGTCGATGATCACTGAAGGGGACGACCCTCCTTCCCCCCGACCTTCTCATCTGGAGGTTCATTCGCAGCTTCCGCTAATGACCCACATTTCATAACCGGGAAGTTATGTCACCCTCTCTCACCTCCTAGCAACACCACCTCTTGCAATCCAATCTTCCACACTCCCCGTAAGGACTTCTCTAAAGGTTTCTTTCCTTTGGCCGCACTGTAATTATCGGTGTATTAAGATTTAGTTTTTGTTTGCACAAACACATCATATTGCTCTGATTATATTATGGATATGCATATATTGAAAAAAACAGTAATATGTATATAAATATGACTTAAATAAATAAATAAATAAATAAATACACACAAATATATATATATATAGTATATATATATATATATATATATATATATATATGTATGTATATATATCTTCCACCTATAGGTCTTTTCCCTTGAAAAGGAGAGGGCCAGGAAGGTGTTAATCTTAGATTTCAGTATTGTAGTAGCCTCATGTCCCACCCCACGCTGACTACGGCTTATCAGTAGTTTTCAAAAGACATGGGCCTAAACCTTTTACTTCCGCCGCGTATCGATCTCGAGATCTCACTGTGCGGAAAACAGGAAAAAATGTCAATAAATTTCTTTTCATAGAAGCCCCATAGAGTTGTTTCATTAGCATTTGTCATCTTCTGGTTGGTATAGTTTTCTGGGAGTTGATACTATGTTGGATGATAACAGGTTGAGAGAATGAATGGATCATGGATTACATCAGCCTTTTGTCAATATCTGTTACTGCACAAAGGTTCTCTCTCTCTCTCTCTCTCTCTCTCTCTCTCTCTCTCTCTCTCTCTCTCTCTCTCTCTCCTCTAGGTACCGTCCTTTGCACAAGCTGTCTCCCTTATGTTATACACTTGCACTGATGTGACAGCGAGTTTGCATTTTCCATTTATTGACGACCTGGCTGTTGCTCACCGATATGCAGGTATCTGCATGTTTATGTTCACTATAAAAAGGCAAGAGGGAACCACAAGTAAGTCTGTTGTCTGTTAATCAACAGTAAGTCTTAAATTGGAAATTAGCACAGCATACGGTGTCGTGTATTTCTCTGCACTGTCAATCATTTTTAGTTTTTCAGTGAAGGTTGCAACACTTCAAGACCTCCCTCAGGCCTCCCTCAGGTTTAGGTTATGTCTGTATTAAGTGTTGGGTAATGTTTCCTGATTTCTAAGCCAGTGCAGAACCTCTGTTAAGTTCTGGGAATGAACTGACGTAGATGGATTTAAGGGAGTCACAATTCCCTGTTGAAAATGTCAATTTATGTACAACGTTGATCATCGGCTTTCCGCTTCTAGGTAATGTTCCTCGGTATTAACCAGGTATGTATTCACCTACGCGTCACCCCCTCGGTGCTAGTACTAAACATGGTGGAAGCTCAATGGGACGCCGTGTTTAGTACTAGCTCCTCGGGGATCAAAGTACTCTATACACCCGTTGCTACAAATTTCTATATATTAATAAACGATATCTTTGATCCCCGAGGGGCTAGCAGTAAACGGCGTCCCACTGAGCTTCCGCCATGTTTAGTACTAGCAACTCGAAGGTGACGCGTCGGTGAATACATACCGGGTTAATGCCATGTTCCTCGTCATCTTGAATCATCCTACCCGAAACAATCCATGAATTTTCTAAAATCAAATGAAAATGAAACACAGAAAAAACTTCGTTGAGAATAACGCTGGCAAAGTTGGAGAAAGATTCTAATGGAAAAGAGCTTATGCTGATGAGGTCGAAAAATGTATAAATGTGCCAGAGAAAGTTCTGCTAAACTTTGTCCAACAGGAACTGAGACTTCAGGATTTCTTGAAGAGAGCTTTAATGTCTTCTTATATATATCGTAAAATGTCAGCCTTGCCAATTTCAGATATACTTTGATACAAAATATCAGTACATAAGGACACCATCAAAGTAGTTATAATTTCTCATTATAGCTGAGAAATAATGAAGGTACAATTCTAAATGCACCTCTCTCTCTCTCTCTCTCTCTCTCTCTCTCTCTCTCTCTCTCTCTCTCTCTCTCTGTTGAAATCTCAAAGCGGACGAGCAAGAACAGATAGGCATGCTCCCTAAAAATCCAGCATGCCTTCGTCGACCTAAACAGTGAATAAAGTTCCTTATCTGATAGACGACTGCTGTGATTGGAAAAGATGTCGGCATAATAATGAATAAATACAGCAGTATTGTAGCAGTTTTGTTTGCCTCTCACCAAAGACTGGAAAAAGAAGTGATTCATTTGAGAATTTGCCAATAAACTGTTGAAGCCATACGTGCATTAGCGCTTGAAGAAAATGAAGAAAAGGCGGTGCCAGAAAATCACATGCACACTTTTTACATATATACATATATATATATTATATAAATATATATATATATATATATATATATATATATATATATATATATATATATAAATATAAATAAATATAAAATTCAATTGTGGAATGGAAACATGGAGTGTTCAGTGAGACCTGACACTAGTCCTTTACTTAGCAGACTAGTGTCGAAAGGCCTCGCAGCACTCCAGTGTTTCTGTTTCTTCGTGGATTTTATCTTTATTTATATATTCATCACGTTCCATATTTTCGTGATTCAGTTATACATATATATATATATATATATATATATATATATATATATATATATATATATATATATATATATATATATATATATGTGTGTATATGTATATATATATATATATATATATATATATATATATATATATATATATATATATATATATATATATATATATATATATATAATATATACATATATATATATACATATATATATAATATATATATATATATATATATATATATATATATATTTATTTATAATATATATATAATATATTTTAAGTATTGAACGACAGTGGATGAACTATGTGCTGGCCTGTCAGTAGTACTTCCGCTGCAGGTGCATTTGTGTCGACGTTGGAGGTTACACGGTTAGATACAGAGAGGTATTTGATCATGATTTAAGTCCATGGAGACAGCGTGATCGAACAATGAATCGGGTTCATCACATTTCCGGAAGAAGTGGATTAAGTGAGTGCGTATGTGTGTTGCACTCTCGAATGGTATATTAACAGGGGGATAGACTCTTGCAGGGGGACTTCATTTTGAGACTGGGTCTGATTTGGTTAGTTATGCAGTGTTGAAGGACGCCACTTGAAAATCTGTTATTTGTTGCCATAGAAAGTGAGTACCATAACTCAAGAACACATATCCTTTCCAGATATCTTGTGGGAAGACCTAGTAATCCTGCAGTGAAATCCCGCTGTGTCTCCCTTATGCATTTTCCTGTTCTGTTCTCCATTGTACATTTTTCTGTTTTGAATAGGAATGTCTTTCAACACCATTTCAGGTTTTAATATATGATATGTTTCTTTCAACAGGAATTCTTGGTTCGTCCTGAGAGGACGAATATTGTGATCTAGAATAATTACGACCTTATTACTTTGTTTGGTGACCAGAGTGTTAGTTACTAGTATTAGTTGGTCTCGAACCATCAATATGAATGTTTGTGAATCAGAATTTCCTCTAGTAATGATTTCCATTTATAGGGGGTGGAATTCACTCCATTTCATGATCGTAGCCTTTGCTGAATCACTTTCATTAAATCTGCAAATACAGTCTAGTTTTGTACGTCAGTGTTTAATTCCAGTGGGCCTTTGTTTAAGAATAGACTCAGTGAGAGAAGTCGACAAAGGAGAAGGAATTTACTGACCCAGGGAGGAGCCACTGCTACCAGAGACATCTTAGGGAAGATGATTGATTCTGTTCTTAAAACAGATACAGCAATAAAAGATGACCCTATTTGACCTGGGGATAGGGTCAATTAACATATATATATATATATATATATATATATATATATATATATATATATATATATATATATATATATATATATATATATATATATATATATATATATAAAAATGAGTGTCTATGAATTTTACTGACTTGGACACGTTTGACATTTGTATACCCACAAATATTAAGGCACAAATAACATTTGATGTAGAATATTCTATACTTTTTGAATACCTTGCACCCCAAGGGAATTATAATTGGTAAATGCTTATGCCCGGCCGGGATTCGAACCTAAGCCTTTGGTTTATATACAACGATAAACAGCTGAATTTGACCACTCAGACAACGTAAAAGTCAAAGTGAAGCAACGCTGACCTTTAATGGGAAACCACATTTAGAAACAAAATATGACCACTGGTCAAAAAAAAAAAAAAAACCGATGAAAATCCGACACTTGACAAGCAAGTAGGTTTTTCCGGTGACATAATCCAACAGCATGTCAAGTGACTGACGAGAATTTTTGCACGGTTTTAATACCGGTAAAATAATTTGTCAAATACTTTGACAGTGGAAACGTTATTCTGTAAAAAAATAGAAACTAATTATACTAATTGTCCTTTCTCTTCCAATCAAGGCTTGTCGAAGATGCCCTTCTTGAAACAACCTTTAGGCTACGATTAATTATTCTATAAGGGAAGGCCTCAGCCTTTACAGATTTAACATAATCTGCATTCTATCTTTTTAATATATTTCATGCGCTCATCATCAAAGCCCTTCCGTTTACTGAGACTGCATGAAATGAATGCGTCTCTTCTGCAAAGAAGAAAGGAAGGAATAATAATTAATAATAAAAATTCATAAGAGATATAACGTGAGTTAAACATACATGCAGTGACATTTCCACCTCTCAGAAGAGGAGAGAGACAATTAAGTGATAAAACGTTTTAAAGTAAGAGAAGGTGAATAAAAAATATGGGATGAAACTAAGAAACCACTTTAGGGTGAAGAGGCTATTGCTCTACAGTGCTGTCAACCCCGGAGACAGTTTTTTGAGCAAACGGACCTCAGAATACAAGATGCACATGGTGAAATGCAGTTTAACATAATGAGATATTGAAAATAGTTGCACATAAAGGACAGAAGAGAAGAACTAAGTGATGCGAGAGTGGAAGGGATAAGTGTAAGAGTGTTTGTGGAAGTGGCTGTTGAAGATGCAAGGAGAGCAAACAAGAGCAAAGAATGGAAAGACACAGAAGCTGACAGGTTACAAGAGAGAGATGCTGTACTGCGGTGGTAAATGTGTGACTGAGGTGAATGACCAAGGTGCATAAGGCATGCATAGATAATGGATAAGTCCTACAGGAAAGAGTAAGTGGGAACTGTAAGAATCACTAGGGAATAAGATTACTTAGTATACTAGGGAAGGTATGGTAGATAATAGTTAAGAAAGTGAGACGTATGACGGAAGGATTGATAGGGAAATAATATTATGGGTTTCGACAAGGGAGAGGGTGCATGGATCTTGTTTTCTTTTATGAATCACTAAAGTTAAAAGCTTAACAGTAAAGGAAAAATACAAATTTTGTTGGCCATACCCACAGCTCTGCCGAAAGAGAAGTGTCCACAGTCACATAAGAGGTTTGTCGTTAGCACCTACAGCAGGAGGGCCCTCTCCACTGCTATGCTTCGAAAGCAGGTCATGAAAAACTCAGCCAAGTGAAACAGATGTTGAAAAACAACAGATACCCTAGCGACATCACAGTACAGAAGAAAATGGTGGAATTCCACACACACAGGATCGAAACACCAAAGCTATAATCATTTACCACAAAGTCATTCTACAAACAAGAAGTAGATGTCCTTCAAAGAATCATTACCTATGGAATAGCATTGCCAAGAGTCTTCAGCCACTCCAACTTGCTAGCTGTCCTTGTAAAAAACAATGCTGCTACTGGGTACCCAAGAAGTCCACGGCCAGCGAGGTTTAGAGAATTAATGTTCGGATGAAGAATGCAAGATCTTCAATATAAGCTACACTGACCACATGATGGCAACTCGAACGACTTGCTGCATGGCCATACATCAGCACTTTGTGGATGTATATGACAATAAGCCCCTTAGAAGACCTTACAAAAGGTACTGAGACTGTTCACCATGAGGATACCTATGGGTAACTGGCGATCGCTGAAGCAGTGAGCTCACACTGAAGCAGCCTCTGATGAATATTTGGTAACCTCAAACAGTGTTCTCCCCTCCCGCAGGAGTTTTTGCTGCAGACCCTCAGGGTTCTCACCAGCCAGGAGCTGGTCTGGCAAAGCTTCATAAAAAAATGTCACAAAAATGTTTCAAGTGAAATTTCTTTATTAACCTTCACTTTTTGTGACTGGTAAAGCTTGTGGTAACTTTAATTTTTCGGATTATTATTTCTAGCCCATATTTTTTTAAACAGTGCCCATCAATATACTGGCGTAAGGTTTCATTGTATACACAGAATGGGTCTGATGATAGCCACAAGTTAATGGCTGAAACAGCTGTCGGCATAAGAGTGAATACATGAAGCAGTAAAGTATAAATTCTTTTTTCTTCAAAACTTTAACCTTAATAAGTATAAGAATGTGCTACCCTAAAGTAATACATGTCAAATGCGCATAAGCATTTAATGAGAACTGCCTAAAAGAAAAACTAAGCCCAAAAGATATAAATATATATATATAATATATATGTTTTATATATATATATATATATATATATATATATATATATATATATATATATATATATATATATATATATATATATATATATATATATATATAAACGTATAACCGAATCACGAAGGTATGGAACGTGATGAATGTATAAATAAAGGTAAATGCCACAAAGGAAAAATGAAACAACGGAGTGGTTGCTAGGCCTTTCAACACACGGTCCTTTACTAGCAGACTAATGAGAAATATATAAATAAGGCTACAAGAAAGCTCGTATAATTGACAAATGGCATACAAATATCCCTGAGGATGAGGATTATAAGGAACAAATGCACCTGGAATCCAACACAGTTGAAGAATTATTGGACCTACCAAAACAAAGGTAAATCCTTGAGAGGTTTTACAAGAATAAGGCCCAACCAGCTCCAAAGCAGGTAGGAGTCAATTCAAGGACTGTACAGGGGAAGAGACTGACCACCAAAAATGACCTTAGAATCAGTAAGCTGATTACATAATTATAAAAGTACAATACTTAAATTATTCTCCTTTTGGTAAACAATAACAATTTTTGCAAAATGATCATTTTCAAAAAAATACTAATCATAAGATTACACAGAAAATATATATAAGGTAACTCATTGGTAATTAAGGCAGCGATTTTATCTTTAAGGTCATTCTTGAACATTTTACTAATACAGAGGTCTAAATAATGAATGCCAGGGCTAAGGTTGATATTACAGCTGTAAGTAGGCTGCATAATAGGAGATTTTAGAAGATTTCGTGAAGAGAAATCTTTCGATCTGGCAATCACTGAACTGTCAGTCCAATTTATCCTGTGAGAGTTTTCACGTAAGCAAAAGAATATTGCATTGAATGTTTGCCCAGTTTTTACAGAATTAAGCAGCATAATAATAATAATAATAATAATTTAATAATAATAATAATAATAATAATAATAATATATGAATGAAGGAGTAGACCTCTTTTAAACAGGTCTTATTAAAAAGGATGGCTGTATTATGCGAATTTATCTTATATAGTGTCTTTTCTATCTTCCTTATGATTCGCTTTTCAGGCTCAGCGATGTTAGTCAGCAACTGGCCGATATTCATGTTGGAAAAGGATAGTGTGCGGAATATGGGAAGTCTTTTATTAAAATATCCAATCAGAAATCGTTCGTCTGGATTCAGGTTCTATTTTAGGTACCGTCGATATGTTTCGACCAGCTCGTTGGTCATCCTCTGGACGTAGTTGCAGAAGGTCTGAAGAAACGAGGTGCTCGGGTTGGTATTTATAGGGGTCTTGATCGGTGCTGAATTATGATTGGCTGCCCGGGGCATATACCCTAGGGCGGAGCCTTGCTTTTATTTTCCCAGGCCGATGTGCGAGCGGCGTTGTAGTGCTGGGGATGAATGGAAGAATTTCGATCCTCCGATGGCGAATTTTGATTCGCACGTTCGCTACGGGGATTGCTCGGTGCGTGTCTCCTGGCTGCCGTGGGGAGGAGAAATATTTCCTGCGTGATGTTGAGGGTTGGTTTCTCCTTCCCAATGTGCAATGCTTCCAAGAGGCGTAGGCGGCGGTGGTCGGTAGATTGGTCAATTATTTCGATGTTCGTGATTATGTTTTTTCTTTCTATTCTCTGGTTATGGACGGTCCTGGCATGATTAAAGATAGCCCCCTCTTGGGCGTGGCAGGAAATCCTCTTGGAGAAACGCATGGTGGTCATACCGATGTAAGAACCGAGGCATCCTCGGATAGGGCATGAGTACCGGTATACCACGTTGGTTTTCTTCAAGGGGTCCTGCTGAGGTGGGGCTGGGTTGTTATGCATAACCAGGCTGCTCGTCTTTTTGCTCTTATAATAAATAACCAGATGTATATTCTTGTTGGAGTCAACAGGGCTGACATTATTTCGATGATGTTTTTGAGGGCGCGTTCGTCTTCTTTATATTTATGATGAAATTGTCCTTTATAGAAGAGCTCTATGCGTTCAGGGGCATCGGGGCGAGGTTCCTGACGGTACCATCTATCGATGTTCGCCTTGATAGACTCTTCTATATTCCGGTTTGGGTGTCCATTGTCGACGAGGGTCTGGGCTACACGTTCTATTTCTCCGTGTGTGTCGTTCCAGGAGGAGCAGTGTGAGAGGGCCCTCCTGACGTAGGCGCTGATGGTGGAGCGCTCATACACATGCCCAGGTTCGTGCGTTTCGTGTAGACCCTCGTAGAGAAAGAGGCCTCTCTCTGTTCCACAAGGACGTCAAGGAAGGGGAGGCAGCGGTTTTGGCTCTGCTCGATCGTGAAACTGAGGCAGCTATGGTTGTGGAATGCACGCCTCAGGTTTTCGATCTCCTCTTGCGAATTGGCGCTGACGAAGGTGTCGTCGATGTAGCGCACGTACATTCTTGGTTGGTGTATATCTTCGAATATCCTTTGCTCCACAGTGCCCATATAGAAATTGGCGAAGAGGACTCCGAGGGGAAAACCCATTGCCACCCCGTCGATCTGGGTGTACATATGGCCACGATGGTTGGAGAAAGGGGCCTTTTTGGTGCAGATTTCCAGGAGGGCGCGGAGGACATGCTCAGGGATGTTCAGGGATGGGGTGGTGGGGTCCCTATACACACGGTCCAAGATCATTTGGATGGTCTCATCGACGGGGACGTTGGTAAAGAGGGACTCCACATCCATCGAAGCAATACAGCCTCCGTGGGGCGCCGCTCTTAAGGCCTCCAGGAACTCTGCTGACGACTTCAGACTGTGGCTGCTCGGGACATAAGGGCTAAGGATGGTATTTAACCTCTTAGCCAACTGGTATGTCGGGGCAGGAATCTGACTGATGATGGGGCGCAGGGGTTACCTTGCTTATGCGTCTTGACGTTTCCGTAGATGTACCCCAGGTCATAGTCCCCCGTGATTGGTGGTAGGTGAAGGGCGTTAGAGGCGGCGTTGAACGTCTCTATGATCCTGTTCGCCTCCCGCCTGATCTCGTCGACGGGGTTCTTGGTAATTCTTTGGAATTTGGTACTGTCCGCCAGGATATCGTCCAACTTCCGATGGTAGTCCTCGGTGTTTATGAGGACGAAAGCGGCGGTCTTGTCGGCCCTACGAACGGTGATGTCTTCTCTCTCCCTCAACTGCTTGGCCGCCTCCCTCAGGCGCCGGTCGATGATGTTACTCTTGTAGTCGCCCCGGTCGGTAAGGGCCTCAGCCAACAGGAGGGGTTGAAGGGCGTCCGTCGTTCGGAGGTTGCCAAGGTCCTCTTGTCTTCGGATATTATCCATGAGATACTCGATCTCAAGGCGCTTGTCCAGGGGCCTCGGCCGGGGCTACATCGACGACACCTTCGTCAGCGCCAATTCGCAAGAGGAGATCGAAAACCTGAGGCGTGCATTCCACAACCATAGCTGCCTCAGTTTCACGATCGAGCAGAGCCAAAACCGTCGCCTCCCCTTCCTTGACGTCCTTGTGGAACAGAGAGAGGCCTCTTTCTCTACGAGGGTCTACACGAAACGCACGAACCTGGGCATGTGTATGAACGGGGCGAGCGAGTGCCCCGAGAGGTATAAGCGCTCCACCATCAGCGCCTACGTCAGAGGGGCCCTCTCACACTGCTCCTCCTGGAACGACACACACGGAGAAATAGAACGTGCAGCCCAGACCCTCGTCGACAATGGACACCCAAACCGGAATATAGAAGAGCCTATCAAGGCGAACATCGATAGATGGTACCGTCAGGAACCTCGCCCCGATGCCCCTGAACGCATAGAGCTCTTCTATAAAGGACAATTTCATCATAAATATAAAGAAGACGAACGCGCCCTCAAAAACATCATCGAAATAATGTCAGCCCTGTTGACTCCAACAAGAATATACATCTGGTTATTTATTATAAGAGCAAAAAGACGAGCAACCTGGTTATGCATAACAACCCAGCGCCCCCCTCAGCAGGACCCCTTGAAGAAAACCAACGTGGTATACCGGTACTCATGCCCTATCCGAGGATGCCTCGGTTCTTACATCGGTATGACCACCATGCGTTTCTCCAAGAGGATTTCCTGCCACGCCCAAGAGGGGGCTATCTTTAATCATGCCAGGACCGTCCATAACCAGAGAATGGAAAGAAAAAACATAATCACGAACATCGAAATAATTGACCAAACTACCGACCACCGCCGCTTACGCCTCTTGGAAGCATTGCACATTGGGAAGGAGAAACCAACCCTCAACATCGCGCAGGAAATATTTATCCTCCCCACGGCAGCCAGGAGACATGCACCGAGCGATCCCCGTAGCGAACGTGCGAATCAAAATTCGCCATCGGAGGATCGAAATTCTTCCATTCATCCCCAGCACTACAACGCCGCTCGCACATCGGCCTGGGAAAATAGGCTCCGCCCTAGGGTATATGCCCCGGGCAGCCAATCATAATTCAGCACCGATCAAGACCCCCCTATAAATACCAACCCGAGCACCTCGTTTCTTCAGACCTTCTGCAACTACGTACAGAGGATGACCAACGAGCTGGTCGAAACATGTCGACGGTACCTAAAATAGAACCTGAATCCAGACGAACGATTTCTGATTGGATATTTTAATAAAAGACTTCCCATATTCCGCACACTATCCTTTTCCAACATGAATATCGGCCAGTTGCTGACTAACATCGCTGAGCCTGAAAAGCGAATCATAAGGAAGATAGAAAAGACACTATATAAGATAAATTCGCATAATACAGCCATCCTTTTTAATAATAATAATACCACATACTATAATTCAACAAGATGAATTGGTAAGTGTTAAGTTTCATAACACTGACAAACTGATTAACCTTTATGAATTAATTATTAGCAAGAAAATGTATATAACAAATTCTGTTATAATAGCGCCAGAAATCTAACTCACTCAAATCACTGATGACGGTTTTCAAATATCAGATGACTTCAATCGATCCACATTGAGGGTCAAGAAGACAAAAATCAAAGAACTAACGTCACTTTTAACAAGCAAAAAAATGTGCCGAAGTTTCTCCGGAGCAATCGAGTTTTCTGTACAGCGTATAATGCTGTATGAAACTCTCAGCCATGGCCCATGAAACTCAGCCGCGCCCCATGAAATTCTCAGCCACAGCCTGGTGATGGCACGTGCACTTGGCACCTATTGCAGCGCTAGACCCACGATCCATGGCTAACCTTGACCTTAAAAAAATATTTAAAAACATTTTTTAAACATGCTTTTATTAAGATGCACTAAAAAGTAAATAATAATATTTTGAGACACACCAGGATTTTCTTACAATTAATCATGTCTACAAAAATAAAAGCGTGGCCCCAAACATGGAGGGAAATGCTACAAGAAAAGAAATAGATTATTTTATTTCGTGTAGCATTTCCTTTCATGTTTGGGGCCCACGCTTTTATTTTTGTAAACATGATTAATTGTAAGAAAATCTTGGTGTGTCTCAAAATATCAATTTTTCATTTTTAGAGCATCTTAATAAAAGCATGTTTTAAAGAAATTTTATATTTTTTTATGTTCAGTTTTGACAGAAACTGCAACCGATTTATGGCTGTAGTTAACGAAACTGATATCCGTTTACTGGGGAGGGAGAAGGGGGAAGGGAGGGAAAAGGGAAGGGTGAGGGGGGAAGTGGAAGGTGAGGGGAAGGGGAAATTGGAGGGGAGGGTTAGGGGGAGAGGGAAGGGGAGGACACAGCTAAATTAACACATGATTGTGTACTCCGGAAGGGGGAGGGGAAGGGGATGGAAGAGGGAAGGCGAGGGGGATGGTGGGACAGCTAAATTAACACTTGATCGTGTCCTGGGGGAGGGGGAATGGAAAAGGGAATGGGAAGGGGAATGGAAGAGGGAAGGCGGAGGGGTAATACAGAAGATAGATTCTACCGAGTCAAAGAAGTTGTGAAAAATCTGAAGAGTTTTATACAAATCCTGAGACACTGGGCGAGGCCATTGTAGAGTCACTAGAGGTCACAGCTGCCCTACTGATCATATAAGGTTGTACTGTTACCGGGATTGAGTAACCATGCAAAATTTTAAGTCCATCGGAGAAAGGGAATAGGTCGAAAATCGAGTTACAAGATTTGAGGATAGCCATACAGACAGACAGAGACGCAGAAGTCAAGTTATATAAAAGCATGTAATAAAACAAAAACTACTGAGACTAGAGGACTGCAATTTGGTATGTTTGATGATTGGAGGGTAGATGATCAACATACCAATTTGCAGCCCTCTAGCCTCAGTAGTTTTTAAGATCTGAGGGCGGATGAAAAAATTGCGGACGGACAGACAAAGCCGTCTGAATACAGAAAACTAAAAAACTATTTGATCAAAAACACAGGTCCTATAAGTCAGTTCACCTGAATCCTGAAAAAATCAGCAACACTAAAAAGATTATGAATATCATCTCTCTAAAGTTTATTTTCTATTTAAAATTAATTCTTGTGATCAAATTCCTTTCAGCACAAAAAATTAGCACAGAAATTTCAAAATAAGGTCTTTTTGACAAAGTAACTTCTAAAAATCTGCGTCCTTTTCTGAATGGTGCACAGCGACAAACATTCGAAAGAATAATAATCCTCTAAATAAGCAGCAGTTAATCGTAACATTAATCTGCTTCTCGTGTACTTGAGGCAAATGGCTTTAATTCATTACATATTACATTAGGTACGAACGTAGAGCATTACTCTAGTTAACAAGACACTTGGTAATGTCAGTTATACCCAAGGTATGCATTAGACATCAACTTGAATGTAATTCAGTCCTGCTAATACGCGGAAGGTGAGTTACCTCCTGGTTTTCCAGAGGATTATAATAACATTTCAGTAGGCTTCCAAAATCAAGTGTTAAACGCAAAAGCAGATGGAAAAAACAGTGATAAAATATGTGGTTTCGACAGTTCATATTACATGAGAATAAAAAATATTAAAACGTAATTACCTGACATTCAAAAAAAACAGGGTATTACGAAACTGAAATCTTATATATTACTAGAGAGAGAGAGAGAGAGAGAGAGAGAGAGAGAGAGAGAGAGAGAGAGAAGAGATAGTTCATCTTGGGTCAATTGCCTGCACAACCGGACTTCCTGAATATTTCTCGTTTTGAATAACCATTAATCAACTAAAAAAAATCCAAGTCTCCATAATATGGAATGAATAAAAATATTTTTGAGCCAGGCCCGAAGAAAGCAAGATAAAAGGAAATACAGTAAAAAATGCATCGAAGTTTCTTCGGCGCAATCGAGTTTTCTGTACAACGTATAAGGCTGTGTAAAACTATCTTAAAGCCACGACT
Source organism: Macrobrachium rosenbergii (assembly GCF_040412425.1). Taxonomy (NCBI): domain Eukaryota; kingdom Metazoa; phylum Arthropoda; class Malacostraca; order Decapoda; family Palaemonidae; genus Macrobrachium; species Macrobrachium rosenbergii. Next base: position 32,587,371 of record NC_089749.1, on the reverse strand, counting down.
ATCACATTCACTCCCAATCAATATATCTAAAAAAATATATAGTCTAACAAATCGCATTCCTAATTAAAAGCTACGGTCATTACAACCAAAATACCCAGATGTATAAAAAAAGTATCATAAAACTAAACTTTATCACTACATATATCGTTACATTCAGGCAACTTGAAAACTCCTGAAAAGATCTATCCAAATTCATCTGGTGCTCAAGAATAACATGTAATTTCAAATATTAGATCAGGAACAGACTAACAAAAGATACTTTCCATGACCTAATGAGAACCGACTTAACAGATATTAAAAGGCTGGCTTACAAGTTGTCTTTTCATGGTCATTTCAGTAAAGAGCATATACGAAGCCACACCTTACTGCTTCACTTCAATCTTTGAATGTCTTTCTTCAGATATTTGTTATTGTTTATATGTATTAAATTTAGATATATATCATGCTCCTCGGTGTTGCTGGGTTCCTTATGTCACATATGGGCGTTCTATTCCGTAAAAAACAGCAATCATAATAATATTTAGGTAAGACGCCCTCATTTAAATAAGTTTCATTCAAGATGATTATTACTTCCGCTGAATACATCTTGTAACTAACTTTTCAATTTGCCTTCTGATGCCTTTTTTCTTTCCTGTGAGACAAAGATGAAACATAAGCTGGCCGATATTCATGATAATGGTGTGTGCTTGGAGAACAGGTACAAGCTATAAGGCAGTAAGTTTCGTCTTAATGCAATAGGTAACAGAACATGGTCACAACGATGGCATTACAGCGGACAAAGGGATGACAGCTCGCCTCTAAATTCAGTTGATTGAGAGCAGATTGTAACTACGCTGCCCTGCCAGTCCTTAACATCCTGAGGATTAAGAACCTGGTTACCAGTTCCAGTGCCCAGTCCGAGGAGGATCCCCACTGCCTACCTCGGTTATGCAAATGTCAAATAAAAAAGCTGCCATCACAGGCCACTATGAAGAGCACCACGATCCCACACAGAGAAGGATGAAGGATGGCAGGAGCATGCAGCCATCAGACAAAGAAAATTCAGACTACGGATCAAGGCAGTACGCTCAGCCTGGCCGCAACCATCAAACCCGGCCCAACCCAGCCTCCTCTTGTTATGATGTCTTACTAACTGGAAGACGTCCCTCTGTTAGCGGTTACGTTTTTAACTCTCGGCTCGAAAAAAAATTGCATGGTTGTTTCCATTTGGTCTTCCATAGTTATATATACAATTTATAATATATTTTGTTACACTGACTTTTAACCTCTATTTATAGGTAAGAATGTGGACTAGATTTGGAATTGTGTTAATGGGAGAGTTAATTAAGCCAATAAGGTGTCGGGAATAACGGGAGTGAAAATATCTTCCGCCGTGCGTTCTGGTGTATACGGTACTGTATAGCAACCCTACAACAAACTTTAGGGTCAGTTTCAAGTAAATGAATCAAGGGTATAGAAAACAAAACTGACACAGAGGCACACAAATAAAATAATGAAGGGGGAGTAGTGTGCTTTACCAAGCACTGTGGATTCATTACGGGACTGATCATGCATTAAGGAAGTTAAGATTAGAACACTTGCGTTATATTACATTCATTTAGCAGAATTGAGCAGGTACAAGCGAACCGGAACTTTTGAGGAGACAATATGAAGCAACAGAAACTCCAGGGTAACAATGGTTGTTTTCACAGAGGGTGTTACTGTAAGACTTATTGCATATTTCAAGTTAAAGGAAACGTGAATTGAGCCATGGAACTGTATTACACAATTAATATTCTTATTTGATGCCCATTCCTTTATTGTACCCTACTTAGAGACATGACTCATCAAAAAGATATGAGAGAGAGAGAGAGAGAGAGAGAGAGAGAGAGAGAGAGAGAGAGAGAGAGAGAGAGAGAGAGAATGTAGGGTAGGTGTTTGAGTGTGTGAAGTAATATAAGAATTCCATATACTATACTATTACTACTACTACCAACATCTGAGTCTTCATTCATAGAGTATAAGAGGGGGGGTTGTCTAGTAAAGTACGTCAGAGTACAGTATCAATGAGTGGGAGGGCCTTCAGTAATGACGTTTTACTAGCCTCTATCTACGAGCCTGCTAGATTTAGCTAAGCTTCCCTTTAAATTCTTTTGATTTACTCCGACAAGTGCCTTAATTGCCAACATTAAACATCACTGCATATTTTTGCTGTGGCTTCAAATAGCTATTTCCAAAATCCGATCCATATCCGATGCTTTGGTAAGATTTTATCGACGACAATCAATTAGACGCGGCCCTGAGATGCACAGTAGTTCTCCCATACTGCAAAGGTGAATCCAGTCCCAAGAGTTACAAGCAAAGTGATCACGTTACTCCCGCCTAAATTCTCCTAATCGCTTAGGCGACTGTTACCAAAGTTACATTGCTACATAATGAGTGTTTTTTTTATGTTACCAACTTGATGTTCTAAAATTATTACATGCAAGCAAAACATTATTTTTTGAATTAATAATGTTAATTAAATTGCTATCACTCTTAATGAAAATAAATAACTATCATTATTGATATTGATTTGATTATTACAATTATTATTAACGTTAATTTTATCATTTTCATGTCAATTACATAAAAATAACATTAACAATAATAGTTAAATGAACATTAATAATGATAGTGATTTAATTAACATTGAGTGATAGCAATTTAATTAACATTATGATAAAAATGTTTTGCTTGCGTCTAATAATTTTAGAAGACAAGCTGATAATATATAGAGCACTCATTACGTGGCAGTATATTATCTTGCTATTATGTCAGATACTAGCACATGTTGGATTCTTCTTTATATAAGCATATAAATTGTTCACTAAAGTGCCAAAATCATTCATGAATACGAATTTCAGTTTAGCCACTTGAGTCAAACTAATATTGGTAGTCCTGCATGTTTGAAGAAAATGCTGGGAATATCCGCTCCACGGGACAAAATTTATTTTAACAAAAATATTACCTACTATTTCAACAACGGAATGACTTGTTAACATGAAACCGCCACGATTAAAACCACCATGCTCTCACCACCAGATACAACTATGTTCCTAAAGGGAGAACACCAGATACAACCATGCTCCTGTAGGGAGAACACCAGATACAACCATGCTCCTATTGGGAGAACACCAGATACAACTTGCTCACGCCGCTTTTAATCATCTGTAGGAGAACACCAGATACAACCATGTTCCTTTAGGGGGAACACTAGATACAACTATGCTCCTGTAGGGAGAACACCAGATACAACCATGCTCCTGTAGGGAGAACACCAGACCCAACCATGCTCCTGTAGGGAGAACACCAGATACAACTGTGTTCCTGTAGGAAGAACACCAGATACAACCATGCTCCTTTAGGAAGAACACCAGATACAACTATGTTCCTGTAGGAAGAACACCAGATACAACTATGTTCCTGTATGGGGAACACCAGATACAACCGTGCCCCTGTAGGAAGAACACCAGATACAACCATGTTCCTGTAGGGAGAACACCAGATACAACTATATTCCTGTAGGGAGAACACCAGATACAACCATGCTCCTGTAGGAAGAACACCAGATACAACCATGCTCCTGTAGGGAGAACGCCAGATACAACCATGCTCCTGTAGGGAGAACGCCAGATAAACCATGCCCTGTAGGAGAACGCCAGATATGTAGGGAGAACGCCAGATACAACCATGCTCCTGTAGGGAGAACGCCAGATACAACCATGCTCCTGTAGGGAGAACACCAGATACAACCATGCTCCTGTAGGGAGAACACCAGATACAACCATGCTCCTGTAGGTAGAACGCCAGATACAACCATGCTCCTGTAGGGAGAATGCCAAATACAACCATGCTCCTGTAGGGAGAATGCCAAATACAACCATGCTCCTGTAGGGAGAACGCCAGATACAACCATGTTCCTGTAGGGAGAACACCAGATACAACCATGCTCCTGTAGGGAGAACACCAGATACAACCATGCTCCTGTAGGGAGAACACCAGATACAAGCATGTTCCTGTGGAGAGAACACCAGATATAACCATGCTCCTGTAGGGAAACAAGATACATCCATGCTCCTGTAGGGAGAACAACACCAGATACAACCATGCTCCTGTAAGGAGAACACTATATACAACTAACATCCTGTAAGGAGAACACCAGATACAACCATCGTCCTGCAGGGAGAACAACACCAGATACAACCATGCTCCTGTTGGTGTTCACGCTCAGCTTCGTTGATCATGTCTCTGTCTTCCTCATCTGAGGTAGCTTTTGAACCACCAAGCCTACAGTAGGTCTCTTACCTAGATAACCCCCTCCCGTATGTTCAGCCAGCGATAAACAGTGCTCCGAGAGATCCGAAGTTGTCTTGATATGTTATTTGGATCAGAGCTAGAAACTTCCCCGTTAGGTTTATTTTTCACTATGTTGAAGATTTAATTCCACGAGTTGCCGATTACTTCTTTTTCGATCACATCATGAGAAACAATCATGACCATTAAAGATACCCAGCTCCTTATCAACAACCATGTCACCAACGGGCCACGAAACCCTTCCTAACAACCCAACCACCTTTTGGTACTTCCATTCTCGCCGACTCTCTCTCACTCTCTCTCTCTCTCTCTCTCTCTCTCTAGCAATTACGAAGACGTTGATTGCTCTATTTCTGTAACATGTTTTTCTTTTCGCTGTCCGCTCGCTTAACGTGTAACGACCGAATGCTTCAACTATGGCTTGTCTTCCTCTTGAGCGCTGACTACTTCTATTTTACAGCCACGCTGAGAGAAACAAACAATTATACACTTACATTCTACAGTCCTCCTTAGATTGGCAAACACAGGCCAAGGGCCATAAAAGTATACTGACAAGATGTTCTCCTCTCGAGACATGCATAACTAAATGTCCCCCCTCCAGTCAAGGCGAACTAATCCTTTTATCTCCTACTAAAATCTTTCCCCTTTCCTATATACTCGTAGATCCCCTCTCCCTGAAACCTTGGTCAATATTTATATTTATAATATGTACATATATAAACATTTAATATATAATATATATACATATATATTATATATATATATATATATATATATATATATATATATATATATATATATATATATATATATATATATATATATATATATATATATATATATATATATAAATATAAATAATATATATAAATAAATATAAACATACTTTATATACATGTATGTATATGTTTACCTACATACACACGCATTTATATTTGGTCCACTGTTATTTTTGGTGTATACAAGTGATATGGTTGTTGGCCTGGAGAACAAGATTGTTCAGTATGCCGATGATGCTACACTTGTGGTGTCGTAAAGTCTCCGTATATATATATACAGTATATGTATATATATACATATATATACACATATATATACGTATGTGTGTATATGTATGTATATATATACCAAACTTTTTACTCTCTTATTTAGAAAGAGAGAGAGAGAGAGAGAGAGAGAGAGAGAGAGAGAGAGAGAGAGAGAGAGAGAGAGAGTAAAACGTCTGGTACAATTGTGGGTCTGAGACAGGTGTGTGGTGTCTACATGTTGTTTGGCAATGATCTGGCTTTATGCCAGCACGGGCTCTTTGCTCATGGAGCAGCCCGTAAAAGTCATTCTGATGGTGTGCAACACATAAAGATGGTCGGGAATAAGAGTTATGTTTAATGATGTGAAGGCCATAACGACGAGTCTCCACGGCTGTTTGACATTCTTATCGATTTGGTGATGCATAAATTTGTGAAATTCTGAAAAACACAGAAAGAAAAATGTGAAAGGGAGGTGAATATAATCTGAAGAGTGGGCTCTGTCGGTACAGACTCCGAAATGGATCTACAACTTCTTTTGCCTTGCCTCGGCTTAGCAGCAGTTTTTGGTGCGCTTTTGTGCAGTGGAACCTCAGCGGAATCCGTCAAAATGGACTCGGACTCAGGTCTGGAAACCGCCTTTGAAATCAAGAATTTGATCCTGGTTGCTGTTTTTGGAGTGGCTAGCGCTGTAGCAGGTAACATGCTGAACAACATTAAGAAGCAGAAAATCGATGGAAAAATTCAAGCATGGCAGGGAGAAGTTCGTCTCCAGAGAAGAGAGGAGAATCTGACGCTGCTGAATGTCAATTTAACCAAAAGCGTTCCTGATCTGGAAAATGCTCTTCAAGAAAATGGAAGGGAAAAAGAAAAGTAGAAGATGCAGAGAAAGGAACTGGAGAAAGAGGAGGAGGAGATGCAGTCGTACACAGGATGGTTGAACAAGCAGAAGATGGAACAGCGAGTCTTGGATGACAAGATCCTGTTGCTCCAGAACGAAAAGCAGCTGATGCAGAAGGAGATGGCGGCTCAGGAAAATGCACGAAATATGCTGGGAGATGAGATAACGAGGATGAAAGCAGAAAATAAGCGGCTGCCTAAGAACGCTGCGGTGTTCAAGAGCTAAGTGATACCCTGAACAGCCAAGTAATGACCGTGACTGCTCAGCTGGCAAAGCTCAATTGTCAACTTCGTCAACAAGAGGAAATAGCAGCTTAGCTGAAGATGGAGCTGCATGAGATGGAAGAAGAAAGGATGCAGATGAGTAAACGAATCCGACCCCGTAGGAGGGTAGTGCCGTCAGTGCACCTCACAGGGTGCACTGTAGGCATTACTAAAGGTTCTTTGCAACGTCCCTTCGGCCCCTAGCTGCAACACCTTTCATTCCTTTTACTGTGCCTCCATTCATAATATCTATCTTTCATCTTGCTATCCACACTCTCCTAACAATTATTCATAGTGCAGTTGTGAGGTTTTCCTCCGTTACACCTATCAACTCTTTCTTCTGACAACTTCCCTTCCAGCACTGAATGACCTCATAAGTCCCAGTGCTTGGTCTTTGCCCTAAACTTGATATTCCATTCCATTCTAAACGAATCCGAGGACTAAAAAGCGAGCTCAATCACTGTAAGACTGAGAAGGAAAACTTCCAGTTCAACATTCGAGAATTGCAGGAGCAAAACGGAAAGCTGTCGAGAGAAAATGGCCCCCTCTAATGTCAGCTACAAGAGAAAAAAAATGAACCTTAGTCAGCAGGAAAATTTTACAGCAAGCAAAAGACCACCGACTGGAAGAGATGGGGAGGCCGGCCAGCAGCATGGACGAGAAGAATCCTTTGGAGGGAGAGCTGCGAAATCAGCTCAGCGACTGAAAGAACTTCCAGATGACAAAGGAACACTTGGAAAAAGCAAACGAAAGACTACAGAAAAGACCTGCGGTTCTTACGAGCTGGCACGAAGCAGTAGGAGCCGGCCTCAATCGGACGGAAAGGAAATTAGAGTGAATCTGACAGAGTAGGGCAGGAAGGCTCACCTAACTTTGCCAGAGGAACAGTGATGTTTTTTACACAAAGGAATCCATTCACTCCTTATGTTTAGTTTCATTTGTAAACATTCAATTTGTTTAGTTAATATTTTTCATTATAAATTCATGGATAGGGATATAATAAAATGTAAAAACAACTTCCCTCTGTTCAATGAA
>NC_089749.1:32569812-32574812 GCF_040412425.1 Macrobrachium rosenbergii | reverse complement strand
TTGTCATTCTGAGTTTTATATATATAGTGCTGGGTCAGTCATACATATATATATATTATATATATATATATATATATATATATATATATATATATGTGTGTGTGTGTGTGTGTGTGTGTGTGTGTGTGTTTTCGTATTATATACTTATTTGTTTACTTTACAGATATTTATGTGAAGCATTTACTTATTTTTATAATAATTTATTAAACTAATATATATGAAGTAAATTACAAATATAAAATTAACTGCACATATGATAAATATAAATACAATAATTTAATTAATGGCAAATACACAATAAATAAAGCAATATAACAATGCAACTATATAATTAGTCTGCGAGTATCAAAACATAAATTAATTTTACTATATATAAATACATAAATACTCATAAATAAAAAGTATAAAAATTAATAAATACTTCATCTAAATATCTATAAAGTAAATAAATGACTATATAATACGGAAATAAATATATAAAAATAAAAATTTAAAAATGCATAATAAATACACAAAAAATAGAATTGAAATGTATCAAATATATAATACATGATTGTGTAACAATAAATAAAAGACAATAAATAATATAAATATATAAATAAACAAACAAATATTCTATGAATAAAGAAATCGGTATATATGATATATTCAATGGTCAATATACAAAATTAGATGCTTATTGAATAAAAAATAAAAATAAACAAAGGTATCAAAAGAAAAAACCAAATAAGTGAAAAATAAATAATACGAAAATAAGTTAATAAAAAATAGATGAATATTTAAGGAAAAAATTATATAAATACATAATAAATAATACACATGCACACACACACACACACACACACACACATATATATACATATATATATATATATATATATATATATATATATATATATATATATATATATATATATATATATATATATATATGATATATGTCTATCAGTTTTCTATATAAGGCTATGGTGTCATGAACACAGGCACACACCCAATAATATATATATATATATATATATATATATATATATATATATATATATATATATATATATATATATATATATACTTTTTATCGCATCACCGTGATTTATATACAAACATTAAGCTACAAAATGTGACATTTAATATCCAATTCGCACTATTTCGGGTAATATCACCGAAGGGGAATTCTAAGTGATAAATGGACTCGAACACTTGACAGCACCCTCCAACGACTTCCAGTCGGCGTTCGAAACCAATGAGCTATGTATGTGTGTGTGCCTGTTCATAGCACCGCATTTTAAATAATTTTATATTTACTTGTTCGATCTAAGCCATAGCGTAACAGACAATGAAAATTAAAGAGGTGAAGGGACTATCCAAATAAAAATATATCTGTATACATTACTGAGAATCTATGAAGCGCAATCATAACAGATTGAACAGGAGGAATAACATCACAATATCATGGGATGATGGAAGTCCCAACTCCCTCTCCGAATTTCTGGCGATTCAGGTCATCCCTTAATCTAACTAATGGGAATAAAGGAGCCAGCCCCAATAACGAGGGATAAGTAGGGCATCCACCTAATAAACGAGGATAAGGGAGACGCCTAAATGGACAGACGAGATCATATAACTAGAGCTTGACAGATTCTCACGAATTTCAAAGGGTTGTCTGTTATCCTTTCTGTTTTTTGTTTTCTGTATTTTTTGTTTTAAGTAAAAGGAAAGTATTGAGATGGCTATTTGTCTGTCCGTCTTCACTTTTTCCGTTCGCCCTCAGATCTTAAAAACTGCTGAGGCTAGAGGGCTGCAAATTGGTATGTTGATCATCCAACATGCAACCATCAAACATACCAAATTGCAGCCCTCTAGCCTTAGTAGTTTTTATTTTATTTAAGGTTAAAGTTAGCCATGATCGTGAGCTTGGCACAGCTATAGGTGCCAGCAACACGGGCCATCACCGAGCCCTGGAAGAAAGTTTCATGGGCCGCGGCTGAGAGTTTTGTGGGCCGTAGAGTTCCATACAGCATTATATGCTGTACATAAAACTCGATTGCACATTCTTTACTTGTTATATTCTTGCATATGTATGGATACGCCTAAAATGTAGCAAACTATTACCACACTAGAAGAGGTGTATTAGAGAATTCTTAATATGAATTGGCCACGTGCAGAGACTGGAGAATGATCGCATGATGAAATGCGTTTGTATTTTAATGCGTTTGTATTTTATGTATACATGCTTACACATACGAAAAATAATGTTTCAGTACTAATATCGTTCCTTTAATTCTTATACAAGAGTTAACTTCTGCCATTATCATTTTAAACCCAGAGTAATCGATGCAAATCTTTTTAGTATATATTGTAATATTTCGATTTATTTTTTGTGTGAAACAATGATATTCTACGGGATTTGAACTTTCCGCTGTACAGCCAACTATACCTTTTCGAGGCTCAGAATTCTGTTTATGAAATCTCAAAGCTGACATGGCTACGGCTCCCTTGAATAACTGAAGGTCTTTCGTATGTGCTCTTGATTTCACTTATAAGATAGGAATTTCTTGGCAGGATCATTTAAACAGGTCTTTAATTTTTCTAATAAGATATGGAAAAAGAACTTCCTTCTATTGTTTTTAACTGTGTTGTTTTGGATATCTTGGTCAACGAGCTCTCCAAAAACTAACAGTTGGTTAACGTGGACTCCAACACAGGTATGCCTGAGCACCAAAATATTCAACTAAGGCCTACAGGTCACAAACTGACAGGTAGGTGTGAACTAGTTTTGAATTCATGAGTACATATGAAGAAAGTTAAACTAATTATGAAGAAAACTAAACTATGTCAATATTTTTCATATCTCGGAAAACAGTCGGCTGAGAATCTAACTTAGTTGCAGTAATGGAAGAAAATCAACTAACCCCTGAAGTGCCTTGAAGGGCAAAAGAGATCCTAACAAAAAAAAAAAGGAGGGGGAGGGGAAACATAGATATCTGAGCCCCAGTAAAGACTGATGCCGGGCAAAGTCGCCTTTCAGTCAAAATCTGCAGATGAGCGAATTCTCATTTGCAGAGCCCGTGGTATTTCCAAAAACAGTATGCATAAAGTACTTTCCCGTCGCCACAGAAAAAATGTTGTTATAGCATACGGTTTAAGGTTATGGAATTTATAATGAGAGTGAAACCTTAAGATCTCACCTTAAACTTCAAAACTCTATGGGCTTTAGGACAAGCTCTGGGTCTCTCACTAAAATACAAAGCCTCTGATACTGTAAGCTCTCAAGTTAGTATGTCATAATTACAAATCAGTTCGTACATGCTGACAGGGTAACGTAAGTGCTACATCTAATACTGCAGCCTTCAAATAAGAGAAAAAATGAGTAGTACATCGTTACACTTTACCTGTTCTCAGTCATTAATGCAGCCATTTCTGACATGCCAGATATACACGTTTTCACACAGATCAACATCATCACACGCTGGGCCATTGGAAAGATAATTGTTTAATGATATTTAAAGTTTAAGATGACGTCATTACCAAGTTACTGCGCTCTAGATTAAGTTGGTTTTTTCGTGGAAATAGGAATGCTTGGAAAAAATAACTAAATATTATACTAAGAAAAACAGGATGAGGAACTTCGACTTGTGCCCCCAGCTGAAATATTGCGGCTGGACTGTGGAACAGCCTCCCAGAGGATGTCGTGCAACTGGAACTTCAGAAGTTCCAGCAAAGATGCAATGACTTACTACCCTAATTCTATTCTCTTTGCATTTTAACATATTTTTATTTATTTATGAATTTATTAATCTTTTTTTCTTTTTTAATAAGTGAGATCTCTCCTTTCTGTATTTCCCTTTACTTCCTCTTACTTCTTCCTAATGAACACCATATTCTTTGGAAGCTTGAATTTCAAGTCAGTGGCCCCTGTGGGTTTGTTCCATATGAATAGGTTTCATCTTCTCAATAATAATAATAATAATAATAATAATAATAATAATAATAATAATAATAATAATAATAATAATAATATAAAACTATACGAATAAAAGATAAAGCTCCCAAAACCCTCAGTCTCCTGTCAACTCCGCTGACTCCTGGGGCCTTATTGTGACCCAATACCAGTATTCACCAGACTTCTGAGTCGCTGAGAATTCTCATCAACACAGCCTATCAATAAAAAAATGCGTTTATTAAAACTGTTAAGCGAAAAACTAAAAATAACTTCAGTTATTAGATACACGATGTTTCCCGAATGATCAAAGTAAATTTATATCTTGCTCATCAAAGACAGGATAAAACATGAGATCATAAATAAAAGCTGAGAGAGAGAGAGAGAGAGAGAGAGAGAGAGAGAGAGAGAGAGAGAGAGAGAGAGAGAGAGAGAGATTATATGCCTCCCTCTAACTGCTTCTGTGTTTGCCAGACCGTCACTATTCATGCTCGAAGCATCCACCGAAAGTGGGAGTGTTTACTTTCTTCTCTCATGTCCTCATGCTAACCCTTTCCTCATATCAAAACTAAGACCAAACGTAACTTTCATTTGAAACCTGGGTAAATGCATTCCTAATGAACGTCAATCACAGAACTCGCCCCCTCTCTCTCTCTCTCTCTCTCTCTCTCTCTCTCTCTCTCTCTCTCTCAAAGCCATGATTCAAGTGACGTTCAATGTCTCTCTGAGAAGAAAGCCGATTTTGTCCTTATGAAGAGTGTTGGAGAGTGCAGAATATTTTTCCTATTTTTTTCATTTACGTCTCCTATTAAAGCATTTACCTTTTTAATAGAAAATACGATTATTTACCGTTTAAGCTCGAATTATGATCTTTCTAACTAGGAATAAGGTACACTCCAAATTGGCGTAGTACTCTAAAGTTATAGAAAATATGATTACTTTTCCCTATAACTTTCATTGTTATATATTAAAATATCTAAGTTATGGACAGCATGAATGTTTCAATCTTTCAACATGTACATAACAATTCTTTATTTTGAAGCTATCAAATCTAAATCGGATT
>NC_089749.1:32542312-32564812 GCF_040412425.1 Macrobrachium rosenbergii | reverse complement strand
CAGCTTCTGAAGAGAAAGCAGCGACGGCTACAATATTCTGCAAAACGTGGAATGAGGAAGCAAAGCCTGATGATTAAGAACTGGCAGTCACAGCTTCGGTACCCAAGAAAGGTGACCTGTCTGAATGTGGTAATATAGAAGAACCGTACTTGCGTTGATTCTCATTAAAATCTTCAGTATTTTGTCAGTAGGCTGTAAAACTGATAATCAGCTTTGCGATGAGCAAGCTGGTTTTAGAAAAGCCCGGGTCTTTTCTCTCGCCCTTTTTTTTTCATTTACTCTTCCTGCTTTTTAAAGTTTAATCGAGATGACGTTGACATGAATGCTGATCACTCCTTTTTTTACAGTTCATTTCATGAGTTTGATATATAGCTACACAGTGGAAGCATGCTGAATCTGTTAACTTGAGCTGCATAAAAGTGATATTAATTACGACGTGGAAAGCTGCGCTACTTACGGTGGTAATATGCGCACGTCACAAACCACACTAAAAATGACGACGATTTTAAGAAATAATAAAAAAAAAAGAAATATTCGGCAACGAACATAAATCAATAAAATGAGAACTGTAAATTCAACAAAAAATATTAACCAAAAACTCCTGATGACTCTCTAAACTACGGATAAAGTATAATTACAAAAAATAAAAACGCCAGAAACGGTTAATATAATCTAGTGCGTATCCTGTGCAAATACAATAATTGAAAAACTTACCTCGGGCGAGTAAAGGCGACAGTGAAGAATTTAGATTTATCAAGAAAATGTTGAAGTCACGATAAAAAAAGAGTGAAGACATCAGTTTGTTAGCCATTAAAGTACACAACCCTTCTAACAGACTGCCTATCATACCTTGGGAATAATAGACGAAATTAATGTAACGAAAAGCTGTTGTCACAGCACCCCTACAACACAACACAATCGAGTGCATGAAAGACCTTCTTTTTTCCTTTTAGAAGTTTACGAACAAGACTGATGAATCCTAAATTTGAACTTCACTTCGGGATTCTCTATATAGTCCACGGAACTAAAAAGCATTGCAAAAACTGCGAATGATTTTTTGAAAGCACCAATCTGGCCTACAACTCTCAAGGCAAACCTTCATTTGGAAATTTTCTGTTCATAGATTGCATAAATACATTAATCCAAAAAATAAATACAAAAAATAAGCAAACAATTCTATAGATTCAATGATAATATAACGTGCCACAGTGGCAATATTACGCTAATATATTCAATAAAAAGATCAAATATCACTAGAAATCTGGCAATTATGCACACAAAAACACCAATATTCGTAATCACTCTGATTACCGGCAGATGTAAAAAACTTGGACTGGTTACGATTCTTCCCACACCTTAATTTCCTACTAGGAGAAAGGGCTTTATATTGGCTACCCATATTTCAATGTAACTTTTTGGAATGAATAATAATCGCTGAAAACCATAATAAATCTGAAGGCGTTAGGTTAACCTCAAACCCACTTCTCATTGGTCTGAACACATTAGTAGGCAATAGTTTGGCACATTTACACTAGTCCTGTATAACGTCGTGTTTTGAAACATAGTCACACTTAGTTTTAGGAGGTTAAATAAGTGCTCGGTCATTGAAAGCACCAATAATGTAACAGCTATCATCAAAATTTTGCCTTAATGTCATAGAGCAAAATAATATCTTTTCAGTTATCCAAAATAAGATACGGTTCAGTATGTCTGTATCTCTTAAACATGGTCGTGATTTCAAGGAAAATTGTGAACAGTTTATGAAAACCAGAATTTCTTTACAGGAAAAACGAAAATTAAAAAAGAACAATGCCATAATAATCCTTAACGAAAATATAAATAATAGGACGAGCAAAATGAAGAACGCAGGGTTTCCCCACCCAACCATTCGCACTATGACAAAAAGCCACAACGTGCTCATTGCTGGTCCGCTGGTATAGTGGTTAGTGTCACTCGGATGTCGCGGGTTCACGTCTCCCCCAGGAGGATGAAAAATCACTGGCTCTGTAGCATGATCAGTTACTGTTGCAGTGTGGGTTCTGCGGTGGGAGGCTGAAACCAACATATTCTTTGGAAGCTTGAATTTCAAGTCAATGGCCCTTGTGTGCTTGTTCGACGTGAATAGGTTTCATCTACTGAAATAATAATAATAATAATAATAATAATAATAATAATAATAATAATAATAATAATAATAATAATAATAATTCTAGCAAAGAACGGCCTTTTGAGACTGTGCAACAGGGATAATAATGACTCAAAACTTTCAGCTTCTTTCTGATCTCCTCATATACTGCACGTGAACAAAAGGAAACGGCAAACCATTGGCACGTGAGGAGACAAACGCCTCTTGCTGGGTTAAGGGGAGAAAAGAGCGTTGAAATTTAGAGCTTAGATTCCAGGTGAAAAATGAAGATGACCCGAGGAGACCAATGGTTTCTCAACGAAAGACTGAAGCAGTGGTGCTAAATCTGACTACCTGGGCTTACCAGCGCCAAGGCAACAAAAGAAATAGACGCTAAAATGAAAAAAAATTTAGAGGTTCACTTTAAATCTTAAAAAGAACTATAAATGGCTGAAAAAGCCACACATGAAATCAATTCACAAAAATACTCATATCGCGGAAAAATAAAATTCCTTAGAGCTGTGGCATTTTCTGTCGCAATAATCTTGCCATAAAAGCGAAAAATCTGGCCAAAAGTGTTCCAGAATTTCAAGTACTCTTCACAGAAAAACGTCATTAAATTTTAATGAGGAAATGGCCCAGGAACACTACTCACAGCACCACATCCGTCCGCATCGCCATCTTCTTCTCATTGTTTCGTTTCCCTGCGGGAGGAGAGGAAAACCCAGAAAGAAATTCACGCAAACGTTTCCAATTTTGGAGCCTTTTCCTTCGGACCATCTCATTTTCACTTTTGTGTGTCTCCTCACATATCTTATTATAAAGCAAATTTTTAAAATAAAATTTGAAGCACAGTAGTCATTAAAGTTATCATAAAAATTATTCAGTTTCACTGGTCAAACGAAGAAACCGCAATGAAATAAAAGATAATTACGATCAAAGCATGTCAACACTTCGGTATTCGCTGCAAGGTTTTCATCGTGAGTAAAGTGTAAGGGGGAGAGAGAGAGAGAGAGAGAGAGAGAGAGAGAGAGAGAGAGAGAGAGAGAGAGAGAGAGAGAGAGTAATATGTTATGTTGCAATATACTGTATATATTCTTCCTTCAAATACTGAATCTTGTTCCTCGCGACGTAAACCTAATTCACTAAGAGCACCAAGTGAATGAGATAAATATAACGACTAAATAATACCGGCCATAAAATAGAATTGATCATTAAATAAGAAAACACAAAGTAATAAATAGTTATAAGTTTAATTGTGGTTATATATATTACTCGTATATATATATATATATATATATATATATATATATATATATATATATATATATATATATATATATATATATATATATATATATATAGGCAGATAGATAAATAGATAGATATAAGGGACAGAGGTGAGTGGTACATCGCTTGTCTCATGTTTGAATGTTTGAAGGTCCCTAGTGTGAGTCCTGACTGCCGTCCACAAGTCCAACTAGCTATAAGAAAGGAGGTGGGATTAGCAACTTTTGCAAATGGGCAGTTTGAAGTTGAGAGTAGAATTTACGTTCAACCTTTTCGGGTTAAAAAAATGGCGTCAGAGAAAAAAATACCCAGAACAAATCTAAATTCAGTTGCTGGTATGCATATGTGAATAGTTCAAATATCCACGAAGAGTCCTATAATACTGAGGCCTAATGGGAACGTTAATAAGAAGGTAGAGATAATGGGGATCGGTTTAGAGTTAGAGGCCCCTTTTTGAAAAATGGAAGTTTATGAGTCAGAAAAACGGAAAAACGGCCCGAGAAGAGAGACTCTCCCCTTTAGCTTGACGGATGATCAATGGCTGAATCTGTCCAAATGGATAATTCAGAAAAAATGACAAAAGGAGCAAAAAGTGAATGTTGGGTAAAGGCACGGGTGATGCCAATTATTAAACCAAATGCCACAGGTTAAGGACAAATGGCAAAGGAAGAAGCAACCGACAAATGTTACAATAATAAAGACAAACAAATTCGGTCATGTGCTAAATTTCACTACTTCATTTCATCAATTAAATTCTCATTCTCACATATGACTTGGGCTTACCAGTTTCCTTGAGCCAGTCAACCTTTTGGCCCGTAAGAGTGTGAATGATGTGATTTTCAGTCCAAATCTGAATATAAAGTTAAACGTTTCAAGGAATTAGAAAAGGGTTTGCAAACAAAAGTGGGTCCAAGTTATCATCTTTGCAACAAATCACTTCTCGAAAGAATTCGACCTTCCAAATTCATTCTCTGATGAGCCTCTGAGTTTTAAGAGATTTCAGCGTGTTATGAATAGGAGAGAAGAGACTGGCCGAGGGATTTTTATACCAACTATTACATTCTTAACGCTATTGGTACAGAAGCCCAGAATGATCCAGAAGGACAAAACACGTCCTGTAAAAACACAAATAACTTCGCTGGCAAATTAAAGTTGGTAACAGTAGTTTAATGAGTTTTGTGGTTAGAACTGCATTTTGGAATCTTGATAACATTTATATTCAACCCACGATTTCCCCATCAGTCTGCAACTTTCCGCTGTTAAAGCAAATGTTTCCGTATGACGTCATCCATTTATGGACACTCACATTTCTAAGAGCAAAGGCCGCTGGGACAGGCAACCTGGCGTTCTTTTCTGCCAGAGAAGAAAAAATAAGAGAAGAAAAAGCAAGGAAGAAGAGTGGGGCGGAACCGAGAATGAAATGATACACCCGCCACTTTCAGAACGGAAGGTTATAGGTTAGGAGGAAACTCAAGCTGGAGAATTCAGAAGCCTGGTAGTAGATGAGAAGAGACCTTTAACAGGTTTCCTCAGAGTAAATGATGGAGGAGATCATTCTCATACGTAAGGTAAAACGATAACTTCTAGGCATGTTTCAGCGTCAGTAACTCTGGAAGTTACTGAGCAAGATAACTGTTAACTGATCATTTATTTCTGCCTGTTCACTTCTCTTCACGTACTTGGCTGCTCATGTTCAGCTGATGTGGCCATAAGAAGTCCTATCTTGAACTTTTTATATAAGAAACACATTTTAATGCTATCTCGTCTTTATCCAGTCATTTAGTAAACTGTTTGTAGAACAAACTATCATTAGTCCAGTATCACAGCTAAACATAGTAAACTATTTGTAGAATAAACTATTGCTAGTCCAGTATCTCAGCTAAACATTCTAAAATCAATTGTTATAGTGGCAAAACGAACACTACAAACCTCAGGTCATTAACATTTTTAGAGATGACATTTTTTAATTACTTAAAAGAAGCTAGACCTCGTTAATGAAATCTTGGACAAGTTGATAACTAAGTTTCTTCGAAAGAACTTAGGGTGGGAAACAAAATTAAATCATATTAGGCATTCCATTAAAAGAAAAATCTAATTTAAAGTTTTCCGAAATTACACTCAATGTTATCCGTCTATTTCCATAACCTTAGCAGAATACAAGATGGTAATGCTCTAACGGTTCCTTTTGCTTTAACTTTCACTTTAATAGGTTCACTAAAATATAACTTTTTTCAAGAGGATGTTCACTAAAATATAACTTTTTTCAAGAGGAAGTTCACTAAAATATAACATTTTTCAAGAGGAGCTTCACTAAAATATATCACTAAAATACAACTTTTTTCGAGGGAGGTTCACTAAAATATAACATTTATAAGACGAGGTTACTAAAATATAACTTTTTCCAGAGGATGTTCACTAAAATATAACTTTTTTCACGAGGAGGTTCACTAAAGTATATATAGCTTTTTTTCAAGAGGAGGTTCACTGAAATATAACTTTTTTCAAGAAGTGGTTAACTAAAACAACTTTTTTAAGACGAGGTTCACTTAAATATAACTTTTTCAAGAGGAGGTTCACTAAAATATAACTTTTTTCAAGAGGAGGTTCAAAAAGCATAACATTTTTAAGACGAGGTTCACTAAAATATAACTTTTTCAAGAGGAGGTTCACTAAAATATAACTTTTTTTCAAGAGGAGGTTCAGTTAAATACAACTTTTTTCAAGAGGAGGTTCACTAAAACATAACATTTTTTAAAACGAGGTTCACTAAAATATAACTTTTTCAAGAGGAGGTTCACTAAAATATAACCTTTTTCAAGAGGAAGTTCACTAAAACATAACTTTTTTAAGACAAGTTTCACTAAAATATAACTTTTTCAAGAGGAGGTTCACTAAAATATAACTTTTTTCAAGAGGAAGTTCACTAAAATATAACTTTTTTCAAGAGGAGGTTCACTAAAATATAACTTTTTGTCAAGGAGGTTCACTAAAATATAACTTTTTGTCAACAAGAGGTTCACTAGAATATAGCATTTTTAACAGGAGGTACGTTAAAATATAACTTTTTTCAAGAATAGGTTCACCAAAATATAGCTTTTTTTAAGAGGAGGTTCACTAAAATAAATCATTTTTCAAGAGGAGGTTCACTGAAATATAACTTTTTTCAAGAGGAGGTTCACTAAAATATAACTTTTTTAAGACGAGGTTCACTAAAATATAACTTTTTGAAGAGGAGGTTCACTAAAATACATCTTTCAAGAGGAAGTTCCGTAAAATATAACTTTTTTCAAGAGGGGGTTCACAAAAATATAACTTTTTTCAGAGGAGTTTCACTAAAATATAACTTATTTCAAGAGGAGGTTCATTAAAATATAACTTTTTTCAAGAGTAGATTCACTAAGTTAAGTATATCTTAGTTTAACCAGACCACTGAGCTGATTAACATCTCTCCTAGGGCTGGCCCGAAGGATCAGACTTATTTTACGTGGCTAAGAACCAATTGGTTACCTAGCAACGGGACCTACAGCACTAAAATATAACTTTTTTCAAGAGGAGGATCACTAAAATATAACATTTTTTACGTTGAGGTTCACTAGAATATAACATTTTTTCAAGAGGAAGTTCATTAAAATATAACATTTTTCAAGAGGAGGTTCACTAAAATACAACTTTCTTCAAGAGGAGGTTCACTAAAACATAACTTTTTTAAGAGGAGGTTCACTAAAATATAAGTTTTTCAAGAGGAGGTTCACTAAAATATAACTTTTTCAAGAGGAGGTTCACTAAAATATAACTACTTTCAAGAAGATGATAAATAAAACATAACTTTTTTCAAGAGGAGGTTCACTAGAATATAACTTTTTTCAAGAGGAGGTTCACTAAAATATAACATTTTTTAAGATGAGGTTCACTAAAACATAATTTTTCAAGATGAGGTTCACTAAAATATAACTTTTTTCAAGATGAGGTTCACCAAAATATAACTTTTTTCAAGAGGAGGTTCACTAAAATATAACTTTTTTCAAGAGGAGGTTCACTAAAATATAACTTTTTTCGACAGGAGGTTCACTAAAATAGAACATTCTTAACAGGAGGTTCATTAAAATATATCTTTTTTCAAGAGGAGGTTCACTAAAATATAACTTTTTTCAAGACGAGGTTCATTAAAATATAATTTTTTTCTAGAGGAGCTTCACTAAAATAATATAACTTTTTTCAAGAGGAGGTTCACTGAAATATAAATTTGTTTCAAGAGGAGCTTCAGTAAAATATAACTTTTTCAAGAGGAGGTTCATTAAAATATAACTTTTTTGAAGAGGAGGTTCACTAAAACATAACTTTTTTCAAGAGGATGTTCACTAAAATATAACATTTTCAAGAGGAGGTTCACTAAAATATAACATTTTTCAAGAGTAGACTCACTAAAATATAACTTTTTTCAAGAGATGGTTCACTAAAGCATAACTTTTTTTCAGGAGGAGGTTCATCAAAATATAATTTTTTTCAAGAGATGGTTCACTAAAGCATAACTTTTTTCAAGAGGCGGTTCATCAAAATATACCTTTTCAAGAGGAGGTTCACTAAAACATAACATTTTTCAACAGAAGGCTAAGTTTATAAATTTAAATTTCAAGAGGAGGTTCACTAAAACATAACATTTTTCAACAGAAGGCTAAGTTTATAAATTTAAATTTCAAGAGGAGGTTCACTAAAATGTAACTTATTTCAAGAGGAGGTTCACTAAAATATAACTTTTTTCGAGAGGAGGTTCACTAAAATATAACTTTTTTCAAGAGGAGGTTCGCTAAAATAAAACTTTTTTCAAGAGGAGGTTACTAAAACATAACGTTTTTCTAGAGGAGGTACACTAAAATATAACTTTTTTCAAGAGGAGGTTCATTAAAGTATAACTTTTTTCAAGAGGAGTTTCACTAAAATAAAAGTTTTTTCAAGAGTAGGTTCACTAAAATATAGCATTTTCCAAGAGGAGGTTCACTTAAATATAACTTCTTTTCAAAAGGAGGTTCACTAAAATTTAACTTTTTTCAAGAGGAGGTTCTCTTAAATATAACTTTTTTCAAGAGCAGGTTCATTAAAATATAACTTTTTTTAAGAGGAGGTTCACTAATATAAAACATTTTTCAAGAGGAGGTTCACTAAAATATAACTTTTTTTAAGAGGAGGTTCACTAAAATATAACTTTTTTTTCAAGAGGAGGTTCACTAAAATATAACTTTTTGCAAGAGGGGGTTTACTCAAATATTACTGTTTCAAGAGAAGGTTCACTAAAATATAACTCTTTTGAAGAGGAGGTTCATTAAAATATAACTTTTTTCCAAGAGGAAGATGATGATTCATAAAAAAGGGGGAATTTTAAATTCTACCGAGTTCAGTTATAGACGGAGAAACCAATTCCACATTCATTCACTGCAACCAGGGGCAACAAACATTGAAAGCATCTAAAAGCGATGGCGTCGAGGTTGAAGTCCAGAGAAAATAACCACAAGTTACTACATAACACCACACACCTGATTCCTTTACCTGACAGGAGTCGGATTTTTTTTAAGGGGGAATCAGAGGTTACAGGTCTGGTAACTTCGACTGGTCACCCATCCAGCGAAGCTTTGATAAAAGAAAAATTCCCGGATTACAAATTACCAACCTATACTTTTCTCAACCCAGGACAAATGAACCACAAGAGCATAGATACTTTGAAGATTCTCGTTAGTGAAAAAACTTTCTGCAAGTCCTCCTAAACAAGAAAATTCAATCCTCAGTTGAAACTTAATACTGCAAAAGAGGAAGAATGGATGGAGAGCATTTTCCTATTTAAACATCCTTGGCCGACAGTGCAAGTCTTTATGCATTAATTTATAAGCACCAAATAAGCAATGAAATTAAAAACTTAACAGTAAAACGACATATAACGTACTATTATATCGAACATATTAATCTAGTGCAGTATTGCAAATACCAGCTGATGATTACCTGTGCGTGGAGTTTTTATGTGCTTCAGCTATTCGGCAGAGCGACTCCTTTTGATAAAAATGCCTAATTAAAATTTTTCCGAAAGTATGAAGCTGGACACAAAGACAGAGCTCATGAAATTATTGTCCGCATCCCAATCAAACGTCACTAAAGAGAGGGCAGCCAGCAAGCAGCATATCAAACTGCACTCACAGTGTCATTAGCGCCGTTTTAATTGCATCTCTGTGTTGGTAATCAGCAATTCTCTCATTCAGCATAAAGATACAGCCAGCAATTTTCGAAATTCTACCTTTGTGACAAAACTAGCAATCACAGCCAACATTGCTTTTTCCTTCGTTAAAAAAAAAAAGAATGGCAAAGTTCAACTGTGCGTAGAATGAACAAGGGACTTCAATATAGTGGGTGCGTGCACAGGTACGTTCATGCTTGTGTACGCTTAAAACTTATATAAAATCTTTTTGGGCAAATATTTCCTCCTGCAGTGACAAAGTAGGTCATCAAATGAATGGCTCCCTATAAAATATTTACAGATGTTACTATTTGGCTACGCTATTATTATTATTATTATTATTATTATTATTATTGAATATTATTGCTGCTTCAGCTGCATTTATTTTAGAAGACTTTTTCTATTTTCCTTATTGCGGACTTCTCTTCAGTGGAGGTGCGTGCTAACAGCTCGCCTATATTTGTCATTTCATGGGGAAAAGTCAAAATCTGGATTCTGCTTCTTTATATATTCTATACAGTTAGTTCTATACAATTGTTGCCGCGACGCGTTTCGACGAACTCTTCTGTCATTCTCCAGCAGGAGCTAGTAGAGGACTGGCAGATTGCATAGGTCCTTCTGAATTTATACACGGGCTTCAGCGGGGTCATGGATGGCGAATTCTGATTGGTTGCAGTCAGCGAACTTCAAGCCAAATTTCTGCGGCGAAGCTCGATCCTGACAGATCTTCGCAACCTGGGAATGTCATTCATTCCAGCGTTCCCATTGGCCTGCCGTTGCGTGATGTCATGCCGGCTGACATCATCGGTAGTTTGGCTGCTATTGGGCTGCGGATGAATGATGTCATTATCTACTCTTTCTGTCGTAGTCGGGGATTGTCTCGAATGGCGCCTCGCTCATCAGGGGCATCTCCATTCTCAGGGTTGTCGTTTTCAGGTATTCGTTGGATTTGGTGGGTGTTCTGCATTATTCTTCTTAAATTCGTGGGTAGGGCGATGCCTCCTGCGTCGTATTCATTGTTGGTTTTCTCTCGGCAATGAGGGCGCCTCTAGCAGGCGCAGACGTCGAGGTCGGCGGCTCTCCCGATTATACTTCTATTTTTGTATAATACTGTCGCGGGAGATGGAAATATTGTGAGTAGCACGGGCGTGGTTCATGATGGCACCCTCCTGGGCGTGGCAAGAGATCCTTTTTGACAGATGCGTCTGTCAAAAGGATCTCCTGCCACGCCCAGGAGGGTGCCATCATGAACCACGCCCGTGCTACTCCCAATATTTCCATCTCCCGCGACAGTATTATACAAAATATAAGTATAATCGGGAGAGCCGCCGACCCTCGACGTCTGCGCCTGCTAGAGGCGCTCCTCATTGCCGAGAGAAACCAACAATGAATACGACGCAGGAGGCATCGCTCCTACCCACGAATTTAAGAAGAATAATGCAGAACACCCACCAAATCCAACGAATACCTGAAAACGACAACCCTGAGAATGGAGATGCCCCTGATGAGCGAGGCGCCCTTCGAGACAATCCCCGACTACGACAGAAAGAGTAGATAATGACATCATTCATCCGCAGCCCAATAGCAGCCAAACTACCGATGATGTCAGCCGGCATGACATCACGCAACGGCAGGCCAATGGGAACGCTGGAATGAATGACATTCCCAGGTTGCGAAGATCTGTCAGGATCGAGCTTCGCCGCAGAAATTTGGCCTGAAGTTCGCTGACTGCAACCAATCAGAATTCGCCATCCATGACCCCCGCTGAAGCCCGTGTATAAATTCAGAAGGACCTATGCAATCTGCCAGTCCCCTACTAGCTCCCGCTGGAGAATGACAGAAGAGTCTGTCGAAAACGCGTCGCGGCAACAATTGTATAGAACTAACTGTATAGAATATATAAAGAAGCAGAATCCAGATTTTGACTTTTCCCCATGAAATGACAAATATAGGCGAGCTGTTAGCACGCACCTCCACTGAAGAGAAGTCCGCAATAAGGAAAATAGAAAAAGTCTTCTACAAAATAAATGCAGCTGAAGCAGCAATAATATTCAATAGAACCTGTTTAAAAGAGGGTCTGCTGCCAAATTATTATTATTATTATTATTATTCAGTAGATGAAACCCAATCATGTGGAGCAAGCCCACAAGGGCCACTGACCTGGGATTCAATCTTCCAAAGAATATGGTGATCATTAGGAAGAAGTAGGAGGAAGTAAAGGGAAATACAAAAAGATCGGAAACTTCAATAAAAAGTTTTGCATTTCTGCTAAATCAAGCCAGAGAGAAGTAGCTTACTCTATCTTCTATTTACAAGATCCATTAAAGATTATGTATAAAACATACCTAATGGCCTTACCCTACAAATGCCTGTAAAAGGAATCACCCATAGGCCCATACTATATAACTCTCGATACGTACAAAATATATTTCTCAACTTGAAAGTAAACGATGCTGTTCAATAAATGTACTGATACACTGGTTTCTGTTTTACGTTATGAGTTTTACTTGAAAAGAAAATATAACTTGACAGAAACAAGAATAAACGCTTATAAATCAGGCATCCAGAAGCATGCATTAATACTTGCAAATCTACATAAGAAAAAGCTTAACTGAAACTGAGTTGATCAATAAAAGGCATCCCGTACCAGAGGTAACTGTATTCTCGTCATTTCTAATTCTGAACACAACTACAGCTTGTATCTCATCTGCGTTAAACTTCCACGGAATCTGAAAAACACGTGAAAGCAATCCCTCTCGAACGTTCTCCATGCAAACTTCAAGTGGACATGAGAGCCCCTTTTAGTTTTCTGTAAAAGAGAAATACTGAGATGGCTATTTTCAGTTTTCTGTAAAAGAGAAGTATTGAGATGGTTATTTTTAGATTTCTGTAAAAGAGAAGTATTGAGATGGCTATTTTTAGTTTTCTGTAAAGGAGAACTATTGAGATGGCTATTTTTAGTTTTCTGTAAAAGAGAAGTATTGAGTTGGCTATTTTTAGTTTTCTGTAAAAGAAAACCACTGAGATAGTTATTTTTAGTTTTCTGTAAAAGAGAACTATTGAGATGGCTATTTTTAGTTTTCTGTAAAAGAAAACTATTGAGATGGGTATTTTTAGCTTTCTGTAAAAGACAACTATTGGTATGGCTATTTTTAATTTTCTCTAAAAAAAAACTATTGTGATGGCTATTTTTAGTTTTCTGTAAAACAAATCTACTTGGTTTTCTGTAAAAGAAAGCTACTGAGACGGCTATTTTTAGTTTTCTCTAAGAGAAAACTATTGAGATGGCTATTTTTAGTTTTCTCCTAAGAGAAAACTATTGAGATGGCTATTTTTAGTTTTCTCTAAGAGAAAACTATTGAGATGGCTATTTTTAGTTTTCTCTAAGGGAAAACTATTGAGATGGCTATTTATCTGTCCGTCCGCACTTTTTTTGTCTGTCCTCAGATCTTAAAAACTGCCATGGCTAGAGGGCTGCAAATTATACCAATTTGCAGCCCTCTATCCTCAGTAATTTTTATTTTATTTAAGGTTAAATTTAGCCATGATCGTGCATCTGGCACCGCCATAGGTACCAACAACACATGCCACTACCGGGCCGTGGCTGAGAGTTTCATACAACATTATACGCTGTACAGAAGACTCGACTTCGGAGCATTTTTTTACTTGTTCTACTTTCAGATGCTTCGATGTACTGCACTTCACATATCGAGTAGCGTGGCCTTAACAACGAGGGAACTTGAAAGGAATTCATCTCACGCTTTAACCTCCCCAGCAGAGGTGCACTCGTGTACAATTTACCGTAATGTGTTTGCAGCGTCCTTTTGGGACCCCGCCTTGCGCCCATTTTCTAGCCTTTTACTTTACTTCCATTCCCGCTTCATTTCTCACAGTCCAGCCACGCTAACCAATACTTCCATCTCCTTTATTTTCTGGATCTCTTTATCTTGCTGTCCAACCACTCCAACACCCTCCTTTCACTGTCTTCAGCGCTGAAAGGCCGAAAGTGCCCCTTCAGTGCTGGCTTTGACAGCATAAATTTCATTAATCATATTTTAACCTCAAAAAGAGTAAGGGTGAGAAGGAACTCGGCAGGCCATGATAAAGATATGTCCCCTAACGTTTAATTTCCAAATATGACTGACAAAATCGTCCTCAAATTTCCATCTCATCTCATTACTAAGTGTCAACGGATTAGCTCTTGCAAGCATTGCGCTAGCGGTGAAAGAAATCCCCAAGGCTATGTTAAGGACTTAAGCAAAGGCCAAGTGCACGAAAATATCAGGCAAAAACTGACTTCAATTTACATAACCTCTGCGGAAATTTCAGGCATAGGATAATATTCACTTAAACATGAGGTTCATACCAGAGTCGACATCAATGTAGGACTATACTTTGTGGGGAATATATTTCATGATAATGATTATGTTCCAAAGAAATCTTGTTGACCTACAAATTAACTTCGAGGCAAGGGTTAAATTTAAATATAAATATTCGTTCGCAGCAAGATTATGTTCGCACTCAATTTTCAGTTACAGGAAAATTTTGCGACTGCCTAAAGTTAATCAAAGGCAAATATTGGTCAAAGATGAAGCAAAAATACATCAGGATAAATATGAAAACTGACTCAGCTGAAAGATGACGCTCATAGAGAATATTTAGGTCGGGGAAAAGTCTACATTCACTTAAAGATGACGCTCATAGAGAAGATTTAGGTCGGGGAAAAGTCTACATTCACTTCAGTACTTCATCTTACCTAAAAGCTATGGCAGAAAAAAAAGTTCAACTCAGCTACACGCTTTGCCGTGACACACAGGAAGTAAGACCTGTGTTCATAATTGAATTACAAATAACGACAGCTCTTTCCATTCAAGTATCTACCATCCTATCTTGGGAATACACAGATAGACAGGGTGACACAAACCGTAAAAAGAGAAAATTAGAACAATATCTCCTTTCAATAACGAGCAACACTTAACCCAACCAAAAACTTGGACTCAGATTAGGGACGATGACGACGAGAAAACCAGATCAAAATATCAAGGACGAAATCAATTACTGCTTCTCCTTGAGGTTTAACCGCTGAAGTTATTCCTGGCGTTCGCAATGATGCAACTATCAGGGAACGTTTTCAGTACCTAACTTAGATCGAAATCAACTTCGAAGTCACTGTCCGAAATCACTTCCATAATTTGAAGCATTCAATGAACATTTTCGCTAATGTTAAGTTTACACATTCACGTATCAGTGTTGCTCGTTACTGAATGGAGGTATTGTTCTGATTTTCCCATTCTTTAGGGTTTGTGTCACCCTGTCTATCTTTGTATTCCCAAGATAGATAGTAGATACTTGAATGGGAAGAGCTGTCGTTATTTGTAATTAGTAATTATGAACACAGGCCTTACCGTGTGTCACGGCAAAGCGTGTAGCCGAGTTGAACCTTTTTTCGGCCATAGCTTTTAGATAAGATGAAGTATTGAAGTGAAAGTAGACTTTTCCCCGACCTGAATCTTCTCTATGAACGTAATCTTTCAGCTGAGTTAGTTTTCATATTTATCCTTATGTATTTTTTTTTATTTTGTAAGGAAACATTTGTAACTGATCCCTTTTCGTTATGCTTTTCTTTCACCAAACGTTTTACTTCGATTAACTTTAGGCAGTCGTAAAATTTTCCTTTAGCTGAAAATTGAGCAAAATTATACTCTTAAATGGGGACAATCCAAGTCCAACATACACAAGTTCGAATCCAGGATCATATACACCTGCTTACACACTATGAAAGAGACGAGTGAGAAAGAAGACAGTGACGAAACGGGAAGAAAGACGACAGACACGCCACGAAGTATTATCTCACGAAGAAAATATCATCCAAAATGGATAAGGCTTCCTGAAGGACCGCGCCAGAAACAAGATTAGTGGAAAATTTCATATCCATTTAATTTGAGTTTATTGCGCAGCAATGACGTTAGCTGAGTTCCATTGCAACACTGCAATCTAAAACAGAGCATTTAATTTGAGGTTTTAAACATGGGATTAAAAGCTAGTCATAAAGCACACACACACACACACACACACAGCATTCCCGTAAATGGTTGTTTAAATGTATTCCAGTGAAATTTAATTTAAATGCATGCAAAAAAACGAATTTAAAATGCTTTAAACTATAGCTTTTAGATTTTCAAAATTTATCAATTCTACCATGATGAAAAAATGGGATAAGTAAGAGCAAACAAGCACGAAAACATGGAGAAAAACCGTTGTTAAAAATTATGGCATTTCAAAGAATGGGTTTAATCCCTTCCTAACTCGGCGCGAAGCCTGCGTCAGTGGAATAGGAGATTATTTGTTTCAATAGGAAGAGGCACAGGAGAGTATCGCGTAACCGTTCTATGAGGGAAACACGCTACACCATCTACGATCTTCGACGTGTTAATCAGCGTTGCAGCCAATATATTCAATAGGTCATCATGCAAGTTATTTCGCATTTTATAAAAAACTATGAAGGGGTCAGCCAACGCTTAAACGACCAACAAACACTACAAATGACGAACCCGAGTTTGCACAGTTAGAATTCAATTGCACAGGGCTGCATACTAAGCATGACAACATCCTTTGTGTTTTCTATGCATGTGGTGTGCATAATCACGCCAAAGACGCAAACTGAACTTAGAACTTGGAACCCAGCATCCTCCTGTATGAAGTGCATCCCTTCAATTGCAAGAAAGTTGCAACTTTTTACGGAACCACTTATTGCTGAACATCAGGCAACAGCAGCTAAAAAAATATCATGATGCCAATGTAAGAATTGAGAACATTTAATTTCATTAGGGTGAAAGAAACTGCAAAGAATATTTACATACCTCAGCTTATAACCATCATATTAACTGTAATTACCGATTTGACTAAGTAACAGAGTACCGTATTTAAGAAAATAAACTTTTGAAAAGTCATTAACTGTACTTTCCAAATTTGCCATAAAAAAGAATTTACACTATTTGAATAAAGCATCTTCTGAAATAATAAAATAGTCCCTGGTGGTCAAAGATCCTTTTGCTATTGGCGAATTAGCGTCAGCAAATGTGGCCCAACCAGACAAGCAATCACGAACTTCATTTATAGTTTTCAGCCCTTTAAAGAAAATAAGCAGCAGCAAATCTGAGTTTCAAAACTGCAATTGTAATTATTACCAGGGCTTCAATTTGCGAAACTGGTTCACTTGACAATTTGGCAGTCTCGCGTCGAAGAGCCACCAGAATGGATAAGATACGGGATCTTGCGTCTCAAATGGGGAACACTGCCTTCAGAAAATCCGAAGGAAAACCTAAAAACAGAAAGAAATCCTTTGGCCAGAGTTCGCGTCTCCGCCCGGCTAATGAAGAATTAGAGGAATTTATTTCTGGTGATAGGAATTCATTTCTCGGTATAAGTGGTTCGGACTCCACAATAAGCTGTAGGTCCAGCTGCTAGGTAACCAATTGGTTCTTAGCCACGTAAATCTAATCCTTCGGGCCAGCCCAAGGAGAGCTGTCAATCAGCTCAGTGGTCTGGTTAAACTAAGGTATACTTAACTTTTTTTAGAGGCAACAATAGAAATTACTTGTGTTCATGAAATAATCACCACAAGACAATTCCAACATAACATGTGGATTAAGGTCAACTGAGGACAAAATTTATGACCTCATTTCGGGCTATCTGATAACATTAGTTTTGATGGTAATGTATACACAGGAGGCCTCGGAGAACCGTATCCATGACACGGTCTTGCGCGGCCCCTTGAAGACGATACTGAAAAGGTTGTGCGTCCCCTCAGGTCCCTGCTTTACTTCCTGCCTTTCACTCCGCCGCTTCTTGCGGTTTCTTCTTGCCTTCTCAACTGGTCCGCTGGTATATTGGTTAGTGTCGTGACATGCCACTCAGATGTCGCGGGTTCGTGTCTCCCCCAGGGCGATGAAAAATCACTGGCTCTGTATCACGATCAGTTACTGCTGCAGTGTGGGGTCGTCTGCGGTGGGAGGTTGAAACCAACATTCTCTGGAAGCTTGAATTTCAAGTCAATGCCCCTGTACGCTTGTTCCGTGTGAAACAATAATAATAATAATAATAACTCGCTGACCAACTTCGGACGAGTGCTATGGGTATCCCATTGTGACTCAGTAGTGTCGTCACATCAGCGTACACATGCGCACGTGGAGCGAACTCGGATCATATACACGTTGGCGAAAACAGAAACACCAAGATCTCATTTCGCGATAAAAAATTCTCCTGAAAAGAATGACGCTTCCGAAGGGCCGTAGCAGCAATCATATTAGCGGAGAATTAAATCTCCATTTAATCTGAATTCATTACGCAGCAATGGAGTTAGCTCAGTTGCGACATTGTAATGTAATCTAAGGCACAGCCTTCATTTGCAGGCTTCAATGCAGGGATTAAGAGCTTTTCATGAGAGAGAGAGAGAGAGAGAGAGAGAGAGAGAGAGAGAGAGAGAGAGAGAGAGAGAGAGAGAGATTTTTTCCGCGAACTGTATACGAGGCCCAAGGCTCTGGACAGAGACCTTGTTTTATGAAATAAGAGGAAATCATATAAAAACCCCAGTAATCTCTACTCGAACAGTAAATTTCCATAATGCAAATGAGGAATTACAGTAGTAGCAAATATGCTTGAAGAAAAGAATAAGAAATGTAGAAGTTAATTTGTGTTACAGTATTTACAAACTTCCTTTCATGACTTTGCAGACACAACGAAAAGAGGGACGAAGAACGTTAAACGTGGAATGCAAGGAATTCTGTCAAATTTTTTTATCCATTTACACATAAAAGCGCTAAAACAGTCTTTTGTTTCTATCTGATCAAAATCGTCCTTTTTACTTCACTCTTTACCTTCAGTTCTGTGAAAACAATTTTATTGCTTCATGATATAGTTTCTACCTTCTGAGAAAACTTAAATATACAAAAAGAGGTTATTACAGACCAATGAGACTTTTTTTATTAATATCAGGAAGGAATTTACAAATGAATCTGTCAATGCATCCTGTTCAATTTCAAAACTCATGGTTTCTGATATTTTCCAGTCCTTAGATCTTTACCAATCTGAGGCAGATACCAATGACAAATTATAATATCTTCATTTTTCTTACAACTTCCCTACCAGAAATGGGGTATTCTTCGTGACTTATTGAAGAAAAATTAATTTTTCTTTTCTTCACAGCAATTAACTTTTCATATATTTTAACACCTACAGACCATCAATCATCCCAGTCAAGTAATGGTTTCACCGCTATGGAACTTTGGAGAATCTGACAACGCAACCTTCGTAATAAAACTTGGAAGTATATCCAGTGGTTCAGGATTTTACTCTCTGCCCTGTAAGAATGGTCGGATTAAAGTCGTCATAGAACAAATTTCCTTATTTTGTCCACTTTACTGAAAGACTGTTGTCCTTCTAGCTTTTCTCATCATTCTCCGTCGGTGACCTTTTTCCAGACTATATACTTGTTTTGTGTTGATATTCAATTTCTCTGCAAATGTTCTCATTTCCATATCCTATAACCAAGACATTCTTCTGATGATAGCAAGCACAGCAGAAGCTGTCGGTCAAGAAGGACAGAACAAGCAAATCCCTAAGCACCTTCAACAATTCTCTGATGTTTCTCTTGCAGTTTAATACACTTTGCATTTCACATCTTTATGATTTTACCATGAACCCGTAAAGTCCTCCGTCTTAAATGGTTAACGATAATTACTTTTAGTCGTCAGAAGTGTTTCCTTTCACAGAATTCCCCCTCATTAATAGAGGTTTCCAGAGATGAGAAATATATTTCGTTCAGATGTCCTTATCTCGACACAACGCATACAAAAGCCACCTGCCTTTTAAACAGCATAAGCTAGGCAGGGTGCATCTGCGATCCACTGAAGTTTTATATTTCCACTCTCCTGTGGGAACTTTCTCGTAACCGTATATTTGACAATCACGTGGTTGTTTTTAAAGTAAGACAAGTGAACATCCAGCCTGTTTTCCTGTAGAGAAACCGTCAAGCCATATATGTTTTCCTGTATTATAACGAACCATTCCGTATTATTCGTCATAAACAGATTGCAATGTAATGAGAGCGCCTCGTTTTTCAGACGTGGCGGTCGCTCTCCCCTTCGTATTTAAGGAAAATGAAGAGAAGCAGAGATAAACTTTACTGAATCTTTATTTGAATAGGTATACGACGAAATTTCTTCCAGTTATCTGTCTTAATGTACTTCAGTATTCAAGAAGTAAGTCTTTCACTAGCGAATCCAGAGCACTGGTGCATTTCTTGCCTAGCAGGTGATGAGCTATACATGTAGTCATGCACGCAGTACTCTTTGCATTAAAATTATTAGTCTTATTTTTGATAAGCTAAAATAAACAACAATACTCTTGTGTACAGAAAGAAAGAATAATGGTTTCATTTGCACTTGATCAAGTGAAATTTTAGCATTTTTTGCATGTCCAAAAAATATTTGTCTCAACAGCAAAAATATAAAATGACATAAAGCCTTTTTCCTCATTCACATACATATTTGAACACGAGAGCGAGCAGTGAGCATTTTTCATTTGTATCGAGAAGTGTTACAGGACTACTTGACGAAATCGCAGCTTGGCAAAAGGCAAAACGCAACTGCATCACAAGTTTTCTTTAATGTCAAAACAGTAAAACATATTTAAATCTTCTTTTGCAAAATTTCCGAGGCTCAAAGGCTTGCCTTGAGAGAAAACGTCAACATTCAAATACGAAGCCTGCAATATTTACCCGCATTTCGAAGTTAAAGACACCGGAAAAATAAAATTCTCAAGATTAAATAAATCCTTCAAAAAAGAATTCACTGTGAAAATTTTTCATGATAAAATAATTCCTAAGTATGCTTTAGAGCACGGGTTCTCAACCTGGGGGCTATGACCCCAAGGGGGCCATGACAAGAATTTATGGGGCATAGCAGATTGTTACAAATTATACATTTCAAAATATTGTTAGAAATCAGGATTTATATAAAATGCACAACGCTTTCCTGGCAGAAGAACAAAATTTTTTTTTATTAAGTTGACAATTTTTTAAGTTAGGTAATGCAAGGGAAAGCTGACCTGTTGAGTCACTTCAATGATGTTTTGTAGTAGCCACGTCTTGCATAATTAGCAGATATATTTGAGCAGCTAAATAGGTTGAATCTTAAGCTACGGGGCAAAGAACCAATGTTTTTAACCTCATGGATTGTCTTCGTGGATTTCTTGCCAAGCTCCAGAATTGGCAAAGGAAAGTTAGTGCTGGGAATGTTGCCATGTTTGAAAACCTTTCAACTACCCTTGACGAGAATGAAGAAGATAGTCTGCTTGACCCATTACTTAAACTGTAATCACTCAGCATTTGAGATCGTTGGAAAGTGAACTTCCAGAATTCAAGGAGGAAGAAGGGAAGATGGTAAAGAGTCCACTCTCTGGCCCTCTTGACTTTACTAACATTCCCAAAGATGTCCAGGACGAGTTCCTTGATCTCAAAAATGATTCTGCTACCAAAGATTTCTATGAGGAAAAATCTCTGAATGTATTCTGGCATTCAATGTCATGTCCAAAAGTTAATGAAATTGCACTTCGACTACTCTTGCTTTTTTCAACTACCTGGATGTGGACCCCGACATGAGATGTGCATTGGCAGTGAGTGAAAAGAAACAATTTCAGCCTTCCCACTGATGTGTTATAATATATGCAGAGGTTGATTGAACATTTTCCTAATTAAATTCAAATTTCCTGTGAGGCTAGTGCCGCTAGTGACGGCTAGTCTTTTGTAGTGTAGTGATTTAATTTAAGGCTTTAAGCATACCTCAGAAATCCATCAGCTAAGATAATTATTACTGTCAAGTTGGTAATATGTTTAGTTCTTATAAAGCAAAGTTGTTTTCTTCATCAACATTTTATTTATATCTATTTATTTTACCCTTTTTTACCTCTGTTTTCTAATGGGGGGGTGGAATTTTGGAGAAAACTGAAAGGGAGCCACGCGAAGGTTGAGAATTCAAGAAGGTAGGAAGGAAGTGGAAAAGGTTGAGAACCAGTGCGTTTAGAGTTGACATCTGATGTCAAAAAAGAAAACGATGTCACAAGAGAGAGCATCTCAGCAAAAGACATTTCCGCATGAAGCATTAATCATTATCTCTGACATGTTTCAGAAAGGGAAAATGTCAAAATTACATGTGAATTATGAGCGGAATTCAAGATAATAAACGCAAAGAAGATGAGATAATAATAATGGTTAACAAAACTATATGATTAATATGTGGAAATTTCCGTTATTAAACATTCTTGAAATAAGATACCTCAACTGGAAACATGAAGGAAAATTTAAACTCCGCTTGCTTACATATGTGATCTAAAAGATTAAGTACAAAAAATCTAAAAACAAATATTATAAATGACGGAATCCAAAATGCACACCAATCGTAAAAGAAGCTATTCCAGTTATTCGGCTTAACTTTATTGATGGAACACACACACAAAGCGAGAGAGAGAGAGAGAGAGGAGCCTTAAGTGACAATATGTGTTATACAACACATCTGAAAATATTTTAAGAGATCTAAATCTATAACTCATAATATGCTCAAATGAAATAAACATAAATATTCAAGACATTCTAAAGAGGAAAGTATAATGGTTTAAAATATTCTGAAAAGGATACTAAAGAATTATACATGTTTTGAGCCTGAATAAAACCTGAAAAACAAACTTAAAAAAACAACATTGGCTGCAGCAAGTCCACAGAACATTTCCTAAAACATACGGACCCGAAATCAAGATCTCCTGAAAGAGAACATCCAAAAACGAAATCCGTCATAAAGATAGTGTCCTTCGAGGA
>NC_089749.1:32492312-32539812 GCF_040412425.1 Macrobrachium rosenbergii | reverse complement strand
AAAATCAAAGAATATATTCTCAAGAAAGAGAATGATTTCTCAAAGTACCTCAAAAGGAAAAGAGACACACACACACAGAGAGAGAGAGAGAGAGAGAGAGAGAGAGAGAGTTTATATTCGCAAGAGAGAGAATGATTTCGGTACCTCAAATAAGAAAACAGAGAGAGAGAGAGAGAGAGAGAGAGAGAGAGAGAGAGAGAGAGAGAGAGAGAGAGAGAGAGAGAGAATTAAATTCTAAAGAAAAAATCAAAGAATATATTCCCAAGAAAGAGAATGATTTCGGTACCTCAAATAAGAAAACAGAGAGAGAGAGAGAGAGAGAGAGAGAGAGAGAGAGAATTAAATTCTAAAGAAAAAATCAAAGAATATATTCTCAAGAGAGAGAATGATTTCGGTACCTCAAAAAAGAACAACAAGAGAGAGAGAGAGAGAGAGAGAGACGAAACACTACTCCCTAAGAGCTCTTTCAATGTAATTGAGGAGAATTCCATCATAACGAAAAAAAATAGATAAAAAGACCATTAAACGCCGTTTCTGCTGATCGCCGAAAGATAAGGATGCAAGCGATAACAGGGACAAGGCACAAAGGAAAAGACACATGAGATGATAAACCAATTACAGATAATGGCGAGAGTTTTCCAGAGATAAAAGGGAAACATGTCGCACCGTTACTCTTCGATTACTGAGAAATAACAGCTGGAGAGGGAGTAAAGACAAATAAGAGGTGGGCTGAGAGAGAGAGAGAGAGAGAGAGAGAGAGAGAGAGAGAGAGAGAGAGAGAGAGAGAGAGAGAGAGAGAGTATAAAATACATTCATCTATAACATTGAAAATATACAAACCCATATATTTATCAAGATGTACAATGAGATATTAGGACTTCGTTAGGAAATTGTTTTTTCCTACAAAATATTTTTTCATGCCACAGAGGTTAATGAAACGAGGCAACAAAAGCGCTCTATTAAGCCTCGCTCCTACTGATGCCCTGCAACACTACTACCCAGATCGACGCTTTCCAAGAGATGAGCGATCCGTCACCTAGTGGACTCGAACCACCAAACGGTTCGGGAACGACGACTTCTCTTTGACTCTAACCATTAGTCTGTCAAGAAAGGGAAAAGTTAATACCGACTCTGTCGTACAGTACATATATACGCCTTAGTTCCTCGTTGGGCGAGTCGGCAGAGTTGTCAGCTAGCACTCTGCTAGGCCCGGGTTCGCGTCTCCGGCCGGCCAATGAAGAATTAGAGGAATTTATTTCTGGTGATAGAAATTCATTTCTCGGTATAATGTGGTTCGGATTCCTCAATAAGCTGTAGGTCCTGTTGCTAGGTAACCAACTGGTTCTTAGCCACGTAAAATAAATCTAATCCCTCGGGCCAGCCCTAGGAGGGCTGTTAATCAGCTCAGTGGTCTGGTTAAACTAAGGTATACTTAACTTTTAACTTGTCCAATTCAGGTTTTTAAACTTAAGAGTAGATACCAACGCACCTTCACCATGACGGCTAATTGGTACCTTTGAAACACGGAGTTATTTAAGAATTTTTGTCACAAACACCGAGGTTGAATTTGATATTAAAAGACCTTTGTAGCTTAATGACTGTGAATATGAAAATATTCATAAACAGCTACGTGTTTCAAACGTTCCAATCGAGTTATCTGTACAGCGTATAATGCTGTATATAACTCTCAGCCACGGCCCATGAAACTCTCAGCCGCGATTCATGAAACTTTCAGTCACGGCCCGGTGGTGGCCTGTGTTCCTAGGCTGACCAAATCGAAATTAAAAAAAAAAACTACCAAATCGAAACTGAAAAAAGTCCCTTTGAGGATCTAGATGAGCCTCTCGACAAGCCGCAGTGTCACAATCTTGTTGTAACTCTCTTCGACTGACACCATTACGAGTCCCTCGATGTGCTGCAGTGTGAAACTCTCAGCTACAAGCGGGCAGCGCTCAGTTGCTCCCCAGATGCGGTCAAATGAAGGTGCGTCGGCGACGCCTCCGGAATTGGACTCGGCAGTGCCAGAGGCACTATCCATGGCTAACCTTAACCTTAAATAAAATAAAAACTACTGAGGCTAGACGGCTGCAATTTGGTATGTTTGAAGATTGGACAGTCGATGATCAACATACCAATTCATCCCTCTAGCCTCAGTAGTTTTGAAGATCTGAGGACGGACAGAAAAAGTGCGGACTGACAGACAAAGCCATCTCAACCATTTTCTTTTACAAAGAACTAAAACCTGAATTGGACAGGCATATGTGCGACAGAGTGGGTATCAGCTTATACCTCTCTTGATAGCCTAATGGTTAGCGTCGATGAGAAGTCGTCGTTCCCCAACCGTTTGGTGGTTCGAGTCCACCTGGTGGCGGATCGCTTGTCACTTATAAATTCCCTTTCAGTGTTTATTCCGATGTCGGTGAATTTGATATTACACATTTGCAGCTTAATGCTAGTGAATACAGAAAAATGTCATGGTGTATGAGACAAATATATATACATATATACACATATATATATATATATATATATATATATATATATATATATATATATATATATATATATATATATATATATATATATATATAATAACCATGTAGGTTTCATGAAGAAATATCTGGAATAACTGATATAAATAAAAAAGTAATAAACTAAAATATCACAAATATTCATTACACAACATTAGGTAATATTTCTACAAACAGATATCTGCTTTTCAAATTTCCTGGTGCAGACAAAAACAATAAAAAATTATACTAAACGTGACCTAAATTCTATTAACTGCGATACTGATATCTTTAATCGCTGAACTCTTTAGGTTGATGGTAAAGGCAAACCCGACTTTATTCATTTAGATTTTTGTTAGGATCGCGATACAACACTTGTCATATGAAGAGACAAGAAAAGATTACCAAGATTTACATTCTGGACACTTTTCAAACGGAATTACGCTAATAAATAGATTTTTTATATGATATGGCAATGATCATGTTTTTGCACGCCTTAATACCCACATTTTCATCAAAACCCGTCCCCCAAAAGGTGAAAAATTTCTTCTACAGAGGAAAACTTAACCTAATTTAAGCACGAGAGGATCGCAAAATTTATTCAAACAGAACCTCCTCCAAACCATGACACTCGTCTAATAACCACAACACTTTCGTTGCATGAAATGGTCTGGAATGGAGAAGTAACCCAATTATATACACCACATCTGGGAAACCGTGACAAAACAACAACTACATATCCATAAAAACCACAAAAATAAAACCTTACCTCTCAGCCCCATGCAACAGACACAATCTGAACCAACCTGCGAAGAAAAAAAATCAAACGTTAAACAAATTCCTGTTACGGTGGATGATTTCTCTTGACGATTGCACTGAGGAAGCCAACATTATGTTACTGAAAAATATAAACCAATAACATGAAAACGCACGGGAGCGGTTGATTTAGTAACATCGTCAAATTAACACCGATCTAAATATACAGTCCACAAATATATAGGTAAAAAAAGGGATTAGCGGAGAAAAGTGATAACTATATAAACAAATAAAAATTTCGTACAGGTTATTGCAAATGTTGTTCCAGTAACAGCTACTCAATTTTGAAGCTTTTGTTAAGTTACAACTTATCTATGAGATTTATGATGATATTAGTGAAAAGTCTCACCATCCTATATCTTGTATATATATATATATATATATATATATATATATATATATATATATATATATATATATATATATATATATATATATATAATATATATATATATATACAAAGATATAGGATGGTGAGACTTTTCACTAATATCATCGCAAATCTCATAGATAAGTTGTAACTTAACAAAAGCTTCAAAATTGAGTAGCTGTTACTGGAACAACGTTGCAATAACCTGTACGAAATTTTTATTTGTTTATATAGTTATCACTTTTCTCCGCTAATCCCTTTTTTTACCTCTATATTTGTGGACTGTATATTTAGATCGGTGTTAATTTGACGATGTATATACACGTACACACACACACACACACACACACACATATATATATATATATATATATATATATATATATATATATATATATATATATATATATATATACACACACACACATATATATATATATGTGTGTGTGTGTGTATGTATATATATATATATATATATATATATATATATATATATATATATATATATATATATACATATATGCATAAACATTAAGCTGCAAATGTCGTTTAATATCCAGTTCATGATACTTAATATCACCTAAGGGGAATTATGTGATAAATGGACTGATACCAATCCATTTATTATTTATAATTCCCCTTAAGGAATATCTATCTATCTATCTATCTATCTATATATATATATATATATATATATATAAATATATATATACAGAGAGAGAGAGAGAGAGAGAGAGAGAGAGAGAGGGAGGAATTTTTCTGAAGCCTTTGCAGGGGATTAACAAATCTTCTAGGTAATTAAAACGTATGTATCATGAAACAAAGAGGGAATGATATTTTTTTCAATTAAACGACTTAGTTTAAGCTCAAGTATTTCAAAATATGTTTCCAATTCTAAACACCTTTCCCTCGTTGAAGGAGTTACCTTTCAGCAAGTGTCCTTGAAATGAGGTTGCAAGCCTCAAGCCCCTGTCTCATAGACGATATTGTGGCGACGGAATCTGGACTGGACTGAATTATGAGACTGGGTTGAGACAAGCTAAAAGGACACTAGGCCATTTAGCGCTAACTGGTTATCATTTCAAAATCAAGTAAGTAAATCTAACAACCTGATTTAAATATCTCCTCATTTTTGTTAAACCCTATTGCAAAATCCTGTTTCCTAAAATAAAAAGGATTATTTCTTCTATAGGACCATGGACCACAGCTTCTAGCACTCCTTGTTGGATGCCCATCAATGTAATGACCAGACCAAACATTGCTAAATTTAGCTGAAACGAAGGACCAATATCGTCATCATTTTGGCAGACTTTAAATTAAAAATGAAGAGGTTTTCAGATTTGCAGCCGGTAAGGATCCCACGAACTGTTAATTCTGGGGATATTTCTCATTAAAACGGGCGGAAGAAACTGTGACTCCTAGAAATTGCTTAAACAAGGAATTTGGAATAATCGATAATTAAGGCATAGGCCAGCTTTTATAAACTAGTAATGCTAAGTAACACAGAACAGAAGTTGAAGATGTCACCAATCTCAAATCTTCTGAAAGACATACTGTAATGTGAGTGATAAACGAAATGACATAAATATAATGTACGTGGATGGCGTATATGGGATCGCAGATGTGACACCTGTCAGCAGTGCGAGAAATAGCTGCTT
The DNA here is from genome assembly GCF_040412425.1 of Macrobrachium rosenbergii. Lineage (NCBI taxonomy): Eukaryota > Metazoa > Arthropoda > Malacostraca > Decapoda > Palaemonidae > Macrobrachium > Macrobrachium rosenbergii. The sequence continues at coordinate 32,534,458 of NC_089749.1, read as the reverse complement.
TCCACATACAGTAAAGAGCAATGTTACCACATATACACCTATACAACAATGATCGTTTTACATACTAACAGAATTCGCTCTAGGAATAAGACTGATAATACAATAACAGAAAGACGAGAAAAACCACGTTACTTCAGCACCATCTGCTGTTAGATGTCTTTGGGAATAGTCGCTGGAGACTTTTCTCAGTACATCCAACTCAGAGAAACATTTATCATAATATATACAGTATAGTCACAACATGACAAACAGCAAATATTCGGTTAGTAACAAGTAACAGTTATTTAGTATCCTTAAATAAACAAACAAATGTAAAAATCCCCGAAGCAAAGTAATCCAATGGCCCTACTTGCAGCTACGTTTTATAAGAAGGAATTCCAGCCATAACACTGAATTTCATGTTTACTATGAAGTATAGTGCCAGTTCTCATCTTTCCAGGCATAAAACTGGCGGCTGAATTTTTATATATTACAATAACGCTTATCGTTGCATTTTACAGGCATAACAGAAATCACTGAAGTCCAGAAATCAGTGGAGCCCAGTAACTCCAGCGGTGTCACCAGTATTTTATATCTATTAAGTTAACTGCAAGATGCAATGAGCTCCTTCAATAATGCCAGCAATATTGTCAATTTGAAGCAAATTACGGCAGTAAGCTGCAACGAGATACCAGAATAGGCGCTCGGGTCACCCCTCAAGACTAATGAAACTCACGCGCGGTATTTAATTTGCTATTGTTTACTCCAGTCCTTAATTAGCAAAGCCCGCTTATCTCTTCCATCACAGGTGTATCTATTTATTTGTGTATTTCATTTCCTTATGCGCTTCTCGTCACATGTATACACATTCACCGATATCATGTATTTGTAAGCTTTATGAGAGATATTTAGTGCTTAAGTATCGGTTGCTAACTTGTCGCTTCAGCAATACTGTAGCCTAATATCAGCTTGTCTCACTGACCGAGCATCTGGCCAAAAAGCTGTTGCCTTGATGAGGGCTATCAAGATAACTGTGAGCCACAAGTTTCGGGAATTGGGCTATATCATAATTCTTACTTGACATCTTTCGTTGAAGAGTGTTAGTGGGTCGCTATTCTCAACACATCATCAGAAACCGTAAGGCTTGCCCTTTCTTTTCCAGCGCAGAATTTTGGTTGGCAAAATGTATTGCCTGTTTACATGTGTGTGTGTGTGTGTGTGTGTGTATGTGGGGTTATCATCCAAGTTTGACTTCAGCTCTGTACTCAGTACACTCCTCTCAGGTTAATCAATTAACCGTCCAAAGACTGAACGGGACGTACAGGAGAGAAAAAGAGATTAAAGTCAAGCCTTATCTCTGAAGCATGCCATGCAGCAAGTCGTAGAATTTATGTAAGCCAATAATGTTAGTTTTGGGTTAGTTTTTAGTTACTGTTCACACGCGTGATTATCTTCATATTTCAGTCAGTTTTGCAAGATAGCAGATTTTTTATCACCTCGTTACCAACTACTAATGAAATTTGCTAGTTCCACTAAACAGTGGCTGTGTATCTTACTACTACTATATATCTGTGAATCATCATTCTTGATGACATCCAAAGAAACATTAGGCAATAGCGAATAAAATATTACTGCCTATCATTATTCAATTAATATCTGCTTTACAGTAGAGCAACTTATTCTCTCTAAACGAAAAAATGTATGTATGCATGCATGTATACATGATCTATTAGGGAGAATATGTTGTTCTACTGGTAAGTAAATGAATAGAGAAAAGCTAGTGAGCAAATGGACCTCTGGATAAAAGATGCAGATAAAGATACGGTGGCTTAAGTGAATGCAGTGAGCATTTTGAAGATTTGTTAAATGTGCAAGACAGAAGAGGAACAAGGCTGAATGACGTATGAGTGGAAGAGGTTATGACTACAGGGTGCCCCAAAAAAAAAAAAAAAAAAAAAGGAAATTTGAGAGTTACATTATGCATTTTACACATGTTGCCTGGCTCAAAGCCAATATTCCTGACTTCATTGAACCTTACGAATGACCCTCAAAAAGTCTAGATCTCAACGTAATGGATTTTACCAAGTGGGGTTTACTGTCATATCAACTTCAGTTACAGAGCAGAGAGGTCACAGACATACAGTCCTTAAAATCTCTGTTGATGAAGGCTTGGAACATTATCCCTCGAAGTCGCCAAAAGGGCGACTGGAAGTTGGTTAGACCGTCTACGCCGTTGCGCAGCTACCCACGGAAAGCATTTTGAACACCACATCTAACATTTGTGTTTTTGTTCTGTTTAAACAACGTTTCTGTTAACAACAACTGTTTTCCGTTTCCAGTAATTAAATAAACTGTACCAAATTTCCCGGTTTTTTGTGGGGCACGCTGTAGTAAGTTTGAGACTGCTTGGTTAAGTGACATTTGAGGACGTAGGGCGGCCAGTCAAGAATGGAAAGACCACAGAAGCTAATGTAATTATAGGCAAGATACTGAGGTATGGTTTCTGTTGTGTGATTAACTGGCTGACCAGGGTGAGTGAGGTATGCCGGTATGAATGAAAAATTCTGAAGGAATTAGTTAGAGTTCCTCTGCATAAGAGTTACCACACTACCATACCACGGCACGTGTATGGTAGTATTTTGATGGAGAAAACTGTGGAAGCTGATGTAAGGAGAGGAACAGGCTATCATTATCAGATATCTATTACTAGAACTTAATGCAAGACGCCCGTGAGATGTAAAAGATGTAGTTGTTTGACAGATTTTGAACAAGCATTTGAAAACGTGTGTGTTGCGTTCTATAAGATTACGAGATTTTATAGTCCTCACAAAAAATGACAGATATTTCAAATTTGCATTAAGGCAATCTTAGTGATGATGGAAAATTGAGCGATCTATTTAAAGATTTGGAAACGGGTGGGATTTTATTAGTTTGTTTTTTGTTTCTTTTCCTAACATATTTTATTATGCAAATAATACTTGCTCAAACAAATGCAGGAATTAACTGGAAATGACATGAAAGTTCGTAGAAAATCCAACTGGTATTGGAGAGTTCGGTAAAAGAGGGAATTAATCAGTCAAAAGCCGAAATAATTAACATGAACTTAAGAACTCCAAAGAGTCTGTTGCTGGAATTAGAGTGGGTGAAGTAGTTTAGAGGTTTAAATACTTATGTACACAGTCTCATCAAAATGGATTACTAAAATACAAACTGAAGGAGAAGAGAGAATAACTGATAAATATACGGTTAGACAAATACTGATATATAGACACTGCAGCTCGGTTGTGGCGGATAGAAAGTTGGTAGCATTTGAAAAGTTTTGAGGATACTAGGAATAGAGTAACCAAGGAGAAGTAACTGGTGCGGAACCCACTGATCAATATGTGAGACTCTCTAGATGGAAGTGGATGAAGTATATTTGCAGGAGAGAATAAAAACTAGTGAAGGAGGTGGCAGGAATGACAGCTAAAAGACTGTGCCGGAGGGGCAAACCAAGGGAAACATGGCTGAGATCATGAAGCGGGAAATGGAAGAGGTACTGTTAACCTGCTGGAACTGGCACAGGACGCAAGTCTGTAACGAAAATTCCTCGAGGACTTGGCATCACCCTGAGTCCCAATTTAATGACCAACTGACTGCTGTATATCCAATATCTTTGAGACACGAAGGTAAATAACAAAAAATGGCAGAGTAAGAGGGCTCGCAGTGTTTACACTACTATGTCACAGCAAACTATTTTCATTGCAAAAGCTTGTTACATCTATACGATATACATGGCAGTCATAGCTTTCAACCGGAAGATGCAAAAGGAGGAGCTAACAAAGGCATCTTAAAGGCTGAAGTCAATTCTTAAGCTCATTCCTTTAGCAGATACAGAATTATTAGGACCAAAGAGGATGGTCCGCATCTAATGTCAAGATCTTATTTATATTTGAGAGCTGGGTTAATAAAAAAAAAAAAATTTCTCATTAATATCGTTATATCTAGCCATAATGATCGTATCACCGAGAGCTCAAACAAACAAAGAAAAAGAGATTATGACCAAATAAATATATCGCCTTCGCCGTACATAGATCAGACCTCAAGCGTGACCCGGATATCTGACAAATCTATAGTTAAATATGGATCTACACATTTGTTTCTGCAGCTTCTGCTTGTAAATGATACAAACGCTGAGACCTTGACAAACACCTTCACCGTCTTGCACATCAACATATAAATTCTAAATAAGAATAATCTTTCTTTCTTAAATATACGCTTGAGGTACTATTTCAAAAGGTCAAGCCATGACACTTTTCAATACCATATAAAGGAAGCAGGTCAATACTGAAGCAGGACGAATCATAAGAGGGACCTCATTTACAAGACGGTAGTGTGAGATTCCGCTCTTTTGAAACAACAGTAGAAAAATCACAAACTAAAAAACAAAATAAATATATAAATGCACACAAACAAATTCTCTACTATGTGAACGCTGAAATGCAAGCATGACTATTATAGGCTCCAGACTGAATAGGTAACAATGACTGCAAGACACAAAGTGGGTGTGGAACAGAGGGGAAAGGGAGAGAGCAGAGCAAAGTCAAATACCGAGAAGCGTACACAAACACAAGACGTGACATCCGCTTCGGTCTGTTGGAGAAATAACGAAAACAAACTCACCGATGCAGAAAATATTGAACCTCTCAACGACAAAAGAAAAAAATAGAAATTCACTTCCCAAAACAAGCTTATTAAAACATTCATGCCCATCACAGATTATGTAAGCTCATTATCGCACAATGCTGCAGCCAGTAAGTGACCTACTTTTTGGCAATTACCGAAAGTAATTCAAATAAGGCCCATTGTATTCACTAGCTTAATCGAGGCATTCAGAAATGGAGGTAAACTTCCAAATGAAACCCCTGCCAAGGTAATGAAGCCTTATTCTCTCGGAACTTTTCCAGGCGTAATTACTTAAAATTATAGGGTCGCTGAAAGGATATGGAATTATAGTATGAGATGCCAAGTTACTAATGAGGTTAATTAAAACGCACTTTAAGCGAACTGAACATTAACCAAACAAACTCATTCAGAAACGGAAGCCGTACTCATCGTCTTCATACTACAGGTGATCACAAGGTTAGTAAATTATTCCGTATTACTTGAAATATTCAGGATCCCCCCCCCCTTCTCTCTCTCTCTCTCTCTCTCTCTCTCTCTCTCTCTCTCTCTCTCCACTAATTTAGAAAATTATTCACAATATTTACATTTTTCATAGTCTTAGTTATTTCATCGTGTTCTTGCCGATACCTTGAGCTTTCATTCAATTTTACATCCTAAACTCTGGCCCCACTCATTCTCTCTCGCCCCGCGGTGCCGTGGAAAGTGCGCACAGCTCACAATCTGAGGAACCAGCGTTAGGTTCTCGAACCAGACAAAAAACAAGTAACACGCACGTTCCCTAAAATCCGATGCCTCTATTGACCTAAACAGTGATTTCTATACTTAGTTATTAGTCGACATTTGAGGGTCGCCGCTGGAGTATTAACAAGTCATCCTCCATAGACATCGGAGAAGAAAGAAGAAGCTTACATGTATAAGATTTATAACTCCCCTCGAGTGTGTTTTCTAATCGATATAAATTCACATCAGGAAAATATTCCATCAACGTCTTATACTCGGTATAAGGTTTACCAGTTTGTTCTTTTTAATGCTCTCACGGAACCTGAGAAGACCTTTCATATACTGCATCATTCTCTAATACAAATGCTTCCCTACCATCGACATATATATTTGCCTTTACAGATCTATCATACAACAGCTCATGCATCATTCATCCACGCAAACTCTGCTTTGGTTACAACAACTCTAAGCGTCATTTCTTTCGAGACTGGCCTTTGATTTACAAATATCATTATCATTAGTTCGAAAATAAGCCATTCCCCTGATGGGGGCTGGTTTCACATCAAAAAGGCATAACTGCAACAATTTCCTTCTACAGCTTAATAAAAAATGAGACCCATGAAAAAACGTAGCCATACAAACATTTCAAGCACAATGCAATAACCTTACTAGGAAATTAACCTACCACTCTGTTGTGTGCTTGACCACTCACCTTTTAATGGGGCCACACTCTCCACTCCCTCGAAATGAAGACTTTTCTCTCCGACACTTCTACCACAATTCAACACCAGTACCTACTTGGCATCACCCACTTACTTTCAAATCTAAATCATATATCCCTCTGTCTAATCCATCCTTTCTCGTTCTCTCTACAAAAATAATCTACCTCGACACGTTTCCAGTGTTGTCATTCTGGGCTGGGGCCGCCTGGGAACCAGGTATTTACCAAGGGGCTTTAATCTACCTTTGCGGAGTGTTTATTAAAAGCCCGTTGGGGATTACCGTAAAAACATAAACAAAAGACTGTAAACATCATAAAGATAATGACCACCGAGAAATATTAGTCCTGGATAACGACCTCCGAAAACCACTGGGAGTCACTGTCTAGGAAAGATTCCCCAACCCTAACATCGAGGTTTGTCCCAAGGATCTCCCTCCTTCAGTAACATGGATCGGTGTACCTCCAAATAAAATTGATTCTAGCCATTATTGAATTCTTCATACGCACTGCAAAGCTGCAGCACCATTACCAAGAATTAAACATTACACTGAAAAACCGCCAATCATTGCACACCACTGATATACTGTATATCTCACTTGGAGGCGAATCTCACCTCTATCACCCTAAGTCGTTGCGCGAAGCAGAATGTCACTAAAGAATTTTCAATCTGAGGATATCTAACACCAAGAATCTAACACTGAGAATTAATCTCAGATAGTGTTTTAACACTTGATCCTGAGTTACTTGTAACTGATCATTACCATGATCATCATAAATGAAGAAAATAATACAAAAGGATAAGCATATATTTAATAGGAAAAGAGATGAAAACAGCCCTATTCCTGATTTTACATAATTTTACCACGCTGTCAACCTGAGACTCACGTAGAGTGAAATAGAGCCGAGGTTCTCTCTCTCTCTCTCTCTCTCTCTCTCTCTCTCTCTCTCTCTCTCTCTCTCTCTCTCTCTCTCATAGTTGCTAAATCAGTACAGAACAGACACTTTGCGGTCATGTATAATGGGAAACATGGCACAAGCTTAGAACGGAATGTGTTTCGTTTTGAAATCTCTGGCTTAAGGACACCTATCTGATAGAACCTTCCTTTGATACACCCTGTAGATGCTGGTCTCAAAGGAAGGGTCTGATCAATGTCACAGAGGATTCCTAATACCATTCGACTGCAACAAATATAAATGGATTCATGCTATGAAGCCCTTGAACAGTATTATTTCTCTGCGACTGCCCGTTGTTTAAACAAGAAGGTCTGCAATGAAGGTTTGCTCCACGTACCCGATATGATCTTTACCTGTCTCCTTAACTCTTATTGAAATACTAATCCCTGCAATCAAATAAGAGTGCCGACCATACTTTTAATTTTCACTGCTCATTATTTTTTGTTCTTAAGAACGACATTTGAAGAAACAGACTACATTAAAGTAAAAAGGTCTCTGTGTCATCCTTTGACTAAATCTTCATATCCAGAGTGCATAAATAGCACAAACTCGCATTTAAACTTTAAAAAAAAAATGCATCTTAGGGTTAAAAATTATCCAGAAATCTCAACTATCATGCCCAAGATAATATCAAGATTCGAGTACTCTCCACAGTACGAGACGCATAACACCAGTTCAGTGATCAACTGAACTTCCATTCTTTACACACATCACGCAAACCTTCAAATCAACTCATTCACAAGTCTAACCTACAGCAGCTTATTAACCCCCCCCCCCCCCGGTCCTCTCTCTCTCTCTCACACTCTCTCTCTCTGAAATGTAGTAGCCCTATGCCAATGTACATCCGTCATATCCAAAACGACTTCGTGGGGGGAAGTGGTGTTAGTGCTGTCAATGCACCTCGCGTGGTGCACTGTAGGCATTACTAAAGGGTGTTTGCGGCGTCCCTTCGGCTCCTAGTTGCACTCACTTTTTAATCTTTTACTTTACTTACATTCCCGCTTCCTTCTTTCATCTTGCTGTACAACCTCTCTAACACTTTTTAGTGCAATTGGGGGGTTTCTCCTAGACCCCCTTAAGAACCCTGTACTTCATCTCTTTTGCTGTTTGGATCTCTACCCTGCTGCCCAACCACTCCAACTCCCTCTTTTCACTGTCTTGAGCGCTCAATGGCCGAGAGTGCCCAGTGCTTGGATTGAAAGCCTAAATTTCATAAATCTAACACCCTTAAGGGACTGGTGCCGTCAGTGTGCCTCATGCGGTGCACTGTAGGCATTACTTATTGTTATTGCAGCACCACCTCGGCCCCTAGCTGCAACCCTTTCATTACTTTTACAGTTCCTCCGTTCATATTCTCTTACTTCCATCTTACTTTCCACTCTCTCCTAACAATTGTTTCATAGTGCAAATGGGAGGTTTTCCTCCTGTCACACCTTGAAAACCTTTTTGCTCTCAATTTCTATTTCACTGCTGAATGACCTCATAGATCCACGCGATTGGCCTTTGGCCTAAATTATATATTCCATTCCATTCCATTCATAAATCTAATCATATCCAAAATGAGTGAACGACATCGATTTCACGTTGGGTTCCTACCAGTTTTACCTCAAACTTACTGTGAAAAATAAATGTATATTTGGAGGGGACACGAATCGCACGACTACCCAAAATAAGTGATCCGTATCGACAAATTGCAAAATTATGACTACGATACACGGCGCTAAACGTAAATCTATAAAAACGCTGCCGAACGGGAGAACGTGACACATGTGAATTGCGAGGAGATATCGCAAACCGATAAAAATCCAAAATTTACAATTTTCTGTTTGTTTCATAAAATATTTCTGTTACTGCTCACATCATTACGAAACTGAATTCGGGACTTTCTGAGATTATATATTTCAAGTTTTGAAAGCGATATTTTCTTTACAAACTGTTCTACATGCTGTTTCCACACTTGTACAGAGCAAAGAAAATAACAAACCAAGGGTCAAGCACTAGGGCTATTTCCTAAATAATGTGCATGGATATCTACATACCGAAAAATGGAAACCCTTTGTAGCAACACAAAACATCGCAGCCTTTAGTTAATGCGTATGAGTAATGTGGACCTCCCCATCCCAAGCGGCAGGTCTACTTAATCCTTAGCCTAGAACGGCATAAAAACATTGGACAACTTTCAACTCGTTTTGGTTCACTTAGTATGAAAAGCGTCTCTGCATGGAATTTCACGAGACTGTAGTCATTCCTGGAAGAGACTCTAAACGCAAACCTTAGATTGAAGGGTAGGCAAAGGCATATTTTATAGCAAAGAAAGAGATTAACAACACTGTTGCTTTGAAATAAATCATCACTTCTATGTGGTGCACAAGATCCACGGATCTTGGTTATGCAGAAACTTTGAGAGAAAACACAAAATCATGTAATATGCCAAGAACAGATAAAAAAAGGAAGTTTGGGCATCAGGTAAATCTCCTGCCTTTTTCTTTTCTAATCACTGGTCCCTTCTTTCTGTATTTCCTATCACCTTATGAATTTCAACCCAATGGCCCCTGTGGGCTTGTTCCATATAAATAGGGTTTACCTCCTGAATAATAATAATAATAATAATAATAATAATAATAATAATGAAAGCATTCCTGAGATTTAGAATAGCCTTTAGCGTTCTGCTGTATGAGCCAAAAGGTCTCCATGCGATGAGAAAGCCAACATAGAATGTCAACGCACATGCCGGTGGGTGACAATTCCAGTCATAACACGGTAAACTTCATATAACCAGCAAACGTTACAGAATCCCTTAATTTCTTAGAGAGAATAGAGTGTAATTCAACCTAATTATAGAAACCAAAATTTCACTGGGAAAATTCGAATGAAGCTTAACAATACCATATGTATAAACGTCCTCATGAGAACAATTTAATCATGTAATTACAGCCCGCATATAATATATTTTAACATATTACTAAATGCTAAGAAGCACTAAGAGAAGGATAGATTTCATGATTCCTCCTTCACCTATTCTAACTCATAACTTCTGAAGGGGTACGTGCTAAAAACAGCACACTATACATACAAAGATAAATATAAAATATATAACTGCACACCATATACATACACAAAAAAATAACACGAACACATGTACACAATTAAGAAGGTATACCTCATACAATGTCTCACAATTATTCATGAAATATCTTTCTTCAGCTGCTGAACACACTATCCGGTTTAAAATGACCAGAACTAACGTTCACTATGTGATCATAATAAAATTTCATAATAGCATATTCTAAGGTATTACGTTTTGTATAATCATTAAAATGAATTATGAATCTATATATATATATATATATATATATATATATATATATATATATATATATATATATATATGTGTATATATATATATATATATATATATATATATATATATATTTATATATACATATATACATATATATATATATATATATATATATATATATATATATATATATATATATATATGAAATTTTTTATCACAATCATGACTTATATAATAATCATAGTTATAAATGTCATATATTTAAATTATTTATCTTCAGAGATCGTTGAGAAATGTTTGGCGGTTTTATATAAGTGATAATGAGCCGTAAGAATCGCGACGGTTTATTCAGCTTACTCCAGCTGACGCCAACCGGAGTCGCTGAATAGGCTTTCGTCAGCGGGTTCGTGTCCCCACGATCCCAATTCATTTATCACTTATATAAATTCCCTTCAAGCACAATTCTCCAACGGAGATATACCGGTAGCGTGATTTCATATTGTTTATTATTTTGTAGCTTCATGATATATATATATATATATATATATATATATATATATATATATATATATATATATATATATTTAAAGGACATATATGCATTTCTCATAGCTTCAATGCTTTAAGGTGTGATGAAAGAATTTGGAGCGAGATGGTACTGACCAAGCCAGTCAGTTGCAAAATCTTGTATTCGCAACAGTTTGATTCCTCAGCTCTCTACGAGAAGCTCAAAGCAATATTGGCTATCAGGTGATCTCTGAGCATTATGTATATTCGTGAGTTAATGTGCATTACTTTGGATCTAGATTATGCCAAAATCTGCCCTAAAAGTGAGTTTGATCGTTCATTAACGTGATAGAACTGCAATTGTCCAGTCATAGCTTTGGAGTGGGTCCAGGCTCTGAAAATTGGCAGATAAGGTAGAGTTTCAAATCTCTGTTTTTATGGGAGGAAATTGAACTTGTGATTTTTACTATGACTTTCTGATCATTGTGAACTTTTGAACTGGTGTGGGAAATTTAATATGAATATTCATACCTCTTTTATATTATTATTTTGTTATGTTACGTTTGCCATATCTTGGCTATTCATTTTACACTTTCCATTATTGTGTTTTGCATTTCACATATTTTTGGGAGTTTTCTATCATGTTTAATTCTTTCGACAGATGTCTGTGGACTGGTTCGAATAACATGTGGAATTGTGGTAGACTGTTTTTTTTTACATGACTTTTATTTATTGATTTGTAAGTATGTGAGATTTTGGGGATTTCCAGGCTATTAGCCATAATGAGACTTCTTAATCAGAAGTGCTTTGCAGTTTAGAGTTTAGCATCTGACTCGAGCATAATTCATTTATTATGCATTTAATCTTTGCTTTGTTTTATTCATTTCTTGTTGGGTTATTTGAATAATAAATCTATTTTTGTAGAAACGATTGTGTTTCTTTAAATAGTCCATTTAGTTGCTTTGGAGAGAATGAGTGAGGTTAGGGTGGATGAGCTTCGAAAACAATGAGAGAGAGAGAGAGTCGATACACAGAGAGAGAGAGAGTTGAGAGAGAGGGGAAAAAATGTGAGTAAGTTATCATGGCCGAATCTTTCACGCTTTTTCCTGAAGTAAGATCATAGATCACGCCACGCACACTTCTAAAAACAAGTGCTGATCTGTTCCTTGTAACAGATATTAATGGTGGCAGCGGTGCTCTCATGATTTAATGGTGGCAGCTTAGCTGTGTCCCATGTTCTTAATGGTGGCTAAGAGGAGATTACTAGACCAATTGATAACGCTGGATACCCAAGGCGACTGGGCCGTGAGGTGATGTGCGTGTGACCACTCAGTCTTAAGAGACCGAGTTTCATAGGGTGTCGTGGATTACGCAGAAATATGGGGAATCGCTTTTTTCCACCTCTATTCAGAGTATTGGGAGTGGGGAGTTGTGAAATAGATCTGGATGATCTCTAGAGCAATTTTGGGTTTAACAAAATACCCAAATAAGTGTGAATAGTGGCGATTAGAGTTAATTCACGAAAGTGGTGATTCAACAAAATCACGCTGGTGTTTCTCTGCTTAGTCTTCGAAAGTGGGTGACGCCAGGTTAGCAAGTCGAGTGGGATAGGTGCTCCGCTTTCTGTTCAATTGGTGAGCACCATTCGTAAGTTGCGTAGAACTCCTCGCTTTTCTATTCTTCTTTAGAGGGGGTAACTTTTACCTTTCTTTAGTGTTCTTTTTGGTTTCTTTTTATGTTGTTACGCTAGGGCGTGGTGATCACTCAAAATGCCGGACGATGCAGCAAGTAATATCCCAATTCAGTTGTGGTGCATAAAGTTAGCGAGGAATTACTAATTTTAAAGGGTTAGTTGATGGGAAGCCAACCCAAAATATAGAAACTTTCATTGAGTCAGTGAACAATTATCTGAATTCAAAGAAATTACGAATGGCGCTGGAAGCTTTTTAACAGAGGCCAAATCATTTCTGGATTTAGATAAAGGAGATATTGGGAACGAAAGCACGCAGTTTCGTTCAGAAGGTGTAAAACTGGAATGAACTGCAGAAATTTCTACGAAGCTACTATGGCGGAGTTCAACGTGAATGTGCAGTTCGAATTTGCGAGGAGCTCTCAAAATAAAGAAAGGCAATGATTCAGTAGTCACATACAGTGCTAATTTATTTGACGCAGGTGAGTTAAAGAAATTCTATAACAGGCTCTCCATGGGTAACTGGAAATAATATTCTTAGATAATTTTTTGAAAGATTGTTACACTTTGCTTGCCTTTAACGTCGGTCCCGCATGTAATTGTAGATAGTTTTGATAAGAGAATTGATCAGGATACAGATGAATCCTCTTTTGCTTGCACAGATTAATAAAAATCTATCAAAATGCCCTACACTGGACAGTAGTTTTGTACAGGAGGTGCAAAGATGTCTGCTGGGGGTTTCAAACCACAGAATAATGATAGTCCCTCGTGATTCGGGAAATGACGAACAGCGAAGACATGTGCACGAGAGTAGACCGAAGAAAATTCCAGAGAGATCAGTCACAACGACACGTTGTTTTAATTGTGATAAACTAGGACATAGTAAATCAAATTGCAGAGTGAGATATTGTTCAGTTTGCAAATCTTCAGATCATGGATGGAGATTTTGCCCAGCCACAAAGAATAGAGAATATTCAGGGAAGTCACGGGGAGGTTTTTCTAGATATGACAGGAGAATTCCACATGATGCAAGTTCTAGATACACAAAGGAACAGCAGAATTTTCACAAGATAAGTTCGAAAACGGACACAGGATAATGAGCAATCAGGTCTTAGAGTCACTAGAACCTAGGCCAATTGTACGTGGATTTTCTAATGGCAGTGACATTTCTATTTTCATTGATTCTGGTAGCTCAGTTAACTTAGTAAATGCTGACCTTTTTCACTTCCTGAGGTTTCCAGAGGCAAATTGTTAGTCCCTTCTAGTGATAGGAAACTGAATATTTTAGGTTCAGCCATTTCACGCTTGTATCATGAAAGACAATAGTAGAATCATTTTTGGTCATAGAAGGATTAGCCTTAGGTGAAATGGTTTTGCTAGGACACCCTTCTGCATGACATAACATCAAATATTCTTAATGGAATTAGATTACAATAGGTGAGTCAGGTTGTTTTGTTCCATATATACAGAAAAAAACTTGTGAGAAACCTAAGACACAGTCTGAGAGACATGTGTACCACATTCATTAGAGAGTGAAGATATTCCGCAAAGATCTTTAAAGGATTTTTGTTGGAAGATATTGAATTGCAAACCGAGTTCCTACATTGGTTAAAGTGTCGCTGAAAGAGAAAAAGTTTCCTTCTCAAGTGCGTTGTTGAGGGAACCAAGAAATTCAAAAAAAGATGTGAGTACGGTGTCAGTGAATGAAGTTTTGTGCCGCAGGTTGGATCAGTAGAATTAGTTGCCATCAAGACTAGCGAAAAATATCACATGGCAATTTTTATGTAATGATTTTGAAGAGTTTAATGAAGAGCATAATTAGTGAGTTTTTGTGAGACGGAATATGTTTCCTAACGAGGAGCAACAGTTCCGAAGTCAGGTTCTGCATGAACACTTGGCTAAAGTTGATTATCCTGAGTATTCAGATAAAGTAGAGAAAGTGTTGAAAGAATATCTAGATATCATTGCTTTGAAGGGAGATAAATTAGGAGTTACAGATGTTTTAGAACATTCAATCCGCCTAGAAAAGGGTACAAATCCCATATATATTCCAGCATATCGAATTCCTTTTAAGATTAGAGAAGAAGTAGAAAAAGAAGTTCAGAGGTGGGAGTCGGAAGGCATTATCAGACTGTCCAATTCCTCCGTGATAATTTTCCTTTGCTTGCAGTTCCTAAGAAAGACCTGTAGTATCAGAGTTTGTGTAGATTTTCGTAAATTGAATGAAAACATGCCCAGATAGATATCCGTAGCTTGTTTGCCTGATTTGTTTGTTGGAGATCGGTGGCAAGAATATATATTCATCTATAGATCTTATGTAAGGGTTTTACAGGTTCCCTTTGTGAGAGTAGCCGTAAATATACAGCATTTTCGGTACCAAAGGACATTACGAGTTTAATAGGATGCCTTTTGGATTACAAGGGTCCCCAATAACATTTACTAGACTGGTTAACACAGTACTTCATGGCTTGTTAGGAAAGTCGGTGTTTGTGTACATGGATGACATTCTCATATGCACAGATACAATTGAAGAACATCTAAAGGTGTTAAAGAAGTCCTCAAGCTGATTACGGTTCGCTGGATTAAAAGGTCAAATTGGCTAAATGTGAGTTTCTGAAAAGAAAATTGTCTATCTAGGACATGTTATCTCTAAAGAGGGAGTTAGAGTGAATGATGAGAAAGTTAAAGCCATTGTGAATTTTCCAGTTCCCAAAACCAGGAAACAGACTGCTCGTCTTGTGGTATAAATGGGTTTCTTTCGCCGCTTAGCGGAATTTTTTCACACAAGGCCTCCATTGACAGATTTTGTGCCACGAGAAGACGCAAGTTTGTTTGGTGATAGTCAACAATTAGCTTTTGAGAAGCTTAAGAACGCTTTGTGAACTCCACCAGTCTTGAAGTTTCCAGATTTTAGTCAACCATTCACCTTAGTGACTGGACGCCATGTTTGATGCAGAAATTTGAGGGGAAATTACACCCAATTGCTTTTATAGCAGAAAGTTCAAAACGCTAAGTGGTAGTAAACTAAAGGCTGATGTCAGTTAGGACAAGGAGGCTTTCGCAGTCGTTCAGCCTTGTTCATTTTAAGATGTTGTTGTTGGGAAATAAAGTTGAGATTTTTACAGATCATCAAATCGTTGTTAGAGCTTTTAATAAGCCAAATTTGTCGCCCAAGAGAGCACGTGTTCCTAACATTGAGAGATTTTGATGCAAACTCAAATACATTGAAGGTAAGCATAATGTAGTTGTTTGGCGATTAAGCAGACATTTTCCGATCGAGATGAGGAAATACACACCAAATCCTGTGTGAGAAGAGAGTAAATATTTGGTGTCTAATGTCTCTGATATTAGCAAGTTCTGAGATAATGCATGCAGAGGACATACACGCTTCTACAGTGCATACTTTGGGGAGAAATAGTGAGTCGGCAGTCTCGGAGATTGTTGTTTGTGATAGTGAGAGTAACGCCAAAGGTGCTATATTATCGGTGAAAATGTCATTTGGGACATAGGCTTGCTCGAACAAAAGCAAGATGAAGATAAATTGTTGTCGATGCTAAGGCATTTCTTAGGGGAGTTTCAATCAAGAAAGGGTATAAGTTGCCTTTTCTGGTCTAGAGTTGGAGAAGAATTTATTGGTGAGAAAGTTAAGTGATAACTTAAGTGAAGTACTCGAAGCATGGGTGAAATTACACAAATCATCGTGCCAGAGAGTCTAGTACCACAAGTTCTAGACATTGTACATTAAATTTGTTCGCCTCATTTAGGTGGACAAGACGATGAAAACGCCAGGTCAAAGTTCTTTGGAAAATATGTTTTCCGCAGTAGAAGCCTTTGTGAAGAAGTGAGCTATTTGCAATGCGACAAGCCATAATTTACAGTGTCGTGTCGTTTGGGTTCATATCCCATACCACATAGGCCGTTTCACAGAGTGCATATGGATGTTCTGGGTAACTTCTCAGAGTCCGCTTATGGCTATAGACATTTATTAGTAGTTGTTGATGAGTTGACTCGCTTTGTCGAGATTTTCCCACTGAAATACAAATCAGTTGAGGAAGTTGCTATAGCGCTCTTTTTAAGGGGATAATTTGTCGATATGGTGTTCTGGAATGTCTGATCACAGACAATGGTAGGGAGTTTATTAATAAGACTTTAGGACGGTTCTGCCAATTTGTTGGGAATAAAGAAAGTATCTATAATCCCGTATAGACCTGAAGCGAATGGGTTATGTGGAGAGGGCTAACCGAAAGTAATCGCTTTGTGCATGACGTGGTGGTTCCGATACACATTGGGACAGATCTTTGGATGAAGTGCGATATAGCATCAATACTATGATGAATGACACAATTAAGATATCTCCAGCAGAAGCTTTGTATGATACTGTTGAAAGGACCTTTGGATTGTTGCCAGTTACAGTTGTATCTGTGGGTGGTTGTGAATTATCATTAGTTCATGGACAGACTCCGACAGAATGTGACTTTAGACAGTTCCTGCGAGATTACCACATTGTGTCCACCAGAACACTTACTGCCATGTTTTGCAAGGAGTATGCAGTTACAATGATGTGCCAGAACAACAAGTCGACATCATTCGTTCTTCGAGGGTCCAGGCTGTTCGACTCATCCTGCAGAATCCTGTCTATGGACTTTCTCGTACTTAGCCGTGCTGTATTCAACAGTTCGAGAAGATAATTATGCGTCATACGCATAACGAGCATTTGGTAGTGGCGGTACCTACAACCAAGGTGCCAATGACGGTTCCACCGTTGGAAGACATCGACGATTCGTGATGTTCGAGTATCAGAATATATTATGCCGACAATTTTAATTGTCTTAATAGCTATTTTACTGATAATTCTTGTTGTGGGAGTAGTAAAGCTTATTCGTGTTTGTAAGATTACATGTAAAGGCTCTAAGAACACAACCCCAGTGACTTTGGAAGTGCGTCATGAGAGCAGTCCTTAAAGCTGCAGTGCAGTAGACATTGCTAATTGAGCATAGCCCTATCTGTTATGTTTTATACATATGCTTTTGCTTTAGTTTGCCGTTAAGGAGAGCGGGGACGCTCTTATGGGGTGGCTATTTCGAGCTCTATTTAAAGGACACATATATGCATTTCATAGCTTCAATGCTTTAAGGTGTGATGAAAGAATTTTTGGAGCAGATGGTACTGACCGAGCCGTCAGTTGCAAAATCTTTGTATTCGGCAAATAGTTTGATTCCTCAGCTATCTGCGCCGAGAAGCTCAGCAATATTGGCGGTCAGGTGATCTCCGAGCGTTATGTATATTCGTGAGTACGTGCGTTACTTTGATCTAGATTATGCCAAAATCTGCCCTAAAAGTGAGTTTGATCGTTCATTAACGTGATAGAACTGCAATTGTCCAGTCATAGCTTTGGAGTGGGTCCAGGCTTTGAAAATTGGCAGATAAGGTAGAGTTTCAAATCTCTGTTTTTATGGGAGGAAATTGAACTTGTGATTTTTACCATGATCACTGTGAACTTTTGAACTGGTGTGGGAAATTTAATATGAATATTCATACCTCTTTTATATTATTATTTTGTTATGTTACGTTTGCCATATCTTGGCTATTCATTTTACACTTTCCATTATTGTGTTTTGCATTTCACATATTTTTGGGAGTTTTCTATCATGTTTAATTCTTTCGACAGATGTCTGTGGACTGGTTCGAATAACATGTGGAATTGTGGTAGACTGTTTTTTTTGACATGACTTTTATTTATTGATTTGTGAGTATGTGAGATTTTGGGGATTTCCAGGCTATTAGCCATAATGAGACTTCTTTAATCAGAAGTGCTTTGCAGTTTAGAGTTTAGTTATCTGACTAGACAATTCATTTATTATGCATTTTAATCTTTGCTTTGTTTTATTCATTTCTTGTTGGGTTATTTGAATAATAAATCTATTTTTGTAGAAACGATTGTGTTTCTTTAAATAGTCCATTTAGTTGCTTTGGAGAGAATGAGTGAGGTTAGGGTGGATGAGCTTCGGAGAACAATGAGAGAGAGAGAGAGTCGATACACAGAGAGAGAGAGGGTTGAGAGAGAGGGGAAAAAATGTGAGTGTTATCATGGGTCGAATCTTTTCACGTCTTTTTCCTGAAGTAAGATCGCTAGATCACGCTACGTACACTTCTAAAACAAGTGTTGATCTGTTCCTTGTAACAGATATTAATGGTGGCAGCGGTCGACTCCTCTCACTGAACCTATTCTTAAACAAAGGCCTACTGGAATTAAACACTGATACACAAAACTAGACTTTATTTGCAAATTTAACGAAAGTAATTCAGCAAAAACTACGGTCATGAATGGAGTGAATTCCACCCCCTATAAATGGAAATCATCACTAGAGGATATTCTGATTCACAAACATTCAGATTAGTGATTCTACAGTAGACCAACTAATACTAGTGACTAACACCCTGGTCACCAAACAAAGTAAAAAGGTCATAATTATTCTAGACCACAATAAATGTCATATAGTATGTTAAAATAAACACTTCCAAAATATTCATCCTCGCAGGACAAACCCAGAATTCCTGTTAAAAGAAACATATCATATATTAAAACCTGAAATGATGTTACAAGACATCAATATTCAAAACGGAAAAATGTAAATTGGAGAACAGAATGGGTACATGCACGATGGAGACACAGAGGAATTTCACTGCAGCACAACTGGATATTTCCACATAATGTCTGGAAAAGATACAAGTGTTCATGAGTTATGGTGCTCACTCCTATGGCGCCAAATAACAGATTTTTCAGTGGCGGTCCTTCAACACTGCACCACTAACAAATCAGACTCAGTCACAAAATGAAGTTCCCCCGGAAGCATCTGTTCCTCTGATAATATACCGTTAGAGAGTGCCACACACCTACGCACTCACACTGTCTCCATGCACTTAAATCCTGGTCATGGTCAGGAAAGCATAAATGCATGCATCAGGTACCTCACTGTATCAAACCGTGTAAACCTCTAACATCGACACAACCGCACCTGCAGCGGATGTGTTTCTGACAGGCCAGCACATCGTTCATCACTGACTTGATAAATGGATCAGCACTGCCGGGTCTCGATCCCTCGACACAGTTACCTTCCAGTGACTCCAGTCGATGGTCTACCCACTGAGCCATCTAGAGAGGTATAAGTTAATGCCAAATCTGCTGTGGTTGTTTACCTGTCGAGAGCGGGGAAATTATACTTAGCTTCAGCATTAACCCACCTCCGCCATGATAGTTCATTGGTACGTTTGGAACACTCAGCTCTTAGCTACAAATGTCACTTAATATCAAATTCACGCTACTTCGGGAATATCCCCGATGGGGAATTATCACTGAAAGGGAATTTTATAAGTGATAAATGGATTGATACTGCTGGGTCTCCATCCCTCGACACAGTTGCCGTCCAGCGACTCAGCCGATGGTCTACCCACTGAGCCATCAAGAGAGGTATAAGTTAATGCCGAATCTGCTGTACTTGTTTACCCGTCGAGAGCGGGGAAATTATACTTAGCTTCGGCATTAACCCACCTTCACCATGATAGCTCATTGGTACATTTGGAACACGCAGATCTTAGCTACAAATGTCACTTAACATCAAATTCACCATACTTCAGGAATATCCCCAATGGGGAATTATCACCGAAGGGGAATTTATAAGTGATAAATGGATCGGTACTACTGGGTCTCTATACCTCAACACAGTTACCTTCCAGTGACTCCAGTCGACGGTCTACCCACTGAGCCGCTGGAGTTGCTAGAAGGTAACTGTTTTGAGGGATCGAGACTCGGCAGTACCTATCCATTTATCACTTATAAAATTCCCCTTTGGTGAAAATTCCCCATCAGGGATATTCCCAAAGTAGCGTGAATTTGATATTAAGCGACATTTGTAGCTAAGAGCTGCGTGTTTCAAATGTACCAATGAGCTATCATGGCGGAGGTGGGTTAATGCCGAAGCTAAGTATAATTTCCCCGCTCTCAACAGGTAAAAAAATATATATATATATATATATATATATATATATATCACTGTATATCGTGATTCTCAGTTATGTACAGAAGGATCCATAGTAATGTACTTAATTAACAAAATGCAATGTCTTCGTAAAAATATATACAAAGCGTAAATATACAAACATATACATATACATATATGTATGTATGTATATACAGTATATATACTATAATAAAATCCTAGAGGATCTAATCTTGTTTGTCCTCCCGCTGGGCGACAGTATGGAAGACATGACACAGCCACCCGCCCCCTGCAAACTGGTTTGTCCGCCCAGGGTGGGGTGGGGTGGGGTTGATAGGGGAAGTGGAGGGTGGGGGACATCCACCCTCCTCCTGCAAACCGGTTTGTCTGCCTCGGGTGGGGGTGGGGTAAGTAAGGAATTAAGAGGGTAGGGAAGACAGCAGCCCTGGGTTCCATCACACATAGAGCACGCCAAGCTCGTATATTTATAATTGTATATATATGAATATGTGAAGCGTGTTAGAGTGGAATATCGTGCTTGACTTTATTCAAGAGGTTCCTAACAAAGATCAGCATAAACCTTGAAATTCCTGGCTGTTCTTGGTTCATATATATATATATATATATATATATATATATATATATATATATATATATATATATATATATATATATATATATATATATATATATATATATATATATATATATATATATATATATATATATATATATATATATATATATACACACACACATGTATGCATGCATGCTTGCCACGTGTGATATATATATATATATATATATATATATATATATATATATATATATATATATATATATATATATATATATATATATATATATATATATATATACACATATACATACATGCATGCATATTTATGAACTAACAAAAGCCAGGAATTGCAACGTTTGTGCTGGTGCAAGAAAACTGATCATCGTTAGGAAGCTCTTGAATAAAGTCAAGCACGATATTCCACTCTAACACGCTCCACCTAGTCCTTAATTCCTGGCGAATTCACCCAGAATTCCTGGAATCCGATTTCCATTTGGCCCTGTGGTCAAAATTCATTAAATTAGAAATCATTTTCAAGGCCATGCCGGACTTCAAACCTTCCACCCCACTACCAAAGCAAAAACTAAAAATGCCAGATCTTTAGGGAAAAAATGACCTCGAGTGATTTACTCATAAAAACAGAGAAAGAAAATATTCTTGGACAAAAATGAAAGGCATCGTTATATGTCAGAGGTCGAAATAGACCCGCTGATATTCTTGTCCCCATAATTCCAATCTTTCTTTACCTTTTATTTGTGGGGGCGGGGGCGCAGGAAAACAAGACGCATTCAGAAAATAGCTGTAATTTTGGTAATGTATGATACTTACTCAAAAAAGTTGTGTTTTTATGAGAGAGAGAGAGAGAGAGAGAGAGAGAGAGAGAGCTTTTAGAGAGAGGGAGAGAGAGAGAGAGAGAGAGAGAGAGAGAGAGAGAGAGAGAGAGAGAGAGAGAGAGAGAGAGTTCAATAAACAAAAATCTTTCTACTCTTCACAGAACAAATCTGTAGTTTCTAGATATAGGCAAGGTGGGAAATAACAAAAATAAAAAATCTCTTTTCGTGAGAATCATTTATCCTCTTAACGCAGCCAAAACATGCACTGTATAGTAAATCCTAAATAATCCTGAACAAATCCATTTCTCTTTATCGTAACATATTTTTGCCATACTATAGTGAATATTATATTTTACTAATATTGTAGCTATATTCAGTTACATTGGCTTACTAGATTACTCTATCTGATTTCGTTTTTATTTAGAAAAGCATTTACTGGCTAAGATAACAGTAAATGACTCTCTTTCTGGTGTGTGCGTGTGTGTGTGTGTGTGTTGACCGACTCGGCTAATATTTCTTCCCCAGCAGAGAGGTAGCCAAAGAAATAACACCGGAAGAAAGCACCCCTGAGCCATAAACCGAAAGGGAAATCTGACATGATGTTGTCACTGGCATCTAAGTAAGGAGTCCGCTGTTCCAAAAACAGGTATATTCTAACCCTTTGCAGTATCCGGAAGAGGGTAACGAGATGTTCGGGAGATAAAAGAAATGCAAATCATCTGTCTTCCTGTCACTTAGATCACCAAATGTCTTCAAAGCCTTATTGAAGCAGGTACCCAAAACATGAGACTGATAAAAAAGGTCCCTACCTATTTCTCTAGTGTTCTGTTGTTCTTTATCCAGGAATTCAGAATTGACAACGCCTAAAGCTTGCACGAACCTCTGCCTAAGGCCACCCTCTGCTTGCCCTGTTTCACTGGCTTTAAATTCATGAAATCAGTGTTGAAAATATTCAGTGTAAATTAAATACTTTCAGATAACAAAGCAGTCAAAAAATACATACAAAAACTGTCCTCAACAGAGTAGTGACATTCTTTATAAAATTTCATAAATGGATTTTGATTTATTTTATTTGGGCCACACGGATGCAGAAATAAATGTCAGAAAAAATCAACATAAATATTCAGGTGAAACTGACCAAAAGAATAATGTTCTTATGATCCATCCAAGTAAAAACTTACAGAGAATCGATCAATCATGAAGGTGTACAGTAACATGTAATAATAATCTCAAGAAACATCTTAGACTGGATTGGATTGGAATATAGAATTCAGGCCAAAAACCAAGCGCTGGGACCGATGAGGTCTTTGAGCGTTGAAAATAATGTTGAAACAATTGTTAGGAGAGGGTCAAAAGCAATATAGAAGAAAGAGAGCATGAACGGAGGTACAATAACAGGAATGAAAGGGGTTACAGCTACGGGCCGAAGGGACGCTACAAAGAATCTTAAGTAATGCCTACAGTGCACCTCACGCTGGCACTACCCTCCTAAGGGCAGGAACTTCTTAGAATCTGCACTCTTATAACAATTAAAATATAGAAATAATATTAATCTAAGCGTAGGTCTATGGTCTTCACTTCACTCTACGCAAGATGTTCGGAGCTATGAAAAGAGAAACTCAGTGCAATCAGTAATTTTTGCTATTGCCCTCAGCCTCGCCTTGGTTCATCCAGTACCTGAGTTAATCCAACAGAGCTGTCCTCCATCTGAGGATCAAGGTCAAATGTAATGACCTTTCTATGAACTAAAATGGTTGCATTTACCCTTAATCTTAGTTTTCTTACTTCTTTAACCGAGTTTTCTTTGATATCTATTTGCAGCTGCATGTAGCTTTTTTGAAATTGCCTTAGTATAAAGGAGAAAGATCTTGCACTCCGTTGGTTCACTTTCCTCGTAGCCTTATATTCTGTTCATTTCCCAGAATGTTCCAATTCCCGTGATGGAAGTTATTAACGCGCGCACATACACACAGATACAGATATATATATATATATATATATATATATATATATATATATATATATATATATATATATATATATATATATATATATATATAATCAGAAAGCTACAAACGTCCTTTAATATCCAATTCACTCTACCTCGGAAGTAATATATTTTCATATATGTTACCGAAGGGGAATTTTTAGGTGATAATAAGTCCACCGTCCCGTGGGATCGAACCAGCGACGGACGGGGGAATCAGGACTACAGTGACACGCTAACCAGTCGGCCACAAGAGAGGTAATAAATGAATACCATCTCCCATCAGCCCACCCGTCGAACTCAGGTGTTTTGCGTTTGGAGACGATATCCACCCACCTCTGCCATGTTGGCCGTGTAGTGCGTTTGTCGCACGTAGCCATATTATGACTATTTATCACATCACCGTGATTCATATACAATCAGAAAGCTACAAACGTCCTTTAATATCCAATTCACTCTACCTCGGAAGTAATATATTTTCATATATGTTACGAAGAGGAATTTTAGGTGATAATAAGTCCACCGTCCGTGGGATCGAACCAGCGACGGGGGGAATCACTTTTACAGTGACACGCTAACCAGTCGGCCACAAGAGAGGTAATAAATGAATACCATCTCCCATCAGCCCACCCGTCGAACTCAGGTGTTTTGCGTTTGAGCGATATCCACCCACCTCTGCCATGTTGGCGTGTAGTGCGTTTGTCGCGCGTAGCCATATTATGACTATTTATCACATCACCGTGATTCATATACAATCAGAAAGCTACAAACGTCCTTTAATATCAATTCACTCTACCTCGGAGTAATATATTTTCATATATGTTACCGAAGGAATTTTAGGTGATAATAAGTCCACCGTCCGTGGGATCGAACCAGCGACGGACGGGGAATCAGGACTACAGTGACACGCTAACCAGTCGGCCACAAGAGGTAATAAATGAATACCATCTCCATCAGCCCACCCGTCGAACTCAGGTGTTTTGCGTTTGGAGGCGATATCCACCCACCTCTGCCATGTTGGCGTGTAGTGCGTTTGTCGCCGTGAAATAGCCATATTATGACTATTTATCACATCACCGTGATTCATATACAATCAGAAAGCTACAAACGTCCTTTAATATCAATTCACTCTACCTCGAAGTAATATATTTTCATATATATGTTACCGAAGGGGAATTTTAGGTGATAATAAGTCCACCGTCCTGTGGGATCGAACCAGCGACGGACGGGGGAATCAGGACTACAGTGACATGCTAACGCTGGTTCGATCCCACGGGACGGTGGACTTATTATCACCTAAAAATTCCCCTTCGGTAACATATATGAAAATATATTACTTCCGAGGTAGAGTGAATTGGATATTAAAGGACGTTTGTAGCTTTCTGATTGTATATGAATCACGGTGATGTGATAAATAGTCATAATATGGCTACGCGCGACAAACGCACTACACGCCAACATGGCAGAGGTGGGTGGATATCGTCTCCAAACGCAAAACACCTGAGTTCGACGGGTGGGCTGATGGGAGATGGTATTCATTTATTACCTCTTGTGGCCGACTGGTTAGCGTGTCACTGTAGTTCCTGATTCCCCGTCCGTCGCTGGTTCGATCCCACGGACGGTGGACTTATTATCACCTAAAATTCCCCTTCGGTAACATATATGAAAATATATTACTTCCGAGGTAGAGTGAATTGATATTAAAGGACGTTTGTAGCTTTCTTGATTGTATATGAATCACGGTGATGTGGATAAATAGTCATAATATGGCCTACGTGCGATAAACGCACTACACGCCAACATGGCAGAGGTGGTGGATATCGCTCCAAACGCAAAACACCTGAGTTCGACGGGTGGGCTGATGGGAGATGGTATTCATTTATTACCTCTCTTGTGGCCGACTGGTTAGCGTGTCACTAATCCTGATTCCCCGTCCGTCGCTGGTTCGATCCCACGGACGGTGGACTTATTATCACCTAAAATTCTTCGGTAACATATATGAAAATATATTACTTCGAGGTAGAGTGAATTGATATTAAAGGACGTTTGTAGCTTTCTTGATTGTATATGAATCACGGTGAAAGATAAATAGTCATATATATATATATATATATATATCTGTGTGTGTGTGTATGTGCGCGCATTAACAAGTTCTATCACGGGAATTGGAACATTCTGGGAAATGAACAGAATATATGGCTACGATGAAAGTGAAACAATGGAGTGCAAGATCTTTCTCCTTTATACTAAGGTAATTTCAAAAAAGCTACATACAGCTGCAAATAGATATAAAAGCAAACTCGGTTAAAAAAATAAGAAAACTATGATTAAGGGTATATGCAACCATTTTAGTTCATAGAAAGCTCAGTACATTTGACCTTGATCTCAGATATTTATATATATATATATATATATATATATATATATATATATATATATATATATATATATATATATATACATACTGTATATATATATATATATATATATATATATATATATATATATATATATATATTTTTAACATTTATTTTTATATATAAGTGTAGATAAATATTTATATATACAACATATACATATGTATTGAAAAATATCAAAATAAAATCAGAGCTGATTATAATTATACCTTAGTTTAGCCAGAACACTGAGCTGATTAACAGCTCTCCTAGGGCTGGCCCGAAGGATTAGACTTATTTTACGTGGATAAGAACCAATTGGTTACCTAGCAACGGGACCTACAGTTTATTGTGGAATCCGAACCACATTATACCGAGAAATGAATTTCTATCACCAGAAATAAATTCCTCTAATTCTTCATTGACCGGCCGGAGACTCGAACGCGGGCCTAGCAGAATGCTAACCGAGAACTATACCGACCCGTCCAACGAGGAACTACAGCTGATTATAAGATCCTATAGCTGAAAATAAGATTGCTATAACATAAACATAATGTAACGACAAAATCACAACTTTTATACCTAACTTTCAACTGTAGGATCTTACAATCAGTTCTGATTTTATATTCATATTAACATATTATGTTTATATATATATATATATATATATATATATATATATATATATATATATATATATATATATATATAGAACTTCTATCTGTATCATAATTTCTTATTTTTTGGACCGAAGGAGGTCGCATGTAACATTACATTAATCATTTGTTTCACTTTCAAGTTTTTAATATCAAGAAGGAGAATTTTCTCGAGAATACCATCTGCATAGTTTATAAAGACTAACTAAGTTTCTGAGCTGAAACTTTTTCAAATGGAAAATTCAATTTCATCATTATTTCATGCTAGAATACTTCGTGCCTCACTAAATCTTTGCAGTGTTTGGTCTAGTTCAGAAAATAATAATAATAATAATAATAATAATAATAATAATAATAATAATAATAATAATAATAATAATAATATCTGTGCTGTAAATTTTTTATAATTCAGAAAATAATAATAATAATAATAATAATAATAATAATAATAATAATAATAATAATAATAATAATAATAATAATAATGTCTGTGCTATAAATTTTTTATATTTTTACAGTACTCATTACACCATTACTATCATCAATACTAATACTGCTGCTGCTACTGAAACCAATACTGCTTTTCTAATTGACAACAGCATCGTCCAAAAACTCTTGAGATAAGTAACAATTCAAATCTAGGCCAAAACACCTGCCAAATACATTTCAAAAATCCAACGATTTATCAAATATATAAAAATATATGTACCTAAAACATGTTTGCATTACACAACACCTGGATTTTTCTCCATGAAAATGGTGTCTTCAACTGGAAAAGAAAGCATTCAACATTTCATGACAATGCGGAAAGAGAACATTTATCATGCCATGAAAATCTGGACAACGAATACTTTTATTGTAGAACTCGGTAGGTTTTCAGGCAGCTGAAACGATGATCTTGATAAGCTTTTTGTCATTACCCTGAATCCAGACACTTGCTTCCTGACAGGTAGCGGAATGAAGATGAAATTTAGGCCAAAGGCTAAGTGCTGGGACCGATGATGAGGTCATTCAGCGCTGAAACGGAAATTGCAGTAAAAAGGCTTGAAAGGTGTAACAGGAGGAAAACCTCGCAGTTGCACTATGATACAACTGATAGTAGAGGGTGGAAAGGAAGTTGTAGGAAAGAGATTATGAACGGAGGTACAGTCAAAGAAATGAAAGGGGATGCGCCTCCTGACAGGTAGAATGTCAACAATTAGTTGCCTGTGATGCCTTTTAGATAAGAGTTTTTATACTAAAATCAATCTTGCAAATGAATGCGAGTCCAGGTTGAAGTGAATCAGATTTATATAAACTTCGATAGAGTTTGATTCAAAATCCTGCCGAAACACCCTCGTGAAGATAAACTTACAGCAATCTTTGCTCTACGGCAGAGGCTCTACGGTGGGTGTCAGCGGACATGAATGTGACTGTACTGCCGTTTTCACGCGACCGCTAAGTTTCTGGAACCTCTGTTGGTTTTAGCCTTTATTCGCGACATGAAAGCTGAGTTTGAAAAAAAATGGTATATTATACAGGTGATGCAACTCGTAGTAACTTCTAACAGGAAATGATAAAAAGAATGGGCGCATAACCTATCTCGAGAGATTCAGTCAGAGGTGTAGGTAATATCTTTAGGACGATAAACGCAAAAAAAAAAAAAAAAAAAAAAAAAAATATTTTCCTATCATCCATCATACCCGCGTTTCGTTATTCAATCTAAAAATAACATTAGAGAGTGGCTTAAAACCAGATCATTCTTAAGAATGATTTGTCTCACCACAGATAACCATACCATATAATGCTTTCTCATCTAAAGAGATGACGTCTCATGCTTCAAATCGTTTGTTTTACCTTTGTTTGAATCCTGTTCTTCGTCAGTGAAATCACAGAACCCTTGACTCTCTGCACAAATTCTCAGTGTTGTGTTCTTTCTCCCAACAATGGCCGCTGCCATTTATTTACATCTTTAAAAGATATCCAAGTGCCAGAAAACTTTCATTCCCTTTACAATAAACTTTTCTTTCTGTAAATCTTCAGCTGAAAGCCTTACGGACTTAGTCAACAAAACTATAAACCCAAGAAGGTGCCAAAGGGATATCAGCTTGTGGAAAGAGACAGGTGATAAATGTATAAATATGAGGGAATAGAAAATAAAACTGGCACAACTAAAATCCACGAGGTGTCAGCAGAAAGCAGGAATGAATAGGCTCCCCGCTTAAATATTTGGAAATCAGATTTCACAACTGCACTGGGCAAACTATTCCACATCTAAGTTATGGCCAAGATACAACTCCTAGCAAACTGAGTAGTATTAAGCCTGGGGCTACGACGGACACACTGTTTGCAGCAGCAGCCTGCCTAGTATTGCGAGCAAAAATAGCTCGGTCAGGTAAAGAAGAGTGCAGAGGACGTCTGCCATTGTATTACATTTTATGCAACGCACTAAATGAACTCACTTTACGTCTATGCCACAAGTCAACATTGAGAGTTGGCAAAATGAACTTGACTGATGACATAACTCTATCCTAGAGTCTGAGATGAGAGTCATCACTAGAAGATCACACTAGCGAACAGCACTCCAAACAAGGAAGAGTAGTAGTATTAAAGTAGTTTAACCAGAACACTGAGCTGACTTTCAGCCCTCATAGGGCCGGCCCGAAGGATTAGAATTAAATACCAGGTCCAGGCCTCAGGCCAAGCACTGGGACCCAATAGGTCATTCAGTACGATGATGAACAAATTAAAATGAAATTCAAAACTGCACATAGGCAGATAGATAGGAATTAAAACACTAAGATGTCTCAAAACATTCTAAAACTTTTCTGCATGAGACCAACTTTTTGAGAAACACAGGAAGCAGTCTTACGTAAATGCTTCTCAAAAAGGAATTTCTTATCAAAAGTTACACCTACCAACTTAAAAGTCACTTACATTTAAAACCGTACCATTCAAGTGAAAATCAGGATGCAAAGGCAAGAGTGTTCGGATTGACTATCATACAATGAGTTTTAAAATGGTTAAGCTTCATGCCACTCACGAAAACGTGCCGGGTCTCTACTCAAGGATTCTGCAACCTCAAACACCAGGCGAGGAGAGGGAACAACAGCTAGAGGAGTAGCCCCATCGGCATATGAAATCAGTTTGTTCTTCAGACCTTGCGTGGTGGTGCCAGATAAAACCAAAAAAACCAGGCCAAAATGGTATTTCGTATAGTCAAAGAACTTCGGTATGTTTTATATATACCTGTGTGTGTGTATATATATATATATATAATTTATATGTGTGTCACTTATACACGTGTGACACTTTACATTCACAAATATTGAGCTAAAAATAACGATAAATATCCAATTCACTATACCTTGAAAATAAATTACACCCAAGGGTAACTTAATTGATCAGTGCTTCGTCAGCAATGGGATTCGAACCGATGCTTGGTTTAGAAACAATGATAAACAGTGACTGACCACCCGGCTGTCAAGAGACATACGAGGTTAAAGCGACTTTGCTGTACATGTGCCTTCGAACTCAGGCTCTGTACTTGGAATCGATTTCAACCCATCTCCACCATGTATAGCTGACTGGAAAGTTTGTAACACTGCCGTGACATTTCATATTCATAAAAATTAACGCCACAAATATTATTTAATATACAATTCACTATACCTTGGGAACAACTCACACCCAAGAAGAATTAGACTTGTTAAAGGCTTTGTCCCCGTTAGGATTCAAACCATTTCCTGGTTTAGAACCAACGATAAACGGTGACTTTCACCACCAGACTTACTATCTGTGAATGTGTGTGTGACCGTGTACCTGTACTGTCAGAAAACACGGTTATAAAAGAAGTGTCGAGAGGATAATTTCCCCATGCTAGAGGTGTTGCGCGCAACACTGAATTTCACACCAAGGAACCTTTATTCTGCAAACTTGTATATGGGCCAGTGATTAGAAAGGCCGGCTCAGGGCTGGACGACGGAAAATTGAAAAAATAAAAAAAAAAAGAAACCGTGCATATACAACAAACATATAAGAAATTGAGTATGCCCAACAACACTTCATACTAACATAATTAAATTTTCGGGTTTTTGCAACGGCATGTTAAAGTGTCACCATGCCGTGAGTCTAGAATTCACGACCTCTTAGCTTCTACTTTATGCAATTGCTGTTATGCTGATTACTACTGCTATTATTGTCGTTACTGCAGCGTGTATCATTACTATACTGTCGTTGAGTCTGTATGTACGTTCCGTCATAATATAATCTCAGTGCTAGGGATTTCACTGGTGGGAGATGGTGTAGGTATGTGAGAGGTCAGCATTTTGGTGATGCCGACTCTTACTTTCTTGAGGCAGTCTGTCAGCCTATCTGAGTTGTGCAAAGAGCTTGTGCATTAGTGACACGCACCCCATTATAATTATGTCAAATCTTCTTTTGTAACGAAAAAGGAAATACTGGCACCCTCGGATCTCGTTTGCTAACCCGGAGATTAGTCACACACACATACTCACACACAAACACACACACACACACACACACACACACACATATATATATATATATATATATATATATATATATATATATATATATATATATATATATATATATATATGTATATTACATATATATACATATATGTACACATAGTACAACACATATACTGTACATACATATATTTATATATATACTACCTGACCAACCTGGCGCTGCTCAGGAAAACTGAATGATAAATGATAAACTGTAACTCTCTCTCTCTCCTCCCTAACAACCCCTCTACTCTCTCATTTCCTCTCCCTCTCACTCTCTCCCAGCACACCCATTCAATATCATAAAACTCAACAGCCTTAGGCTGTGTGCTCACTATTAGGTTTATCGGTCATTTCTTCTGTCAGTTCATCGAAACTAATGTTAAAACTTGCGTGTAGACAACAGTTTGTGGGTGGAGACAGTCCAGTCACCAGAACTAATGAACTGATGGAGTTAACTGAAGTTTTTCTAACCAACTGACTGGTAATTCCATGTGAGGACGGTAAGCAACAATTTCGTGACAGTTTGTTTTGGATTTCATTTGGGAAGGATCTCAGCCACTTTGATCAGAAAATGAATAAATGATGTATAGGCCTAATTCAATTCATTGTTCGACCTTTCAACGCTATTTGTAGGCCATTATAAGTCCAAATTATATAAAAAAAAAATTAAAACAATATTTCCATACACACAATTTAGTATATGCCTAGGCCAATGTCCTGGCTTTTCATGATAGGTGTTACTATGATGAAAGTAAACTTCACTCTCCATTTCATAAAAAACTGAACCAACCCCAGGCTCTTATTTAGACACATTCATTAATATTGTATGAAAATATATATCTTTTTATAATAAAAAATACTTAGACTGTACCCTATTACACCTTTTTGCCTCTTCCCTATTATAAAGTGAACTGCCGCAGCAGTTAGTCTTCCACTTCCTCATCAGATTAAGAAAAAAAAGTGGCAAAACATTTTGCAATACGACTAACTTCAACTCGTGATACGTATACTTTACACTGGTTTTAGGGACATTTTTAACAGCATAATAAATTACAACTTATTATCTTTACAATGACATCGAATTCATTAACCTAGTATTACTGTAAGTATAAGATTGCACGGAGCGATAGAAAAAAATTACTATATCAACCTGGTCAATTCGTACCTTTGATGACGTAATCAGGTATCATAAACAAAAACATTCCCTTCGTGGAGGAATATAAGGCAAACAGTTATTTGTTGTTCTGAATAAATACACGTTGATAAAAGATAAAAATGAATATATACCATTCTAATAACTAACCATAATTTTATTTTCCTAACTGACAGAAATGCTTTTCTTTAATGTTTATTATTCCACCAGCAAAATCTACGAATTGACCGGCAGTCCAGTCTTGCTGTGCAAGGTTTGATGTAGGTGCCAGGTGTTACTATACTATATGTAAGTGAAAGATTTAAATTTAGACAAACTTTTAGTCGATGTCTGCTCTTAAATCTTGTTAGGTATTAAATATAAATAAGGTTTGCAGGTAACCGTTTCCACCACGTCTTAGTTATTGGCAAATCGCTCGATTATTAATATTATTCCAAAATTCATTTAAACCGACTTTATAACAAATACGTCATCGTAATGCTTCGAAGCAGTCACTATAACGTTCCGAGGGTAAAACGAGGAAGAAACGAATGAATCAATGAGGAAATTCGCATTCGAACGAATAAAAAAACATCACTGTACATCTTGCACGTTGCGCCGGGCACAAAGGAGTTTAACACCTCGTTGTTCTACCGTGTAGGGGAGGAAATCCAATTGTGTTTATCGTAGTTTCCAACTTTATTGATTTAGAACAAAAAAGCCCCTACCAGCTAATATTCACATAAGAGGGACAGTAGACTGGATAATTGGGACAGATGTCTGTTTGTCCGTCTGTCATGGAGGTATGGGGTTGAATTTGAGTTATAACCTAAGTTGGGTCAAATATGGGCCGCGTACAGAATTTTTCATAGATTGGTCAAGCGATTCGGATTTTTATAGCACACAAACATACAAACATTCACTTCTATGATATAGAATATATGTGTGTGTGTGCATATATATATATATATGAATAATTTAATGTTAGTATTGTGTTCATAGTTAGTGATCTTATATTGTGTTTTAATAATATAATTTATCTGCTCATAGTGAACCGTAGACAAATTATTATTCTCTGTAGATCATTCTATAAAAACTCATTTATTACTGGTTAAATCATCATTTCTAGAGCACAGTGAGCATCACAGAAGGACAAATCCTCGTTGTTATTGCTGCTATTACAGTAAGCTAGCAATATTCCAGCAAATCCTTGGAATCATCGCCTCATGTGCACGTAGCCTACCTGTGACCTGGAGATAACACAGATACATTTGACTTGACACAATAATTTTATGAGTGGCCATGATCCACTAAATAATTTAGCATCATCCAGTGACACACTGTAAGTGTACTAACGGTCATTGCAGCGTCCCTCGGCTAAGCCGCCTTATTTTCTGCTTTTTACTTTCAACCGCTTCCACTATCCTCTTCCTGTTTAGCTGTTCAACTCTAAAGCTTGACCTTTGCCCTCTCATTTCAGAACAAATCCTCCGGGATACATTTATGAGACTCTTGAAGTAGGACTCAGTGGTCTCATTAATCTAAATCATAATAAAAGCATATATATATATATATATATATATATATATATATATATATATATATATATATATATATATATATATATATATATATATATATATACGGAAATGAGAAGTACTTAACAGAAATCAACCAAAGATTAGGAATAGATTATCCTGCTTACTGGATTTTGAATGGTTTCTTCGTTGACACTGCAGTAGCATATTTCTTTCACGTGCTTAAGGTTGGTTTCCACACACATACACACACACACACACGCATACACACGCACACGCACACACACATAATATGTATATATAGTATACTGTATATATATAACCTGATTGTAAAAATTCAGAGACAAAATTTTATATATATATATATATATATATATATATATATATATATATATATATATATATATATATATATATATAAGCTATATGTATATATAATTATATATACATGTATGAAAAGGTCATAGGTCACAAGTATTTTATGAATGACAATACACAGTAGATGTTTGATTAATAAGTGTGGCTAGGGGCATTGTGAAGAACCTTGAGAGGATGATTAGCTGCTGTTTGGCGTGTTTCCTAATTATAGAATTGTATACGTGTTAAATATGTCAGGTATTCTCGAGC
Organism: Macrobrachium rosenbergii; assembly: GCF_040412425.1. Taxonomy (NCBI): domain Eukaryota; kingdom Metazoa; phylum Arthropoda; class Malacostraca; order Decapoda; family Palaemonidae; genus Macrobrachium; species Macrobrachium rosenbergii. Next base: position 32,499,658 of record NC_089749.1, on the reverse strand, counting down.
CGTGGGAACATCCCTGACTCGCGTCAAGACTTCGAGTGCATCTGCCGGAAATGTCTAGGTTCCGGAAAATGAGTTAATACGTGTGTTTCTTTGGGCGGAGTCCCAGGGTGTGAAGGGATTCGTTATAAAATGAAGACCAACACCAAATATTATTAGAGGTCTTCAGTGAAGACTCTGTGGTTCGAGACCTGTCCATTAAGAATTGTGAACATCGGTGTTTAGAGGTAGCAACCATTTTAGATTTCCCAAACTGTAGATTGTTTCTTTCATTTAACATATATCTCACTTGTGTTAAGCATTTATTACACTGTGTGTACTTTATAAGTAACATGGGAGGAATTCCCATATCTTTATTTTTATGCATTTGTTTAACAAAGGTTTTGTTTGACTTCTTCAGATGTTTCGCTGAGAAAGAGGTTAAAGATGTACTCAATGGGAATATACTGGACTTTGACTTATTTTGACCTATTGTGGGCAAAGGGTTTAGGAACAATAATTAGTTAAATATGATGGACTGTAATATGATTGATCTTTTGGTGAACATTAGTATTCCATTTTATTTCATCTCTTGTTTCTTGCAATCCCGTTATGTTAGTTTATTGTCAAATAAATTATTCTGGGTAACACTTGTTTCGCTGTAGACCTGAGAGAGAGAGAGAGAGAGAGGGAATGCCTGTGTGTATGTACAGATGAAGGTTACCAGTAGCCTTTTTGATGCGGTCACTATCGAGCTACCAATAGATGAGACTTCTCGACTTTATAGAAAAAGGTAAGCAATGAAATTTCCTCTTGACTGTGTAACATATATGTGTATGTATATGTATATATATATATATATATATATATATATATATATATATATATATATATTTATGTGTATGTATATACTGTATACATATATATGCATATATACATATATATGTATATGTATATATATATATATACATATATAAAACAACAGGTCTTCTGGGATGTTACTATTATCCCTGTCTTTCTCCAATCTGTTCGCAGCGCACTGCAGTTGACTAATTTACCTATATTACCTACTAGCTGACGTACCCGGCGTTGCACGGTAAAACCTCAAAGCGTAGAACACACCCAGACCGTAGAATACACCCAAAGCAAAGGACACACCTAAAACGTAGAACACACCCGGATATTTATTTATCCCAACCTTCTATTAGACAGGAAAAGGAATCGCATCTATCTATAGTGTAATATCAAAGAATCTTTACTTATAGGTTTTTAAAAATATAAATACAGTATACAAATTATAAAGTAAAATTTTTCACTAATTCACTATAATACTACTTTAACACAAAACTTGGTTGTAAACAACATTTTTAGTTTCACCGTCAGAGCGTTTCAGAGTTATGCTGGAACATACAAACATACGTACATACACACACATACATCCATTTTTATATATATAGATTAGGGCCACAGAATTTCAATGGAATGTAATGGAATGTGCCAAAAACGTTCAGGCTTACTGGGATTCCGTACCTGGGTTCTCTTGCAGGTGAGGCAAGAGTTCTAACAAATGGCAAACAATTATAATAAAATATCATAATCCTCTTCCGATCAATTCTGAGTACGGAACAGGGGACAATGGACAGGTAAGAGAATCGGTTTACTAGCTAAAACCTTTCGCCTCTGGCTATCCGAACCTGCTTAAGGTATAAGGCATAAGGTCCTCAAGTTAACAGTACTCTGCAGACCATGGAATCAGTTCCGTGTGGAAGAAAAAAAGAAGGGGAAATTCCCCTCTTCCTTCCCGAGTCTTCCTTCACTGTGGCTTCTCTTCCAAAACTCTAAAATGGGGGAGAGGCAGTGAGGTCTGCAAATTATTCTTCTTCCAAGGTCCTCGCCTTTTGAAACATTCGAACTTAAGGCCATCCCCCACACGCAAGCCGAATGGCCGGAGATCTCTCAATGCTTATTTCGGCTGATTCCGATTTGTTTATTTTGACGTTACACTCATTCCTTGAGTTGTACTTTTTCTTTCTAAATTCCGAGGTAATTTTATTTGCTGCTTTCATTGTTTTACTTTAGTCACTAACATGACAGAACTTTCATTTTTCTTTATTTACGTCCTCGTCGAGACGGTAACAAAACAACACAAATGAAAGAAAAGTACACAGGGATCTTCATCAGTCTGTTTCTGTGGAAGACGATCTTACCCTTGGCATGCAAGAGAACCTTCTCTTAATTACGCTACTATATTTCCTCCACCTTTCCTGGTAGTCTCTCACCAGATTCACTGGCTATATTTTTCCCAGGCAAGGCTAATCTAACTTCAGTACACAACTCCAAACAAGCGCTTGTGCACGCTGCTGGCCCAGCGTTCGAGTCTCCGTCCGGCCAGTGAAGAATTAAAGGAATTTATTTCTGGTGATAGAAATTCATTTCTCGTCATAATGTGGTTTGGATTCCACAATAAGCTGTAGGTCCCGTTGCTAGGTAACCAACTGGTTCTTAGCCAAGTAAAATAAATCTAATCCTTCGGGCCAGCCCTAGGAGAGCTGTTAATCAGCTCAGTGGTCTGGTTAAACTAAGATATACTTAACTTTATCCTAACCTAACCCACTGGCTAGTTATAGGGCTGATGAGCGTGTCACCTAACTTAACTGAAACATGCGTAAATCAGCTTAATATCATGTCTGAAAATAAGAACATTTCGATGCTTAATTCCAACACCGTTTCCATGGGATATTTCAGCTGTTCTCTATGTAGCTCAAAATTATACATTTTGTTAAAACGGATCTTTATTTTTTAAACATCTATCCTAATACCGAAATATTAATTTATTAAATCCAAGACTTAACTGTTGAAAGAGATCATTTTGTTAACTGCTGAGTTAAGAACAAATCCTACGCAGATTGTCAATAACTTCTGATCTACGAAAAAGTGTTACACGGAATATCTCTGTACTCCATGATTTCATAAGAAACCATCAACTGAACAAGTTATGACTCAAAACGTTGTTCCAGATGAAGCGTCAGGTCCTTTCGGACATCAAAACCTCAAGATTCCTTCCGTTGACTAAATTTGCGATAAACTAATATGAACCATACAACCTTCGATTTGCCCTGAGTCTCTAAGGGATTCCAGTTCACTAACATATGAACGAGTCAGGTTTACCTGTCCCTCTTATTTGCTTTTTCATTTCACAGGCTCTATAACATCCCACGAATAAAGAAAATACGAAGTCCGCCTCAGGTGAAGACTCTTTGACATTTATAATGGACAAAAAAAAAAAAAAACGGAACGAGGAAGCTTCCATTCTCGACAGAAATGTTGAAATTTTCCCTGTTTGTAGAGATTCTCTATTTGTGTAGCACCGGTATAGAAAGAATGTGATAGCAAGCCATTATCCTGAGGTCCGTCTCAGACTTTATACTTTTTATTCCCATCACAGAAATCTATAAGTCTATTTTTTTCATTTTATCATACACGTTAAAACGTGTTTAAATCGAGAATACAATTATTAATACTTTGGCGATTTACCTGTAATGTTCGGCAGTGTACCTGACACGTGTAAGATAAATATAAAAGTAATCTAAAACTTGAAAGGCAATGAAATATGAGTCTAATATCACGAACATACCTACTGCAGTTCTGAAATATTCCATCTAATGAGGAAAACCTGGAAATAATTCCATCTTCTTTCGAGATTATTCTTATCAGTCCTTATTTGATCGGTAGGGCGAACTCTTCGGTTTTGTTTGCAATGTGACCTAGTATCTTAACTTATCTGGTCTTCAGTACTGGTCTTATTTTAATAAAAACATTTTTGGATATTGCAGTTCTATCTTCAGCACCATACCTGTTTTAAATAAATTCTTTTAGATAACCATCACTTCGAAATTTATCTCTAAACTTGAGTGGCTGAGTGTATAACTTTGTAGAACTTTGACTTGAACAACCATTAAGAGTTTCAATACAGTGTTAATAAAGTTCAACATAATAGACTTAACCAGCAAACCTCAGTAGTGTAAATAAATCTCAACGTAATTTCATGTAAAGTACCGGGAATATTTTACTGCAACTGGTACCTCAGAATTTTATCTAGAAGCTAAAGAGCATAACGATACGCAAAGACTTAACAAACATACAACCTTGTAGAACGCGGCAGTAATACAATAGCAGAACTCCACGAAAAACATACTTTGGAAATGGAGGAAAGCTCTTCGGTGAGTAACCTGAACTACAATACCATTCCAATTTCCAAATCCTCATCCAAAGCATAGACAGGTGGAATTATTATTTCCTTGTATCTTTCAGAATATCCTCTGGGATTTTTTCACGACTACCCCCATGCACAAGCCTTACTGGGATAAAAAAAAAAAAAAAAATTAACGAACTAGTCGTGAACGGGAAAACAAACAGAAGCTGCAAGGTATTTTAGCAGGAATCATGCAGAAGTAAAATCATCTCTGCAGTAACATTAGAAAACGCACGCCATCATCTCAACTCACAAAACATCCTCATCGCGACGCTCAAGGAATCGGGAAACCTAAAACTGTCAGTCTCAACCGAAGCACCAGAGAGTGTACATGTAACCATTACAGCAAAGAGACGGAAAGGTCACTGGTGATATGCCATCCAAACATTCAACAAAATAGAAGTGCTCTTCGTATTGCAAACAGAACAGCATTCTTGCCATTCAAAACCCACAATTCTCTCTCTCTCTCTCTCTCTCTCTCTCTCTCTCTCTCTCTCTCTCTCTCTCTAAGAATGACGATAAATTGATAAGTTATAAATGTGGCATCTAATTGCCAACGACTGCGCTTGGAAAATGTGTGACCGTCAAAAAAATGGTTAACTTCCACTTCTGGCACATGACATTCACACTCCAACGAAGTGTTTTCTTTGTTTGTCTCAACTTATCATATCATTATTCAGGGCTTTGCTCGGGCAAACCTGTGTTATGTATTGTTATTCAGTTATACTTCCAGAATTATTCAGTAAACTCGAAATCATTTCACCTGTTATTCTGAAACACTGGTAATAATACAAAACAAGTAAAACATACGCCGAAGTTTCTTCGGCGCAATCGAGTTTTCGGTACAGCGTATAATGCTGTATGAAACTCTCAACCACGGCCCGTGAACCTTTCACCCACGGCACGGTGGTGGCCTGTGTTGTTGCAGGCGCACGGTCATGGCAAACTTTAACCTTAAATAAAATAAAAACTACTGAGGCTAGAGGGCTGCAATTTATGTTTGAGGATTGGAGGGTGGATGATCAACATAGCAATTTGCAGCCCTCTAGCCTCAGTAGTTTTTAAGATCTGAGGGCGAGAAGCAGTGCGGACGGACAGACAAATAGCCACCTCAATTATAATAATTTTCTTTTACAGAAAACTAAAGACGTTATGCAAAATTGTATGAACAATAAGACTCGGAAGCAGCCTAATAAGCCTAATCACTCAGAGGTCATCCATATCTTTGATAACCAATTAACCCGACTGGATATTTATGATTATCAGTGTTACTAAAGACAAGTAACATAGGAGTCATTAAAACCGCTCAATAAAGAATACCTGATAAGCCAGGTATAAACGATGCAGATGACTCAACGAATGCGTAAAGACACTGAAAATCAACTTTATCCTCTAAAAACAAAACTGAAACTGAAACTAGGAAAATAACACATCGCAAGAACATCAGGTACGGTTCGCAAGCTGGTTACATTACCCCCCCAAAAAAGTAAGAAAAAAAGACAACTTAGCTACTAACATCTCTCTCCATTTCTCTATCTATCTCCAGATGTCAAGCACGTTTGGTTTTCCGACCACATCGTTTGATACAGTGTGAGGCCGCCAGTAAAAAGTCTATTTCCGCCTTTCGCACAACTGATGCTGCAGAAGCCATCTGTTGTCCAATATGAAGGTTCTTGCCGTCACAGATATAAGGGGGACAGGTCTACTTGCTTTTCTTGATCTGTCTTATGTCTGAGTTACAAGTCTCTCAGTAACATGAAATATGTCAAGGAAAAGTCTGGTATCCTATCTTAGATCTACGACTGCGTATACAAGATAGTGAATTAGAAGACAAAGTAACTTTTAATAACATTTTGTGTTCTCTATAATATACAGCGACTTGTATGTGAAAATGTAACTAACTCTCAGTTCTATCGACATTCTGGGTGTTCAAGTTACTTCATATTTATAAGGAGGGATCACTGTTCGAACTACTAGACCTGCTTCTAAAAATTGTTTCCTTTAGATGTCGTAAGTCCTTTTCCTATCCCAACTGTAAAAGCTTGACGTCGCCATTTTTCCGAAATACTGCTTTGATGTTTTGAGTAGATATGCCATCTTTCACTTTAGGGCTGAAGCAAACACAATTCGTTGGATTGATAATTCAGACCTCAACTCTCTCTCTCTCTCTCTCTCTCTCTCTCTCTCTCTCTCTCTCTCTCTCTCTCTCTCTCTCTCTCTCTCTCTCTCTGCTCTAAGGTGGACTCACTTTTACTGTGCAGGTCAAACTTAAAGAGGGACTCCCCGCCCCCCCCCTTCATCAAGCAACCATTTCCCACAATTTATCGCACGAGAGGTGTCATAAGTTTCTTTACCACTGCTACCAGTGTTTGGAATCCCCTTCCTACTTCAGTTTTCCTCGACTGAGTGCTTCATTAGGAGAGTGGGTAGAGCTCTCGGCTAGCACGCTGTTGGCCCAGCGTTCGACTCTCCGACCGGCCAATGAAGAATTAGAGGAATTTATTTCTGATGATAGAAATTCATTTCTCGGTATAATGTGGTTAGGATTCCACAATAAGCTGTAAGTCCCGTTGCTAGGTAACCAGTTGGTTCTTAGCCACGTAAAATAAGTCTAATCCTTCGGGCCAGCCCTAGGAGAGCTGTTAATCAGCTCAGTGGTCTGGTTAAACTAAGATACACTTATTTTTTCTTGTAATCTTCTAGTTTCAATCTTTTAATTAGGTTGCCTGTCACATCGGCTTCAACAGTAAAAGATACCTTTTTTCCCTTGACATTAATTAGGTAAGAACAAATGACTGATTAAACATTTAAGTAAGAGAATGAAACGAAAAAACATTTCAATGGTTGTGAAGGGAACTGGACAGACCTATGTACTAATTCTTAAGACTAATGGGGGTCTGATTTTGTTTAACGATAACTGCAGTTTTAGATCTGAAAGCTTTATTGAACTCTTCTCGGCAAACGTTAATAACTTATTAAATACATGTATAGAAAAGTTAATAGAAAACCCTTAAGACTTACAAGTAAATGATAATGATTATTATAATAAAGATGGTACCTTTACGGTAATGATAAAATGCGCTGAAGCATAATCCCTACCAGAACTTGGCATTCATAC
>NC_089749.1:32274812-32487312 GCF_040412425.1 Macrobrachium rosenbergii | reverse complement strand
TGAAATTGAACAGCTTTACTGAGCAACTTTAAGCTTCAGGATATGAAATTGAACAGCTTTACTGAGCAGCTTAAAGCTTCAAGATATGAAACTGAACAGCTTTACATAAAATTGAACAGCTTTACTGAGTAACTTTACGCTTCAGGATACGAAATTGAATAGCTTTACTAAGTAACTTTAAGCTTTAGGATATGAAATTGAACAGCTTCACTGAGTAACTTTAAGGTTCAGGATATGAAATTGAACAGCTGTACTGAGTAACTTGAAGCTTCAGGATATGAAATTGAACAGCTTCACTGAGTAACTTTAAGCTTCAGGATATGAAATTGAACAGTTTTACTGAGTAACTTGAAGCTTCAGGGTATGAAATTGAACAGCTTTACTGAGTAACTTGAAGCTTCAGGGTATGAAATTGAACAGCTTTACTGAGTAACTTTAAGGTTCAGGATATGAAATTAAACAGCTTAAACTGAGCAACTTCAAGTTTCAGGATATGAAATTGAACAGCTTTACTGAGCAACTTTAAGCTTCAGGATGTGAGACTGAACAGCTTTACTGAGTAACTTTAAGCTTCAGGATGTGAGACTGAACAGCTTTACTGAGTAACTTTAAGCTTCAGGATATGTAATTGAACAGTTTTACTGAGTAACTTTAAGCTTCAGGATATGAAATTGAACAGCTTTATTGGATAAGTTTAAGCTTTAGGATATGAAATTGTACAGCTTTACTGAGTAACTTCAAGCTTCAGGATATGAAATTGAACAGCTTTACTGAGTAACTATAAGCTTCAGGATATCCTTCGGGCCAGCCCTAGGAGAGCTGTTAATCAGCTCAGTGGTCTGGTAAAACTAAGGTATACATAATTTTAACTGAGTAACTTTAAGCTTCATGATATGAAACTGAATAGCCTTATTAAGTAACTTTAAGCTTGAGGATATGAAATTGAACAACTTTGCTAAGTAACCTTAAGCTTGAGGATATGAAATTGAACAGCTTTACTGAGTAACTTTAAGCCTGAGGATATGAAATTGAACAGCTTTACTGAGTAACTTTAAGCCTGAGGATATGAAATTGAACAGCTTTACTGAGCAACTTTAAGCTTGAAGATATGAAATTGTACAGCTTTGCTAAATCACTTTAAGCTTCAGGATATGAAATTGAATTGCTTTACTGAGTAACGTAAGTTATGCTATGACCAACAGAGGTCATCAAAGAAAATAGTTGAATATGTAAAATAACACACAAACGCACAATGCTACATTATTACTTAATTCTAGTAAACTCAACGAAGCACAGAAACAAGACTGTCATTCATCTCCTAACCTCCAACCACTTTTCGTGGGAAAAAACAAGACTAACGGTGATAATGAGGACGGTAAATAAACTGGGACTTGAGAAGGCCGAAAAGACTACAGGTTAAAGAGTAAAATAAAGCAGTATAATCATTAAAAGACTCCGGCACAAATAAAAACGTACAGAAAGGTGTCAAATAGCTGCTTCCATACAAAGGTCTTAACTACATTGAAAATAATTACAGACATGAAAGCAAGCCTCTCCAGATTCTTTTATAAAAAATAAATAAAATTTCTGACAGCCATAAAAAAATTACAAAAGGAATAGAAGCACTCTCATATAAAAGTATTTACAACAAAATTAAAGTAACTCAATAATTTTCACGTAGAGAAAAAATTACAATTATCATCAGAAACCAAACACTCGAAAAAAAGAAAAAAAAAGTGAATACTACTACCAAGGGTGATTTTTATCTCCGTTTTACCAGCAAAATTTACAAAAAAAAATGGACACGCTTTACACACACACACACACACACACACACACACACACACACACACACACACACACACACACACACACACACACACTAAGGGAAAAATGTTACTGACTGAAAAAACCAGCCACGAAATAAAGTGCTTCGCTCTCTCTCTCTCTCTCTCCACATAAATGATACGCAGCTGGCTTCGTGAAGAAGTCATTTGGTGGTGTGTGAAACCACTACTAAAAAACGTAATATCCTTCTTATAAAGTGATGCTGTTGCCACCCTCCTGCCAATCGCAGATCTCTTTCAGTGGATGATATAATTCTCACCACAGTAGTTTCCAATAATCTTGAAGATAGAATATTATGTTAAAATGTTTGCATTTCTATTTAACGTTCTTGTTTTTATGAAAGATTCATGAAGTTGCTGTCACTGACACTATTGCGCTATTAAATACACTGCTAATATTGAATGCGTCTCTGTGAAGAGATCAGTGCACTGGACACACGACAGCTATAAATGTAGTGGAAAACTAATGCATTTCTTATGTGAAAAACAAGAAATACAACAATGATTTGCTATACAGAATATGCCTTCGTTCGGAGCAGTTCTGGACCATTTGTGGCTACTTTTCGGCCTGTTTGCATAAAGTCGGGCATTCTGCTAGTGTGCATAAACACACAAAACACACACATACACACACACACACACACACACACACACATATATATATATATATATATATATATATATATATATAATATACATACATGAGTGAATTATCACATCACCATGATTTATATATATATAAATTATATATATACAAGCATTGCTACAAATGTCGTTTAATAACCAATTCGCTCTATCTTGAAATAATTATATATATATATATATATATATATATATATATATATATATATATATATATATATATATATATATAGTATATGTATACCGAAGGGGAATTATTATAGGTGATGAGAGGTCGTCGTCTCACGGGCTCGAACCGCCGAACACGCGAGTTTCGTGTTCGACGGTTCGAGCCCGTGAGACGATGATTTTCTTATCAATTACAATCATTCCCTTTCGTTATACATATACTGTACATACATATATTACTTCCGAGGAAGAGCGAATTGGATATTAAACGACATTTTTAGCTTAATGCTTGTGTATGTGTGTGTGTATATATATATATATATATATATATATATATATATATATATATATATATATATATATATATATATATATATATATATATATATATATATATACAGAATGAAAGACGGGAAAGAAGAAAATTAAAGACTATAGGTATCAGGTGCCATCATGTATTGCATACACATCTTCAGGGGCATAGTACAATAAGGGAGTAGAGTCTTAATAAAGAAACTTCATGAAACAGAGATTAAAGCTATAAAATAACTTGGAATAATTTACAAAAACTTGAACACTCAAAATGCCATTAATTATAATTAACTATCTGGTTTAAACAGATCAGAGATACGACTTAGATGATTTTTTAAATTTTTAATGAGAGCAGATTCAATAGTAATATTACCATGATTCCTTGAGCTGGATGTGATAGAAAATATTTAGGTGAAACTGGTAAAGATCTTGCTTACTGAATTAAGTAACACCAATGCTATTAGAATATCAAGTGCTCTATTTGTGCATATGAATGATTTTAACCACTGTTTAAACTGGAAAAACTCATCAGATCTAATTTGTGTAACAATATTTTTAAAAGAAATATTACTGAAGCTGTTCTTATTAGATATTTTAATGATCAACTTATAAATCTTAGTTCTTGTCTCCTTAAACTAGACAGTTACCTTGTTTATAAAAGTGCAGGGATGTACACGGTCACATTTTCGTGACTCCTTTCTCCGCCAATGGCATTTTGAGTGTTATTATATGGTAACAACAATAAATTATTTTCTAAACTGCTACTTATATACAGTGATGTTCTGTCTATCATTATTTATAAATCAGGCATTGGTTCGAATCATGCTAGCAATGAAGTACTTATCAATTATAATTTCCCTTGTGTGTAAGTTATTCGTAAGGTGTAGTAAACTGGATATCATAAAATATTTGTAGCACAATTTCCATGAATATTAAAAATGTCATACGTATATGACAATATTCATAAATAACTACGTGTTACAAATGTACCATCGGCTATGGTGGAGGCAGACTGATATTGATTAGAAGTGCAAAACCTGAATTCTACCGACATATGTACAGCCAATTAGATATCAACTTATAACTCTTGTGACAGCTAGATGGTCTAAATCACTGTTTATTGTTGTTACTAAGCCTGGCATCAGTTTGAATCCTGTCCGGGAACAAACCACTTATCAATTATACAGTAATCCCTCAATTATCAGGGTCTTTATTATCTGCAGTCCAACATTATCCAACACACCCGGATCAGGGACCAAGACCCAAAGATATATGATACATATAAACTTTAAAAATTTGAAAAAACTGCTCTCTGTGATGGCTGGCAATGCTGCACAGCCCCAGAAAAATATTGCCAACACTACTTTCACTCATAAACAGACTGAGAAAGGGTTTTGGGGGTTGGGGAAGGCCTCAAGAAATTTTTAAGAGATGGGGTAGTTCGGATGTCTGGGTACCACGGGAGAGGAGGAGCAGTAAGGCTGTGTAGAGGAACTCACTCGGAGAAGGGTTGCTTTGGAAGGTGGGCAGAGCTGGGGACAAGTTTCCCTGGCTTGGAGGAGGTTGGGATGAAGTGTTGGGTGGGTGAAGAGGGCTAGGTAGACGTCTGACTTGCTAGCAATTTTGTTTCATGTTTTTGTTTATGATTTTTTCACATTTGATTAAAGGATAAGTGCAGTACTGTACTGTAACAAAGCAAAAAAAAAGAAAAGGAAGAGACATGGTGGAGAGAAAGAGAGAGAGAGAGAGAAAGAGCAACTGAGGTATTGCTTACACTGAAGCCTGTACAATACACACACTCCATCTTTTTATTTAAATTTTATGCTATTCTCATTTACATTTTTACTCTATTTTCTCAACTTTTTATTTTTACAACCCAAAAGATAAACACAATCGTGTGTGTAGGGCATGTACGTTTGCATACACATTCGCTGGCATTGGTACCACCAAGAAGAGCCATAAATAGCACAATGTGTTGACATCTACAAATTTGCATTTTAAACATTTTTATAATAATTAGAGATGAAATATCAACAGTAATAAAATATTCTCTTTTTTATGATACATGCTAATCATACTTAGAGTTAACTAAACTTGTAATGAAATAAATAGTAAATCAAGCAACAAGTGATACAGTACTGCGCTAAGAAACATACATAAACACAATGCAAGAGGGGTCCAATAGCAAAGAGAAACAGCTTTCGCCACTACTGCTGGCTTAAAAGCACGACGTCACTAAACACATAATGAAACATCACTTTGTTTATTGCTTTTAATTGGCTGATATGCATACGTCATCAGTTTAAGAGTTTATGGTAGAATGTGGGGGTGGTATTTTTTCTTGTAAGCTTTCTTACTATTTGTGGAAACGTACACACCATTGTAATTTTTTTATTTTTAATGGCTGATAGACACAGCGTCATCAACAACATATTGTATGCTAATGGGTTACATCCAGAAGGTATCAGAGCACTCGGCAACAAAGACCGTTTTCCTTCTTCGTCCTTGGTCAGTTGCCTGTTTGAACTGTTTGTGAGCGATTGCTTAAATAATATTTCCTGAGCATGCGTCTTTCACTGCAGTGCCTGCAGCATTGCAGGTCCTGCTTGTGCTGTGTGTGGTGCTGTGCACTGTGTGTATGGCCCCACCTCGTCCTCAGAGGGATAGGAGGGTGTTGACCCTTCAACAGAAATTAGAAATTGTTGGGAGGATGGTGCAGGTAGGTCAAGGTCATGTATATTGGAGGAGTACGACATTGCCTGGTCAACTGTGCATGATATCAAGACTTCCCAAGACAAGCTGAAGAAGTACGCAATGAAATTCAGTATGAAGACGACCAGGAGTTAAGCTTGCAAGGTCATGGCAAAAGGCCGTTATGAGGGCACTGAGGAGTCGATCTTCATGTGGTTTTGGCAACAAAGGGCTACTGGTGTGAACATATGTAGTGATGACTTGAAGACTGTTGCTACGAAGTCCACAGGCTTGCGTAAGGTTGCAGACTTTAGGGCGTCCGAGGGTGGGCTGTTTCGGTTCAAAATTCGACATAGGATTTCTAACAAGAGGACTCATGGCAAAGCTTTGAATGCTTCCCAGGAGGGAAGAGGAATTCTGCCAGACATTGTGAGACTTGACAAAGAAAGAAGGCCTCGTTTTAGGGCAGATCTACAGTGCTGATGAAACTGGTCTATTCTATCACTCTTTACTCACTAACACCTTGGCTGATGAGAAATAGTGCAGCAGATTGCTGTAAAATCGTTCAGATAGTGAACAAGTACAAATTTGGCACAAAACATTCCAAGACTACGCCTCTAGAAAAGGGCGCTGGCCATCTGAAAATTCAAGATGGCGGCTATTTTTCAAAATGGCCGCCATCTATGTTGAGATTCACTGGTTTGGGAGCATCTATTGGATGGAATATGCCAGTTTTTTTTTTTTAAAACTGACTTTAGGTTATAAAAATGTCCTATACTACACATTTTATTATTGAAAACCCTTACTAAATGAATTGTAACCAAGATGGCGTACAAAATGGTTGCTATAAGTTTTTTTTCTATCCACAGCGCTAGCAGACATAGAGATCAACTCGCTTATTTAATGGTATATTCATGTGATCAGACAGTTTAACTAATGTTATTTTCAACTGAATATAATGGTATGGTCACATACAACATTGTGCTCTAAGACTGCAACCATAAAAAGAAAAGAAGAGAAATACGACTAAACGTTAACCAATCTATGTATAGGTCTCTCAACCTACACCTTGAAAATCTGAGATAAGAAGTGTAGGCATAGCATGACACGTTGGATGCCCAAGCTAGATTATCTACTGAAGAGAGGGCAACATTTATCTAGACTTACATTTGCAAAGTGCAGAGCTGTGCAGGAAGACCTGCTTGTAGCACTTGCACCTTCCTGACAGCCTGCTTTGCATCCACATTTGGTAAGCTGTTGGCAACTTTGGCTATATGAGCGGTTGTCCAGAGTGACTTGCCATGCTTCAACAGACTTTTGCCATCCCCACTCAGCAGGGTTCTCAGCGTGGCTGACACTGGGGTGGCCCGCCTCACACACAACAACCAGCCTGGCACGCAGAGCACGCTTGGTGTGTTGAAGGAGAGCTCCCCTGGTTGGTGGAATGGCCTCATATGCCTGCTTTCTGGCAAACATATCAAGTCTAGCCTTCATCTACAGTGCCAGCAGTGCTGACCTTCTGTACAAGTATGACAAACCTCCAGGACTCTCAGGCTCACCCTTTCCACTTCCAGAGAGACTCAGTTTGGAGAACAGTGGAGGCCTCTGGAGATGTTCCATGTCTGCCAGGGCGGTCTTCTTGCCCTTGCCCGGAAGGCTGGGCTGACACTGTATCACAGCCTGTGAATCCATGGAAGAAGAGCATGCCATCTACCTTCTCCTGGCCCAGAGTTGCACAGGTCATGCACAGCAATCCAGCGCAGGCTCTGGCCTTGGCCAAATGCCACCCATAGCCTTCTAGCCCTAGATTGTGAGAGTGGGAGAAAGCACTGATCAACATGTGAACATCTGTGTCATTTGCTTTAACTGTGATGGTCTTGGCTCCATGTTCTGGTATATTTGGTATGGAGAAAGATGCGGGGTGTCAGCTTCCTCATGAGAGCACTCTTCCAGTCCCTGAAGACTAGCTCCAAGGAGTGCTGAGGACAGTGCAGACCCTTCGTGGCAATGACCAACATTTGTATATGACATCTGGCAACTTTGTCTGCCAGGAACTGAACAACTCTGTCTTGTTGGCATCGTGTCTTAGGAAATTGCGCCAGTTGGATGGAATTGTGTTTTGTTCGTCACTCCTGCGCCTTCCTCCTTGACCACGCTTGGAGCCTGGTCTCAGCTTTGAGGCTGGATGTATTGTATACATCAAATACAAGATGTGATGATGTGTACTTGCTGTTATAGGATTGTATCACAGGTGAAGCTCAAAGTGCATAGCCCTCAAAGGTCTTTCCTCTTTGCAGTAAGGCATGGACCAAAGCTGATCCATCTGGCAATGAGTGACATCAGTCTTGCCCTTTGTCTTCAGTGTAACATGACTCTCCAGGACCGGGAGGTCAGCTGAGACTTCTGACATGTGTACAGCCACTAATCTCTACTAAGGAAGCTGGGAATGCTTGATTCTCGTGCTGGAAGAATTCTGCAGATCACATTCACGGCTCTGACAGGATATAAATAGCTGAGAAAAATGGCAATCCTCCTTCAGAAGTTTCTGTTTTTGACTGTTCTACAGGAGCAGCTTCTGCCTGAAGAAGTCAGTTCTGTTCTTCTTATTTGCTCATAGAAGGGGAGACTGCATTGTTTTACAAAGAGTCTGGAAACTTGAAATTTAGTGCGGCCTCTGTCAAGGTGTGTCTGTAGAAGTTCTGCTGAGCTGGGGCGGGTAATGTCTTTGGTTGTCAACAGAATACAGGATCCTGGCTCTCTTCCTGGAAAAAGGACTTCCAAGTGTTGCAAAGCTAATGACAGCTTGCTGACTCCTCTCCAAGAATGTCTTCTGCGGTATGAGGTGTTTAGTTCATGGTGTATTGTCTGCTCATTAGACTCACTTGAACCTCTGTTTCGTATATGCAGACACCAAGCGGATGATCTCTGGGCCAGTAGCCACCATCCATCTTCTGAGTGCTGACGATCTTCATCAGCCCAATGGCTCCCATCAGCCTTTTATAAAGGCATTGGTCTGCCCATGAGCTTGGTCAAGAGCTACTGCTGAGAACTGGCGACTGGTCTTGTGCACAACAAAGTTGCCAGCCTTGAACCTCAGTAACTCTGGGTGAACTCTAGGGTAAGTAGCATGTCCTGAGGTGAATAGGCAGCCAACGAGCATAGTTTGTATTATTGTTGGAAAAGAAGTAGGGTATCAGTCATGCAATGCCTGGCAGTAGAGGACAAAATTGGCCTCACGGAAGGACCTGATCAGGCAGGAATATCACAAGTTCCATAGACAACACCATGTGCCAGAAGGAATCAGGACTCTGCTGTCTTCGAAGGTCACACCACCCTCAAACTCTAATGCCTGCTCATTGTTGTTTGCTTTCAGCACAGTAGCTGTGTGTATGCTGTCTCAGGCTTGTACAAACCAGAGGCTGCAACCTGGTGCATCTGGGCGTCCTGGGTTAGCACTTTGCAGCTGACAGGAAGGATTCTGCAGTTCCAGATGAAGCAACCTCCTTGCTCACCAGAGCTCCTGTCCAACCACTGCCATGAAGAAGAGTACCAAGAGACGTCATTGTTGCCATCTCAATGTGCAGACCACCAACATTACCAGATACTTTGTTCATACTGATCAGCCACTGCCACTGCAATTTCCGCTTTCTGCTACGGCATAGATTGGCTTGATCAGCTGTGATTGCGTATCTGGCCAGGGTTCAGCAAATCAGTGACATCCCGCACCCTCTGCATCACGTGTTTGATCGTATAACAGAATGAGCCTGATCACGCTGAGAGGAAGCAATGAAGTTATGGTTATCAAATTCTGGGCTTCTCTTCATTGAAGCGTGATGAGCCACCATGCCAGATTCACTGCATCATCTATTTCCTGGGTGATCATGACCTTGTCTAGCCACCGATACTCCAGGCAAGCTGTGGCCCCAAGATATCTGTGGGTGGCTTCGGTATTGCAGTGTCGGTGGACAGGGTTCTTTGTTTGTGCGAAGCTGGTGAGATGTTTAGAATGTGTCCGGCAATTCAGGCACCGATCCTCACTTTCTCAGGTGCAAACTTTAGTTGCTGTCTTCCTGTCCAGTGTTCCTTGGTGGGGTGCTGAAATATGGAGATGCTAGTTCCATGGAAGGGAGGTAGTGGCAGTAGTTGCAGATGGTTGTGGTCGATGTTGTCCATCACTGCAGTGGTGAACAACCCTTTCGGCAGTACTGGGACAGGATCACACCTCCTCCACATATTTCCTAACTGTGGCATCTCCTAACTGTGCAGAGACCTCCAGTACTCTATTGGGTAAGAGATACTGAGGCTGATACTGATGTAGCATTTCAACCAGGTTTCTCTTCCTGGTTTTGCATAGACTCGAGAGTCCCATAGACTGGGAATGGTGTTTCTCTGTCTTGGAGTGTCTATGAGCTGTTGCTCCTCTTGTATCGGGCGAGCAGTTGAACTGCATGAGCTGTGCAATGGCCTGGTCTGACTTTGATGCTCCAAATCGTAACTGTGACTTGATGTCAGCCCCATGCTCAACCATCCCTACAAACTGACAGGAGGAGGCACAGAATTCGTACACAAGCCTCAGAAAATGTGCCATCAAACCGTGACTGATGATCAAGTATAGACTTTCTGAGAATATTTGCTGCTTTAGCAATGATAACTGCCTCTGAAAGATCAGATGATTGGAGCAAGTGCTTTTCCCACATCCTTGAAATGCAAGCACATATCTCTGCCAGATTTATGAGCCTCAAGTTCTGGAATTCTGCCAGAAGTTTGTCTGGAGTCTCGTGGAATTTATACTGGGTGATTCTACACTAATTGTTCCAGACGTTGCTGGTAGAGGGCAACATCTGCCAGCCGAAATGTGACTGGATCATCTGAATAAAGGTTGTTTTCAATAATGTATGTCATCAGTTCTGACAGAACTAGTGGATACACATCTGATTCTGACTCAGTGCTACCTTGGTCTTTCTCAAGGCTCCTCATAGGTAGGACCTTTTCTGTTGTAGAGGGCACAAAGACAGGCATGGTGATATTTAAACCCTGTGCAATGACATCCCCACCAGTCAATTCTAGCAAGGATGGCATCACTAAGTATCTCTGCACATTCACGCAATTTCAAGTCAAGGCCCTTAGTACTAGCCTTGTCTGAGATCAGATGGTGTGCCACTTTCTCACAGAAAAATGCAAACTTCATTGTCAGTGACTGGTTCAAGTAGTTTTGCAACGGTACTAGTCTCAGTGTTGCTGGTCTGGTCATTGATTGTCGCTTGCACGGTCCAGTTTAGTGTTGTTAAACAAATGTTTAAGCAGTTCACATATGGTATTTTGCTGCATTTTTTCCTGAGAGTGGCCTCTATGTCATCACCTTCATCCAGCCTTGCTGGATCCATTATCAGTGGCATTTCATTAATTTCACTGAACATGGGAATGTTCCTTGCCAGCATTGTGTACCATCATGGTCTAGGACATGATGACTCTGGAGGCATGCTGTTTCACCTCTTTGTCCTTCTGACAAAGACAAAACACAAACTCCAGTTTGTTTTTCTACTGCTCATTGGATTGGCATCACATTCTGCCATGTATTTCCCACTTTTGATTACAATGAGGGGTTATCCTTTTACCACCTTAAACAAAGCACACATTCCTGTATGGGATTCAACTAGGTTCGGTCTCCCTACACCTAGCCCGATCATTCATCCAGTGCCATTTAAGTCCCGTGTGATCTGTACACCATCCGGGTAAGTACATGAACCATCATGTACAGCCCCCATACCCTTGGCCTTTGGCTCTCCCGCTGCTGGCACATCCTGTCTATTCAGGTGCGGCTATCTAACCATAGCTGGTCTGGGGCTGTTAGAAAGCATTTGGGACACTAAACCAACCATACTTACAACTACTAGTCTAAGACTCACAGGATTAGTAAAGCTACTAGCTGGCACTGAACCCCCATGCTGAGTTACACAGCAGTGATGTCACCAGTGTGCCCTGGGTTGTGTGCAGACATACACTCTTTTACTTATTACTTTCCTTCACAAAATTGATGAGTTATTCGAAAGAGATGGCCCCATTAGGATCTAAAACCACAGAAACCAAGATCCATGCTAAAACGATAATTGTTGAATTTGGCATTATTTCTCATTATACTATTGTTTCACTTTTCTGGCAGCCATATAGCCCCATATTTAAAGGTAAACTGTACTGGAATACAGAAACATAATATTTCATAAGAAATAGTATGGAAGAGCTTACCATATTACAGAAGCAAATACATGCCATTCTAGTGAAAAATTAGGCCAAAATCTGTCGATACTGGCCGCCATCTTGGAATTTGCCGCCATATTAAATTTTTTGGTGTACAGCGCCCTCTTTCTGATAGAGGGAACTTTAAAGAGCACTTGTGCAAAATTTCATGCTTGTTTCACTATCTGAACGATTCTTATGAAATATGCAATTATCTGCTGCACTAAAGGAAAAGATTGTACCCGGTCGAAAGCTTTCCAAGCAACATATTTCTGCTTTGTTATGTGCAAATACTATTGGTGGGCATTACTGCAAGCCAGTGGTAGTTGGACATGCAAATCAACCATATGTCCTGCGTGGGTTGATGGATAGGCTCCCAGTGATTTGGTATCATTCTGCAAAGGCCTGGTTCACCGCCAAGATCATTTCTGATTGGTTCCATAATCATTTTTGTAAGGAGGTTCTTCGTCATCAGACACAGGACCTTGGCATTGCTAGACATTGGGTGAAGACTTTGCTTCTCATGGACATTGCACCTGCTCATCCTACCACAGCCCAATTGGCTGGCGACAATGGTCATATTAGGGTCATGTATTTGCCCCTAGTTCGACTGCACTCATTCAGCTAATGAACCAAAATGTCATTGCTGCAATGAAATGGCTATACTTGAGGAGGTTCCTAGGGGAGGTGATGGCAGTGTTTGAGCATGAGGAGGAGCAAGTCTTCGATACACAGGAGAATGGACACTGGAGAATCTTGGCAAGTATTCACTGAAGTTTGCCACATACAACTTCGCCAGTGCTTTAAAGGACATCACCGTAGAGACCCTTAACCATACCTGAAACTGTATGCTGAATGAAGAAGAGGCCATGACGGTCTTCCAGGGGTTCGATATCAACGACATCCACAACACACTTGCCACTGGAAGCGACGACGTTCCCAAGGGTGAGGCACGGGAGTGGCTGGATGGCAATAGTGGCGACCCTGGCTACCAACTTCTCTCCGACAGCAAGAGAGCTGCTGCAGTTGTTGGTGAAGAAGCAGCTTCAGACGACGACGATGATGCTGCTCAATTGCATGAGTATCAAAGGGTTTTCACTGCCAAACAGAATCGTCATTCGTATCGCCAAAACACCCTCAACAGCTTCTTCATATCCAAAACCCCCGTGTACCTAGGCCGATTACCATCCAATTCTTCAATAACTCTGTCCTTCAATTTGGAAACTGCAGCCGAGTACGTCTTCTGCTGCCGTCGACGACCCTGACCCTCTAGGCACCTCTACGCCTCTTCCAACCACTTCACCACTTAATGTCTCCCGGGAGTCACAAAGGCACAGGAAGAAGTTGCCGGTCTCAATGACACAGTCGAGCTGGTGGAGGGGGAGGAGGTGGACTTTTATTCTCCTCACAAGTTTTTAAAACGTCCGGCCATCGTAAGTTCCAAGGGCAGTGTGCACACAATTAAGTGACAGAGTAAAAAGTTTTTTTATACAGTGTTGTTAGAAAAAATTTTTTCGTACGATGTACTTTGGGGAACATACAAATTGTTTGTGTACACTTATCATATTGTGTCTTGCATATGAGAGAAAAAAGGGTTTACTTTTTTATGTACAGTGTATTTTTGGGAAAATGATAAAAATTGTTTGTGTAAACTATCGTACTGTGTTGCATACAAGAAAAAAAGTTCTACTTTTTTGTGCACAGTACAATGTACTTTACATTGTTGGGGCAAATGAAAAACATTGTGTAGTCTACTATACTGCGTGTTGCGTAGGAGAGAAAAAGAAGCGGTTTACTTTCTATTGTGCACGATGTATTTTGGAGAAAACAATAAAAATTCTTTGTGTAAACTATCGTATTGTGTTGCATATGAGAGAAACAAGGGTTTACTTTTTTCGTGTATAGTACTATGTATTTTACAATGCTTGGGGCAAATGAAAAATATTGAGTCGCATTCGAGAGAAAAAGAAGGGGTTTGCTTTTTTTTCAAGAGTAGTTCTTCTTTTGAGGGTGGGTAGAGCTCTCGGTTAGCAAGCTGTTAGCCCAGCGTTCGAGTCTCCGTCTGGCCAGTGAAGAATTAGAGGAATTTATTTCTGGTGATAGAAATTCATTTCTCGTCATAATGTGGTTCGGATTCCACAATAAGCTGTAGGTCCCGTTGCTAGGTAACCAATTGGTTCTTAGCCACGTAAAATAAGTCTAATCCTTCGGGCCAGCCCTAGGAGAGCTGTTAATCAGCTCAGTTGTCTGGTTAAACTAAGATATACTTAACTTAGTATTTATGGAGTTTATTTTGTTACAAATATAGAAAAAATCAGGTAGATAATTGCTTTTGGCATAGTTTTCAGTTTAAAGTTTAGTGTTTACAGTTGTGCGATATTGACAAGCCCTTGCACACCCGTAGATTTTTTTGCTCGCCTTATCTGGACTTTGCCCCTATCCAACAGGCCCTGGTTTTATTAATCCGGGTAATCGAGATATTACTTAATTCCCTTTGGAAGTTCGTTGTTCCAAAGGTATGGTGAAATGGGCATTAAACGATACTTGCAGCATATTACTCGTGTGTGTGTGTGTATGTGTGTGTGTATATATATATATATATATACATACATATATATATATATATATATATATATATATATATATATATATATATATATACATATATATATACATATACATACATATATATATATATATATATATATATATATATATATATATATATATATATATATACACATATAATACATACATATATATATATATATATATATATATATATATATATGTATATATATATATTATATACACACATATAATACATATATATATATATAATATATTAGATATACACACATATAATACATATATATATACACACGAGTATATATATAATATATATATATGTATATATGTGTATGTATATACATATGTGTGTGTATGGATCAGTTATAGTAACGCTACCTCGATAACACAATTCACTTGTCGAAAACCTTAATAATATAAACAAAAGTAATTCACAGCAGTATTCAGAATCATTTAAAGTTATGATCCAGAGATAAAGAATTCTAATGAAACATAATCGAGTCGAATGAGATCACAGTGTAATCAAGGACATGAAGATATTTCGGACTTCGTAAAAAAAATCCAATTCAATTTCAATCACGTGAGCAACAATCACTACAGCTAATCTCTGCCAGTCGGCGGCCATGAACTCATTTCACCCTTTCTGTTTCTCCATCCCTTTTCCGGATATGCTTATTATTCCACATCACTGCCCTATTTTCTTTTATTTTCCAGCTCATGTTTTCTCAGTCTATTATTACACCCACTTACACTTTACCTTCTTGACACGATTACCTAGAAATGTGCTACATTAACCTTATGGCCGGCAACACATAACATGCTATGAAGAAGCATGAACAGTAATTTTCTGAACTAATAAATACTCTTTGAACTGTCAATATACATTTGACACTCATTTTGTTAAGTTCATTAAAATGCTTTGAGTCAGGTTGCAGAAGTCTGCACTTGTTACACATTTCTTCTTCACCACCGTTGAATCTAAAGAGAAAAAAAGACACATGGGTCACAGTCATACTTTCAACTCCCACGTGAGCCACTTCCTACTGGCAGAGATTAGCTGTAATAATTATTGTTCACATTACCGATATTGAAATGGAATTTTTTTTACAACGTCAGAAATACTTTCACCTGAATTGTGGATGAGACCCTTGTACTTTTACTCACATATTAGCCACTTCCTGCGCGGGGAAGGCTGCCACAGCAAGCCTGGTTCTACTGTACAACAACACTGAATTAACTGATTTTACTTCTTAAATGTAAAAGACGCATATTTTGAAAAGCTGCAGGTTAAAGGAGTAAGGAAAAATGAGAGAACTCAAAGGAGTAGGGGAAAATGAAAGAACTCAAAGGACTAAGGAAAAATGAGAGAACTCCTTTTTAAAGGAGTAGGGAAAATTAAAGAACTCCTTTTTAAAGGAGTAGGAAAAAATGAGAGAACTCCTTTTTAAAGGAGTATGGAAAAATGAGAGAGCTTTTTAAAGTAGGGAAAAATGAGAAAATTCCTTTTTAAAGGAGTATGGAAAATGGAGAACTCCTTTTTAAAGTAGGGAAAAATGAGAGAACTCCTTTTTAAAGTAGGGATAAATGAGAGAACTCCTTTTTAAAAGAGTAGGGAAAAATGAGAGAAATCTTTTTTAAAGGAGTAGGAAAAAATGAGAGAACTCAAAATTAAATGCATTTACTCTGTGAGTCATTCACTTTCTGCAACATTCTCTTAGCCCATCCCTTGAAACTTCTAATCTGATTTTAACTCTCTCGTGCTTTTCACTCTAAATCTGTTAATTATTTCATATTTTGCTATGCCCCTTATCCTTTTTCATTCACTTATTCTACCTCTTTGCTCTCCCTGTGCTGTTAACCTTCACCTCTCCAAGCCATTGTTCTCTTGTTAAGTTACACTTGCTCTCAACCATTTGATATTTTCGGATTTCTTGTAAATCCTTCCTTTCTTTGATCCTTTGCTAAACTGTTTTGCTTTAACAATCCTCTTTTCTGTTTATCCCCTTATTGTAACTTTTTTTCTTTTGATAAATGTATGTATGCACGAGCTCAACTAGACTTACATCTGTCTTCGAAGAGTGACATGTTGGTATGCTCTCAACGGAACCTCTCTGTCCTACCCTCGGGTATTGGCTACAGATAAGCGTGTCCAGATACAGTGCGGGGAAGTCGAGAAGTTCAGAGGTCGTTGTGGCTATCAAAAATACACACACACACATATGCACTATAAGTATATTATACATATATACAAATATATGTATATGTATACATATACAGTATATGTATATATATATATATATATATATATATATATATATATATATATATATATATATATATATATATATATATATACATATATATATATATATATATATATATATATATATATATATATATATATATATATATATATATATATGAATGTCTTTTTTCCTGTAATACTACAGTGTGATATGAATATAAGAAGGCCCATAAAACAGTATTCTACCAGTGAACAGGGGCACAGAAGCAAGTGCCCGAAATATATGGTTTCAACGTTTAAATAGTGTTTTATGGGCCTTCTTATTCATATATATATATATATATATATATATATATATATATATATATATATATATATATATATATATATATATATATATATATATATATATATATATATATATATGTCTTTTATCCTCGGGGGAGATACTCGAGAATGTACTACCCTTGCGGTTTTCAGCAAGGTTTTTAGAATGAACGTGTTGGCCCAAAGTGTTGTGGGTATAAGGTAATTCAAAAATACTCATATAAAGCTCTAACAGATAATCTAAATGTCCCTACGAATCATTCCATGACGATGGAACTCTTAACAGGAAGTTCTTGTCATCCGCTTTGAATTCCTTTCTCAGTAAATAACTACTGTAGACTACTAGTGCGTGATAAAACAGAGAAGTCGCCTTTATTCTGAAGGATTTTACTTATTCTGCTGACATCATACATATCAGCTGAGGCGGATTATAAGTATTACGCACTTAGACTGAAAAGCGAAATATCCTTTTTGTGTAAATAACAAAAGGCATGGAAGAGTTTATGACAGTATTCCCCAAACTTATATTAAGCGTTCAACGCTAAAACATAAGCTGGAAAGTCACATGGCAGAAGTCAACACAAACACTCAACAGAACAAACATAAAAATTCTTTAAGGCTTCCAAAAAAGAACCTTTTCCCCTCAGTGCAGTTTATCCAGAAAAAAAAAGTAAATAATGCGCCGAAGTTTCTTCGGCGCAATCGAGTTTTTTGTACAGCGTATAATGCTGTATGAAACTCTCAGCCACGGCCCATGAAACTCACAGCCGCGGCCCATTAAACTTTCAGCCACAGCCCGGTAGTGCCAGACAGCACGATCATGGCTAACTTTAACCTTAAATAAAATGAAAACTGCTCAGGCTAGAGGGCTGGAATTTGGTATGTTTGATGACTGGAGGATGGATGATCAACATACCAAATTGCAGCCATCTAGCCTCAGTAGTTTTTAAGATTTGAGGGCGGACGGAAAGACAAAAAGCCATCTCAATAGTTTTCTTTTACAGAAAACTAAAAACGGTGTTCACTACCACGTAAGCAGCCAACACGAATACCATTCGACCTGATGACTACAAACATCCGAAGCATCTGACCTCGCTGCACCGTGACTGGAATGTCGGTAGGTGCAACTGGAATCCGGTATTCTGTTGATCTGAAATTCTCTAATCTTCCCTCGACATCTTTCTAGCATTCCAGGTAATTCTTGAATCAACCTTCTTTTTTGTGGAAACCTGAAACACTGCCTCGGGACTCCTCCTCACTTTAGAGGTAAATCTCCTCACTTTAGAGGTAAATCTCCTCACTTTAGAGGTAAATAGAACTGGAAACGACTACAATTCAACTGTAAACGGAAGACTGAAAGATGATCTTCTGTTCTTTTATGTTCCTCCTCTTACTGATACTGCTGTTACATTAAGGGCTTCAAGAAGTTACTAAATCTCTTGATCAATGAGATAAACTTTACTTAGACCTCGAATCCTCTCTCAAGATATCCCTGGCTGTAACAAAATGACACAATTATTCTCCGTCTGGCCATAAAGGCGCCACCTAAAACATCCACAGACCAAACTCAAAGTCCTATAAAAAGTGTTTAAGGATTAAAACCTTCCAAAAGTGTTCAAATCAATAAACTAGTTTCATCAGTGTACACTCCGGTTTATCATCAGATTCCTGTATCAAGTTTTTGGGGCAAAAATATTATAAGTTACAGTAAAACAAAAGAATAAATGAAAGGTCGGCTTTAATAAAGAAAAAAAAATCAATTGAGAATATCACTGCTTCATTATGGATATCATAAAACAGCCGATCCCATTAAATTAAATATAAGACGGATCTCATAAAGGTCTAGTTACACATAGAAAGATATTTGAGAGTAAAAGTATTAGGTACCCTGATATCTTTTCACACACGGGATATCAACTTAATTTTCCATACAAATCGCCCCCGTAGGGGGGTAGCGCTGTCAGTGCACCTCAAGCGCTGTGCACTGTAGGCATTACTTACGGCTCTTTGCAGCGTCCCTTCGGCCCCTAGCTGTAACCCCCTTTATTCCTTTTACTGTACCTCCATTCGCATTCTCTTTTTTTCATCTTACTCTCCACCCTCTTTCAACAATTGTTTCATGGTGCAACTGCGAGGTTCCCCCCGTTACACCTTTGTAACCTTTACTCTCGATTTTCCTTTAAGCGCTGAATGACCTCATAGGTCCCAGCGCTTGGCCTTCGGCATAAATTGTATAGTCTATTCTACTCATACAAATCTTACCGCATTATAAATAATAATAATATTATATAATAATAATAATAATAATAATAATAATAATAATAATAATAATAATAATAATAATAATAATAACGAAAACTATTCTTCGCATCAGTAATTATGTTTCATTAATAATATTGGCAGCAAGATGGATAAAAGAGGAAAGGAGCACTTTGTCTTCATGAAAACCACTGCTATTACTTGTCTGTAGAGAAAAGAAAGATAATGTGAGGATTCGACGGTGTCAAATCTGCAAGGTCAACAAGGAGGGTGGTTGCAGGGAAATAGGAGTGCAAGTGACATATGAATATGATTCTCTTTCTCGGGAACAAACATCTCCACAAACGCCAAATAAAATGTAAAAAGTGGAATCTCTGTAGCGATAACACCGAGAAAGAAGAGAAGCCTGTGAAAGTATCACAAGAGAAATGGTGATCGGCTTCTAAAACCCACAATACAATAACGACAGGTCCCTTGAAAACTTTCCACGATGCTGGCATATGAATTTCTGGCAGAGCGTCGACAACACTAGAAAGGCCTTCACGGATTTGTTATCAACTTTCACCGCTGTTCATCTACCAACTTTGTTCTCTGATAATGCTGCCTTCTACCATTAAACATGTTCACGCTTTCTCCTGCACGCAAACATAACATGACAAGCAGAATTCAATTTGGCGTCAATTACTATTGGTGTTAAGACGTCAACTACTGACATTTACAAATCAATCAATATAACCTTATTTAAATAACAGAAGGGAATAACAGAGCGCAACTTCTTTGCCAATGTTCCACAACCAGTTAGCGTCATTGCTCCGAGGAAAATACATAATTGAAAATATCTGTTACCACGGTAACCAATACCTGCTTACGTATAACTAGTTATGCAAGAAGCGAAGCAGTGAGCAAATATTTCTTATTCTTTTCCTTTTAGACGCAACCGCTCTTCTTACGTATCCCCCGGCTAAGGAAGGAGCTCCCGTCTGGCCTTCAAAAAGTAGAGCATCGACCTGTTTCCACCGTATGGCAAAAGGTATCACTTCCCTCGCCCACAACTTCCGATGAAGTCTGCGTCTCGACTGTTTAGGTCGGGCTTCCAGATTTCCATATTTTCTTTTTACTCTTTTTATTCAGCAATATTGGCGCGCTCTAATTCCTTTAGTTGTACTTCTTCATTTACTTCTCTCTCTCTCTCTCTCTCTCTCTCTCTCTCTCTCTCTCTCATATATATATATATATATATATATATATATATATATATATATATATATATATATATATATATATATATATATGTATATGTGTAGACATCCCGGGATTATATATGTAATCAACGGATAGGTTTGTTTAAAAAGCAAATGGATGTTACAGACTAAATACACACACAAAAAACAAAGCCACTACAACACCTTCTAAAAACATAACAAACATCTCACACGTCTCGAACTCTCGCCATACCCGCGCAATAACTTCTCGCTGCTGGGAAGAAAGGGCGTTGGGTCGGGTATGATACATGAAACATACGTACCGGGGTCTAAGCGATGTCAGGCAGGGCAACCGATCGAGACCACAGGTCTACCCCAAAGCCAAATCAAAAAGTCCTTCAAAAGAAGGCATCGTGCGTACCCCATACAAAAATGGGAATAAAAGCACGTTAAAAAGAAAAAAGAAAAGAAAGTATATGTATGTATATATATTATATATATATATATATATATATATATATATATATATATATATATATTATATATATATATAAAACACAGTATATACATATATATACATGTGTGTGTGTGTGTTATGCCCCATCTGTGAAATTGCCAATTTCATGAAATGGGCAAACTACTTGTCCAATTCACGAAACGAGCAAAAGGCCTGCCCACTTCATGAAATGGGCAAATGAACCGTTGGTCATGACATGGAATGGGCTGCCATGATGAACGAAAACATATCTATGACACTTAGATATTAGTACAGCAGAAAATCTGAACATTTACGAAGGTAAAAATAAAGATAGATTTTTTTAAAAGTAGTTGTTTTAGTAATTAAAAATAAAGACAAAATTCGTGTACATGTAAGCAAAGATTATACACATCAAACAAATTTACAACAATCATTGGTCAATATTGTCACACGATTTGTGGCTGTGGCAAGCACTGCTGCATCGAGGGCCAGCTTTCACACAAGTACACCGCTTAGACAAGCAGTTGCTCCTACAATGACATCTCTGTTATCCTTGTCCACCACACACTTTCTGCTCGAACTAATTCACGAATACTTAGCTGTTCTGAGGGGATATTTTCCGGCACACGTCCTTTGTACTGAATAAACTCAAACTGATTTCAGGCAAGTTTACCTTTTATAATTCCTCTTCTTGTGCCAATCACATATCCATTGTCTTCAACTGCTAATACAACACCTACAATGTTTGGGGGATCGCCTTTACTGCGGTCAAATTGAGACACAGGCACAGAAGCATTGTCTAGAACACCTCGCAGTGACCTTGTGCTAACATTTGTGGAGCTTGTTGTTGAAGACCACGGTGAACTTCCTTTTTTGCCCGTTTTGCTGGATGCAGTTCTTTAGTTGAGAGATTGTCTCGCTCTAGAGCAGGTTGTTGCTGAGTGTTTGCAACTGGATGTGCTTCACGATCACAATCAGGGTCTACTGAAATTGGGTCATCCTGAGCTGAGTTTTGGGCAACTGGGACTGTATCGTTCAAAACAGGTTCTGGAACTACTTCTATGAGCCTTTGAATTTCTTCTTCTTCAATACCAGGTGACATTCTGTTGATAAATGCATCTGGTGAAATTGACTTGAGACTACATCGTGGCTTGCTGCCAGTAAGTGCCTGATAGGGAGTCACCTTGATTGCTTCATGATATGAACTGTTCATGGCACACTGGATAAAACCGACACCATAACTCCATTAGCACAATTATTCTCTCATCCATGCCATGAACTTGAGTCTCATATCCCCATTACCTCTTTCAATAGATCCCTGGCTCTGGGGATGCCTAGGACACCCATTCACTAAGACAAGTTCAGGCCACAGTGAGGAAAGTTCTTGGATAACTACAGCTGTAAACTCACGGCCATTGTCGGACTGAAGGATGTGAGGTGCACTTATATCCAGGAAGATGAAAAGAAGCTCACTGGCAACCTCAGCTGCTGTCTTTGATTTCGGGGGACGAATGATATGAAACTTGGCCATGTGCTCCATACAGAGCACGTCGACCAGATCAACTTGTCCTCTTTCATTAAGATCACTTACTGATAGTGGTCTGACCACAACTCCTACTGCTGTTTCCTTTCTGCAACGTTTTTCAGCACAGCGTTCACAATGGAGGATGTATTGTGAACAATTGATCTTGGAATGTTGCCCTAATGTCTTTTCACCACCATGGCCAGTGTTAACGTGGGCTTGTTGGATAATTCCCGTGACTGATTCTTTGGTTGCCATATATTTTCTGTTTTTCTTTTTAACCTTTTCTGTTTCACCAAAGGAAACAATATGAAAAGTCTTCAAGATGTGGTAGTCTTCTCTTTTAAGCGTCTGCCCAGTCTTTCCTCTTTGCAGAGTGGCAATTACCGTCTGCTCATATTCAGTAGACTACAAGGAAGCACAACACTGTATTTGTTCATCCATGGCCAAAGCTTGCATGGGTTATAGCAGCCACTGTGGAGATGTCGTCTTATATAATGTTAAAGGTGTTAGTGTTACTATTCCCGGCTTAACAACTAGCTAAGCATATGCTTTTTAGAGTCGTGCATTAAATTGCCCATTTCATGAAGTGGGCAGGCCTTTTGCCCGTTTCGTGAACTGGGCAGTGGTCTGCCCATTTCATGAAATGGGCAGTTTCACAGATGGGGTGTAACATACATAAATAAATAAATAAATATATATATATATATATATATATATATATATATATATATATATATATATATTATATAATATATATGACTGTGGAGTATTTTCTGGTAAAACAGAATTCCATATATACTGTATACATATATGTACTTCTTCACTTACCTCTCTCTCTCTCTCTCTTATAAATAAAATATATATATGTATATATAGATACATACGTATTTATACATATACATATAACTATATATTTACATATACATATATAAGTATATATACCAGGTGTTTCAGAAATTAGAGCCCCCTCAACACAACAAATGGAAAGTTATGAAGTTTTCTGCTATAGCCTATCTCCAAGTACATTATTTTAAGTTTCTATTAAGCTATTTTTCATTTTACAGTTCTTGTATTTTCAGACTGAGTGACGGAGCTAGATACAGCCATGGCTAAAGACTTAGAGGAAATCAGATGGATTGACCGAATCGGGCTATAACCTTCAGAGAGGCAAGGGATGCTGGTGCATCCTTCATTTCACGTTCCTGGATAGCTAAATACATTAAAAGAGATGAATCCTTTCTTAAAAGATACTGGAACAAAAATCCATGACTGACATCGCGAAAAGAGTGAGAATCTTGGAAGGCCTGAAGTCCATTCTCAGGAGTCAAAAGACATCATAGCTGAGCCAGTGGGTAGAACAAGAAAGTCTTTACGTAAATTGGCGCTTGAAGAAGAGAAGTTATAGTGCTGTATATCATGAGTTGAAAAAATCTGGTATCAAGCCATTTCATGTTATCAGCAAGCCCAACATCACTCAGCATCAGAGAGAAGACCATGCATGGTTTTTTGGTTCATTTCTTAAAGATTGGGATGAAGCTGACTTTCTCGATGTTGCCACATCAGATGAATTCTTCATTTACACAGTCAGGAAGCCAAATCATAAAAATGACATCATTTGGGCTGCAAAGTTGGATGATATTAGCAATGACGTGCGCTATCGCCAAGTTGTGAAATTTCCTGAATATTTGGGAATTTTTCTCTGCTTCACAGCCAAACGGTTAATGTGGATCATCAAAGAAAAAGGACAGTCATGGAATGGCGAATACTTCAGAGAATCTGTGCTTACTGGTGGAGTATTTCCTTTCCTCAAAGATCCTGAAAATGTGTTATCTGTAGAAGTCACATTTTTCGTGACAGGCACCATGTTTCAAGGCTCTTCAGACACAGGAGCTGCTTCGAAACAGTGGTATCGATTTCTTCTCGGCAAGTGAATTTCCAGGTAGCTCCCCTGACCTTAATGTGTGTGAAAACATTGGTAGTATCTTAAAGGATCGTGCTGAAGCACGCACAGTGAACTATGATGGTATACCAAGCCTCGACGACCTGGAAATCGAGTTTGAGTCTCAGCTTTTTTGTGATTTGCTGAAATCATACCCCTCAAGAATGCAGGCTGTGGTACAGGCAGATGGAAGCCACACAAAATATTAAATACTCAGAGAGAAACTTAAATAAATACCTGTTC
This sequence comes from Macrobrachium rosenbergii, assembly GCF_040412425.1. Taxonomy (NCBI): domain Eukaryota; kingdom Metazoa; phylum Arthropoda; class Malacostraca; order Decapoda; family Palaemonidae; genus Macrobrachium; species Macrobrachium rosenbergii. The sequence goes on along the minus strand of NC_089749.1, from coordinate 32,462,611 downwards.
TGAATTACTTTTGTTTTTGTCCATATCAATTTTAGTTTATGATGTAGAAAGGGGGCTCTAATTTCGAAACACCCTGTAAATGTGTGTGTGTACCCAGTTCGACTATGAATCTTGCACAACATAAATTTATTTTTGTAATATCTACAGTGAGTGATTAACAGAATGGCCGGAATTTTGTGTAAATAGAAGAAACAATGCTCAGATGGTTGCAATCCCCCAACCTTTATGGGTCCCATAGACGTTACGACCTGCGGATCGGGTTCCGTTCTAACTCCGGTATCCGCGGTGCCCATAGACGTTCGGATTCACTTCAGTTTGCCGAAACCTGGTAGAGTGAAGACGTGTCAGCTCCGCTCAGTGATGACACTATAGACTGCTCTCGTGCAGCAGAAATTGGAAAACCACAGCAAAAATGGAGAACCTGGATGAAACTATGATTGAAGAAGAGAAATTAATTATCTCACGATTGTTTATTAAAGAATTGAAACTTTACCCTGATGACTGGTTTAATTACCCGAGAATGGTCAAGCAGATCCACATGGAATTATTATATATATGGTCTCTCCTCATATAGAAATAAAAAACACACTTGTACGAGACAACCAATATCATTGCACGAGAGGTTGCTGGACACACTTCGCTTCGGCGCCACTAGTCGTTCCTGGGGGCATATAATCCCAGAGACATGTAAAGCAATTTTTCAAGTTATGCAACACGTGTTTACAAAGGTAAAAAGTAACTATGTCGCATACACAGCATCCTGCATAGTCTAGTGGTATATAGTCTAGTAAATAGTAGGTCTATGATCCGTTAAAGCAGAGCAGGCCCTTAAACCAACGTTTCTGTAGCCAAGTAAGAGTAAAATTTTCAACTTTTTTGTACACAAAATTTTTAATTTATACAAGGAAAATTGAAATATTATTGAAAATATTATCATAAATTTTTCTTTTATGTGCGGAAAATAACAATGTAATTTAAACAATAGTACTAATACATACATACACACACATATGTATGTATGTATGTATGTATGTATGTATGTATGGATTAGTGCTGTTGTTTAAATTACATTGTTATTTTCCGTACATAAAAGTTTATAATAATATTTTCGATAATATTTCAATTACCCTTGTATAAATAAAAAATTTTGTGTACAAAAAAGTTGAACATTCTACTCTTACTTGGCTACAGAAACGTTGGTTTAAGGGTCTGCTCTGCTTTAACGGATCATAGCCCTACTGTTTACTAGACTATATACCACTAGACTATGCAGGATGCTGTGTATGCAACATAGTTACTTTTTACCTTTGTAAACACGTGTTGCATAACTTGAAAAATTGCTTTACATGTCTCTGGGATTACAGTATATGCCCCCAGGAACGACTAGTGGCGCCGAAGTGAAGTGTGGCCAGCAACCTCTCGTGCAGTGATGCTGGTTGTCTCATACAAGTGTGTTTTTTATTTCTATACGAGGAGAGACCATATATAATAATTCCATGTCGGTCTGCTCGTTCATTCTCTGGTAATTAAACCAGTCAACATGGAAAAGTTTCAATTCATCAAATAAATAAGCGTGAGATCATTCATTTCTCTTCTCCCACCATATATATATACAGTATATATATATATATATATATATATATATATATATATATATATATATATATATATATGTAGAAGGACAGGGTGACAAGGAGATAGCCGGTCATCAAATGATACATTTATTGCCGACGCGTTTCGTAACAACATAGTTACATCATCAAGGCTAAAGAAAACAACACAAATTAAAAACACATGGAATATAACTTTGACTTTAAGAGTCTCAACAAATTATACAAAACTTACATTAAAACAAAACAAGATTTAAAAGCACCTGCTAGACTCAAAGGCTGAAGGCTTTATGATTCGGAAAGGAGGGAGAAGCAGCGAAGAAAAACGGCTCAAGCCAGAAACAGCTGTATAGAGGTGGTGTGATTGTTCAACTTGGCACTAACTGTAATAAATAATGACTCTAAGATAAGCAGTTCGTGTAAACAAGCTTGTTTGGCCCAAGACAGAGAAGTCAGAATAGTTAATGCTGGTGTTACAAATTTTTGTGTGATTTCTGATATTAGAAAATTCAGGGATTGGACAATCTGCAGCCAGTACGATGGCTGACACCATTATGTGAATCAGCTCTGACCTTGAGCAATCGCTTAGTCGAACCTACGTAAGTCCCCAAATTACATCTGGGGCAAGTAAATTTAAGGTCAGAGCTGATTCACATAATGGTGTCAGCCATCGTACTGGCTGCAGATTGTCCAATCCCGAATTTTCTAATATCAGAAATCACACAAAAATTTGTAACACCAGCATTTACTATTCTGACTTCTCTGTCTTGGGCCAAACAAGCCGTTTACACGAACTGCTTATCTTAGAGTCATTATTTATTAAGCAGTTAGTGCCCAAGTTGAACAATCACACCACCTCTATACAGTTGTTTCTGGCTTGAGCCGTTTTTCTTCGCTGCTTCTCCCTCCTTTCCGAATCATAAAGCCTTCAGCCTTTAGTCTAGCAGGTGCTTTTTCAATCTTGTTTTGTTTTAATGTAAGTTTGGTATAATTTGTTGAAACTCTTAAAGTCAAAGTTATATTCCATGTGTTTTTAATTTGTGTTGTTTTCTTTTAGCCTTGATGATGTAACTATGTTGTTACGAAACGCGCCGGCAATAAATGTATCACCTTTTGATGACCGGCTATCTCCTTGTCACCCTGTCCTTCTATGTGCTGTATTCTGTAAACGTATTCTGTCTTATATATATTATGTATATATATATATATATATATATATATATATATATATATATATATATATATATATATATATATATATATATATATATATATATATATATATATATATATATATATATATATATATATATATATATATATATACATATATAGCATCCTTCTCCATGTAATTTTCAAACTAAAATACCATAAGCCTCATTTCGCTTTCGTACGACGTTCAATAAACCCCTCCAAGAACTCGTCTGCCGGCGTAGCTGCCATGTTACCCTTTCAGTGTCTAGTTGAAACTGAAGTCAATCTTGAGATCACGCCATAGACGTGGAGGCTTCGAGCCACCTGAACTAAACGGAAGCCACGAACCTGGCAACGGCAGGTTGAGAGCTGGTCGGAGAGGCCGACGGACTCCGCCCACTTTTGGTCGGAGAAGAACGCCATAGACAGTGAGGTTTACTTCTGGTTCAGACGACCGGATCCGGCGATCGTAACGTCTATGGGGCCCTTTAAAGAGGAGTTCTATCGCTTCCGTCGGTGTTAAACACCAACGTTCCTGAGCTGTACATAAACATACAGTAAGGTTGCCCGTCCCGTCGGCTTCAGCATTCGAAAAATAACTACTCTTTCACGTGATGTATCTTAATGGTCAAGAAATGGGAAACATCACTTAGTGATCATACACATATCCGTGAGAAAACAGCAGTTTCCCTCACGAGGACATTCTAAGCAGTAAGGCCACCATAACCTGAGGAATGAACCCGGACGGGCGATACTTCCCTCCAAAGATGACACAGACAGACCTTGAGATTTCGGCTTCTTTTGCTCGAAGGTCATAGCTGTTGTAACAAAGGTTCTTGAAAGTCAGTCAACCAAGATAGCAATCAATAAGTCAAAACCTTCTTCTCAAAGGCACTGGAACGGCGTAACGTGATAGAAAAAAGAATGAATGAACTAATTAGTGACGAAATAGGAATTAGCACATGACTTGAAGGGTTGATTTGCGATTACACAGACATTGCAGACCGTACAATGATACAGGGACAAAAACATTTGCTGCCAGATGCCTGGACTGAAAATCAGAGGAAGAAAAATAATAAATAAGAATTTTAATGTTTATCAAAATCAAAACATTTATTGAATCCTAACAAATCACCACTTGTTTTTCCCTACAACATTATTGTTTATTATATGTTTTATTAAAACCAATTTCTGCGATACAGAATTGAATTTGAAAGAATATTGGTTACAACAGAAGCTCTGGTCATGAATGAATAACCAGAAAAATAGGTGACAGCTGAAAACCAAAACTCCTTTGCAGTTTTAATAAAAGAGATTAAAACCTTCAACTATAAACTGGTAAGAGGAATTCGCGCTTCCAATAATAGACTGGTAGAGGAATCTAAACATCGATTTCATAAGGACTTTACCGCCTAAATCCTGCTCGCTACTGAAACATCATCATCTTCATTCCCGTTAACGCATCTAGAAACCCAGACCGTTACTAAACCTAGAGGGTAAAATTCAAAGGAAATATAAAATGTCGTATTAAACCACAATGGGTATCATAAACTTCAGTTTTTTCAAGTCCGTAAAATGGCCAAATAGGACTATTGACGGACCTGTTGCCAAACGGATGAACAGAGATACGGATCTGCTATACAACTCAACAACTCCTAGCGTAACTGAAGATTTGCTGTGCAACTTAGGATCTGTTACGAAAGTCCAGTTCTGCTGTGTACGTCAAATGTAACGATTCCGTAGGAAGTACAAAATGTAACGTTTGCCATGACACAAAGTTAGAAACTAGAAGGGCGTTTGGTACCTAGAGAGGAATGGTCAAAAGACTTAACCCATAAAAAAGATATCAGAAGACAACTGCAAAGAATCTAGCACAAACTGAGTTTGGGAACAGTGCCAAGACAAAAACTGTGACTGCCACATATATAATAAAATAAAAATAGGTTGGTAACGGATGCAGAAAAAATACAGCCTGACCAGTTTCACCAAAATTAAGCCACAGCAATATACGAGTCCTTGTAGCACAATGTCTTCAAATGGATTCTGTAAAATAACCCTTTACGTAGCAAGGCATTATTTATGGGGGTCAATATGTTCTTAATTGAGACACCAGAAATGTGAACCGTTTGGGTGGTATATCAATTACTCACAGATCTTAATATTGCACAGGGAATATACTTCATTTCCTTTCAGATATTCCTAAATGTGAACCGAAAATCAAATTATAAATGTATAACGCCAAGGTCGCACTGGGTATATCAAGCTAATCTACGCGCGTAAATGAGGTCAGAGTTATGGCTAACTTTTACGTAGCAAGTCGAGAAAAACAGAGCTTTCCTTCGTCCAACGCCTTCAAGACAACGTTCCCACTCGTTTAATACTTATTAGTCTCTGAAGACATTCGAGAATTTAGATATTCAGCTTCCACGCCTAACCATATTTTGAGCTACAGAAGTACAAAGCAACTTGTTTTGTTAGAAATTATGAAGGTGTTGCAGCACAGCCTCCTCCTTGGAGCTCCCTCAGTACGACGCATGACTTCATGGCATCTTTTCTCTGTTCCTGAATGAGTTGAATCTCAAACCTGACACTTGTCAGAATGCCGAGCCTTAATCTCTTACTGCACTCTCTTCGTCGCATTGAAAATGCAGTCTCTCTTTTGCTTTCCTGTTAACACTATTTTAGACCATGCTCTTGGCAGACAACGATGGACTTAAGGGAGCCAACAGCAGTTTCGTGGCTGCGTAGTCTAATTCACAGTCATATTAAAGGAAAGAAATTCGAAATGACAAACTCAAGAATCAGTAGGTTTCAATATATCCTCATCGCCGTTACGCAAAGAAGTATGTAACTTTGCCTTTGTCTACACTCCTGTATTCCGCTGCAATATTTCTCAGGGCTGCCCTCACTTAGTATTTGCCCGATATCATAAAATTCACTTCATAAGCAGTCATAAGGCAAAACAAACAATAACAGGAGGAGTCGTACGTGCAGAGAGGCCCTAGAGCCAGTAAAGTTAGAACTACATTTTGACCATTTTCTCGAACTCGATCTCCTCGGCATAAATAATCCAAACTTGCATTTCACTAAATACACAACATGATTCCTGCACGTACTCTTTCAATAGAAAAATAGGGCGTTTTTAACTGATAATCAGTTCTTTATATCTTTCAATAATCCTTTAACTCATCATTAGCCAAACAAATGTACCAACAATCATGGAGCATAAATTTCTACCCATAAGGTTGCAAAAGAGAGAAGCACCCAGAACAGTCCATGGCTGTATTCAGACAGAGCAGCTTGAAATCTAACTTCAGCTTAATTAAGTACGATCCCCGAATTGCTCACAATTATTCTCAATTAAAATGCCATTTGCCCTCCGGCGTCATGGAATGGAATAAACGTTGGTACATGGGAAAATACAGGATGGCTGGGCCACGGCCCATAACCGCGTCCTCCCACCACCCCGGGGTTGCATCCTTTGTTTATTCCTAGATCCTTTAAGAGGTAGAGAGAGAAGTCTTCCGCTTCATTCAAGGCTAAACCTTGCCCTTCTTCCTTTCTTTTTCTCTTGTTTCCTTCGAGTCTGAGCTGGTCAAGGTCATTAGGTTGTCAATATATACTGTATATATTTACCGTCACACCAAACATCCCATGCAAGCATATGCGTGCATCTACAAAGCGCATTATAATACAAGGGAATTAAAGCATCGGCTAGCTAATGAGTGGGCGACGAATCCCACCGAGAAGACAATTATCATTATCACTTTTTCTATTGTGAGGTCAAAATCTTTATCAAAGATGAAACTCAAAATCAATAAATAATTTTAAAAGTGAATGTTTATTGAAACATCACCTCTTTTCCATCAATGGAAGGATATTCAGAAATTCCTAGATGAACCGTAAATCGTAGTCTCTCTGCCACTCTCTCTCCCTTGTTTTTCCTATCTGAATTCGGGATAAAGGCACTGTGGTATTTTCCTATAACCCATGGTGCAAATGCTCACGAAAATACGAAGCACATTAGTATAAATATGTTAAATGCTGCACGTTCCCAAAACCGTTCATGGAGCCTATCACTTAGCAAACATTGAAAAAATGCATATTACTCAAGGACCGAAAATTCTTTAATAAACAGCAGTCAGTGGTTTTGGTAGAAAACTTTCATCTCTATAAATTCTGAGATGTGTTTGGTTTACTGCTTGAATAAGTATACTGGCTTGGCAAATCTTCATCTCAATACTTTATCCAGTAATCAGCCCACCGTTCGGTGTTTAAGTCGTGTTTACTAGATCCAAACCGACCATTTCATTTCTAAAAACACTCTCTTTTATAATTCATTCAATTCTAAGTACATTCTCTTCATTTCAAGTTTAAATTCGTAAAATCAATTCCTCTAAGAAGATGTTCTCTTTCAGTAATGTGGACGCATTCACTCTTTCCTATAAGTTCACCGCTATTGACATTCTTATGAATTCATGTTAAGAATGTTCATTACAGCTGAATTTACTGAAAGACAGAGTACATCCACATTACTGAAGGAGAACAATAATGCAATGAATTCATCACTTTCTCAGTATATCGGTCATAAAGACATTTTCTCCTTAAGTAAACTCATTCCAAAGAAAAGAATGTTATTCCACTCAGCTCGAAAGATATTCGCTCTCGCCATAAATTCCTTTCTAAAGCCATTCTCTCAACATTCGTTACTAAACCTCGGTCTCAGAGCATTACAACATGATTGGCACTTGGCTTTTTCACTTACCATTTAATTGTGCGGCAATTCTTCTGTAAACAACTGTAACATGATACAAAATCATGTTCTTGATTCTTTCAAATCCAAAATACACGATGTTAACGATTTCTGTTACTCTGAACGGGGAAAAATTGTTTTAATGTACGTCGCCGCGTTATTGAATATTTCAAATCCAAAATCCAACAACCACCAATTCATTACACCGATATTCATATTCAAGGATACCTATTTGTTCCAACGAATAAACGCAACTGTTTTGGTTTGGTTATAATTACTAAACCTTTTGTGACCCATCTATCTGAGTAAATGTCTGATGCACGTCATACATATCAAACAGCAATCAAGAACATATAGCATGCATCCTACAATATGAATATAAATTATATAAATATATGTATAATATATATATGCATACACTGTACATATGCATATATATATATATATATATATATATATATATATATATATATATATATATAATATATATATATATATGTATATATATATATGCATATACAAACATACATATATATAGTATATATATATATATATATATATATATATATATATATATATATATATATATATATACATATACAAACATACATATATATATAGTATATATATATATGCATATACAAACATACATATATATAGTATATATATATATATATATATATATATATATATATATATATATATATATATATATATATATATCACATGCTGCCATTAGCTGTGAGATAGTTTGTATACTTAACTGTCTAACGATTGTTATTCTCCGAAGTAATATTCATATAACTGTTATGCTAATTATTGCTGTAATAGTTCTTAACTGCTTTTGCTGTTAACTATCATAATTATTGTTTACTTCCTGTATATACTATTTCTCAGTATCAGTACTGAACTGTATCTTGTACCGTGAGGTTTGGATAATAAATACCAAAAGGAACCGCTGTGTTTGTCAAACCATGACTGGTGGCAGCAAGTCAGAATCCACGCCTACCGAACATAACGCTGTTGCAAAGGAGATTATGCTGAGTGTGTCTTTTGGGGATGATGTGTCTCCAATGTCTTGGCAGTCCTTTTCATCGCATTTCTCTTTAGTCAAGCAAGCAAACTTACTACGAGGGGTACCGTCTTGGCGCGACGCAGGATATCGGGCCCTCATGCTGAGATTACAATTTAGGGGACCAACAGCCAACTATGTGGAGCAGCAGGCGTTACAGGACCCTGAATGGGGTAAGGACGATGTTGCAATTATAGACAGACTTGCGCAGCGTATCCTCACGGCGGATGCAATTGAAGTAAGGATTTTGAGGTTTGAGGAATCTATACAGTTGCAGGGTGAGAGTCTGAGTGATTATATGACTCGTTTGCAACTGTTGGCAGGTCAAGCATTTGCTAAAGAACCAGCTGATATTGTACGGAAGCGTGTTGTATGGCGATTTCTCTCGGGGTTGCACGATGCAGATGTTCGATCCCAATTGATTAGAGAGAAGTGGATGGAGTCGGAGGAGACTGCCAAGTCGTATGATGAGGTGGTGAAAATTGCATTGGCAGCGTTGTCTATTAAACGAGCAACTAAAGCAACAGGACCTAGGAATCCCAGTGTCCATGTGAATCAAATTGAGGGTACATCCAATGTTTGTTTGATGGAGGATACACCGGAAACTATGGAGGTTGCAACTGTACGAGGAAATGCTGGATCATGGGGCAGCAAGAAGAGGGAATCCTATTCTTCTCGTAAATTTAAGTGCTATTATTGTAAAATGACACATGTGGGTGGATGGAAAGCATGTGCACGAAGGAGAGACGAAAATCCTGCTTGGTACCCTCCCCAGGTTCAAAGAAGAAATTTTCAGTGAGGACTGCTCCACACGGGAGCTTGGAGCAGTCTGTACAAGTGAATTCTACTTCCGCTTTCCAACGCACTGTGGCTTTGGTGCAGCCAAAGGTGAAGGGTCGAATGAGATATCGGCATGTGCTCTCCAACCGAGCAGCAACTCGGGTATTGAAAAGTATTACAAATTACGTTACTGTGGAGATGATGAAAACTAAGTATAATGCTTTGGTGGACACCAAAGTGATTATTCTTTAGTTTCTGAGGATATCTTGAATGATGCTCAGAAATCTCTTGTCAGCTCGAGTAATATTACAGCTTGCGGAGCGAGCAGTGAAGAACTTCAAATTGAGGAGAAATTCTGATGGATGTAAAGCTAGGCAAAACCATAGTGAGACAACATAGGCTCATTGTGGTATCTAAACTTGTTACTAGAGTGATACTTGGGATGGACTTGTGGATAAAACTTGGCACAGTCACTCTAGATTTGACAAAAGGGAGGTTGCAGTGGATTCAATAAATTTATCATTGCCATTGAATACTGGGGAAAGGACACAATCACATAAATCATGCTCTGATGGAGTGGTGAAGCTCATTGTTAGAGCTGAGAATGCAGTTGTGATACCTCCTAGGACAGAATTATTTATATGCTGCTCAGCTGATGGGATGGTTCCAGATGAGCAGTATCTGTTGTGTCCCCGACGCCCTGAGGTTCTCCGGTTGCCCCTCCTCATTGCTGCATCCAAGGTTCAATCAAGAAGAAAATGTATGTGAGAGTTGCAAATGTATCGGATAAACACGAAACTGTGCAGAATGGAGAGGAGATCGGGGAACTAGAGCCCAGTGTGGTAGGATACGATGGCAACCATAGTGATGCTGGTCTTGCGCTAGCCCCGAATAAGTGTAAATTTGGGGTGCGTGAAGTGGAGTATCTGGGTTCTGTGGTTGGTGATGGCATGCTTCGCATTAGTGAGCAAAGAGTTCATCAACTGAGGGATCTTCCTAGGCCTTTGACTGTTAGGCAGTTGCGTCAGGCCATTGGGGCATTTTCTTATGTGCAAAAATGGATTCCAGGGATGTCACAGACTGCTAAGCCCCTGTATGAGGCTTTGGAAAAAAATCCACACCAGAAATTGCATTGGTCGGTCGAGATGGTTGAGGCTTTTGAGAGGCTTAAAAACCAGGTAGCAAATGCTGTGGCACTCCATCTTCCTGACTATAGTAAACAGTTCGTTTTGATTACTGATGCAAGTGATGTTGGAGCAGGAGCAATGTTAGCCAACAAGTCAGCATCCAAGGAACTGTTACCAATTGCCTTTTACCACCATACATTCTCCAAATCCGAGCAGAGGTATTCAACGACGGAAAAGGAATTACTGGCGGTTATCCTGGCAATAAAGAGGTTTCGGATGTACCTCTCCTCTGCACCGTTTGATCTGATAACGGACCATCAGGCATTAAGATGGCTAAACACCCTGGATATTAGAGAAGAGAGAGACGTCGAGGAGATGGATTGAAACAATTCAGCAGTTTGACATAAATCCAATTCATAAAAGTGGTCCCAGTGCTGTGATGTCCATGGCTGATTATCTGTCAAGAGTTGGTGCTGATGGAAATCGGGTATCGCATATTGCAAGTATAGCAGTAGGATCTTCTCAGCAGTGGGCCACAGCATTTGTGGATCCCAATGAAATGTTAGAAAAACAGCATTGCGATGAAGGGATCAAGGAAGTAGTGAACTTTATTAAAAATACGAATTCACCGGGATGTGTGTCAGAGGAGAATGAGCTTGCCAAATATGGTAACCGTTTAGGTATTACTAACAATGGAATTCTGTGTTATATAAATTATAAAGGAAGACGCTCACAAGAACATCCCTATGGCGTGAAAGAAGAGTGGCTACCTGTAATACCTAAAGATATGAGACTCTATGCACTTCAAATGATTCATGACAGTCCAATGAGTGGTCACATGGGTCGTGATCGAACATGGGAAAGAGCTCGGAAGAATTTCTGGTGGCCTCGCATGAAGGCAGATGTCCATGCACATGTCAGTAAATGTGAAGCATGTGGGAGTAACAAAAGATCGAAGCATCCAGGGAAGGCCCCTTTTCAGAACCGCGAGCTCCCGGAATACATGAATGAACAGGTGCAAGTTGATTTCATGGGTCCGTTTCCCATTTCATCATCACATCCATATCGTTATATCCTTCAAATGCAAGACATTTTGACTCGCTATGTTGTTTTGGTACCTCTTGAGGATTGTTCAGCAAAAACAGCAGTGGATACTCTAGTTGAAAGATGGATTTGCATGTTTGGGGTGCCCCGTGTCATAACGTCGGATAGAGGATCACATTTTACGGCTGATATCTTCAAGGCAGTGTGTAACCTGTTTGGAATTAAGCAGGATTTTGGTTCTCCTTACCATCCAAGAAGTCAGGCTCAGGTAGAACGTCAAAAATCATTATTAGACAACGTTCGTTGCATGTGCAATAATATGGATCTTTGGCCTGAAATGATACCCAGGGTACAGTTCTCTCATAATACAGCTGTAAATACTACGACTACATTTACTCCACATGAGCTTGTCTATGGGACTCCGGCTCGACGTCCAGAGGAGATTCTAAAAAAGGAAACTTGCAAAGATGAGGATTATCAACCGGGCTCTTTGGGTAATGCAGCAATCGCAGAAAGATTTGTGAGAGAGAAAGTAGATAAAATTGAGAAAACTATTAAGGTCGCACGGAACAAGACTGCAATGGCACAACAGATTAGGAATAACCAGCGGAAGTCTTACGGCAAAGCTTTCAAAGTTGGAGATTTGGTTCGATTGAAGTTATCGACAGCTGAGAGACGCCGTTGTGGAGGTGGTAAACTTGCACCATATCTTTCGAAGAAATATAGAGTTATAGAAATACTTCGTGGTGGCTGGACGTATAAATTAACCCCAGCAGAGACTATAACAGACGAAGTAAAAATAAGACATTTTGACGAACTGGAGAAGGCCCTGTAAGCAAATATTCATGGAAACCGCATTGGCTGATCATTCAGATGAAGAAGCCATCAGAATAGAGTCAGGGATTGGAAGTAATTCAGAAGGAATACGTCGATCTACTCGGGAGCGCCATCCTCCAAGTCGTTTGCAGGTGGATCCCAGTAAAAGATCCTATGAATCGGAAGAGGAGGAATTCTGGGATGAATGTTCTAACAGCGAAAATGAGTTAGAAGACGATCAGAATTGCTTATAGTAATGATAATGCTCGTCTTGATAAATGCAACATGTTAAATGGCAATTATTTATTTTGTTATTATATTCTTGTATTATTTAGTAAATTTATTTTATTGACATTCCCGATTTATTCATATATTGTCTCATAAATAAGAAGGGAGTGAGATAGTTTGTATACTTAACTGTCTAACGATTGTTATTCTCCGAAGTAATATTCATATAACTGTTATGCTAATTATTGCTGTAATAGTTCTTAACTGCTTTTGCTGTTAACTATCATAATTATTGTTTACTTCCTGTATATACTATTTCTCAGTATCAGTACTGAACTGTATCTTGTACCGTGAGGTTTGGATAATAAATACCAAAAGGAACCGCTGTGTTTGTCAAACCATGACTGCTGCAATATTGTAAAGCCGATGATGGTCCTATTAGTCAAGTTAAACAACGTTCGGTCCGGTTTATACTTGAATGGGTGACCAGCAAGAAAAGCAGGGGCCCATCGAAACATACGCCCTTTGAAAATCCACGGGGCATGGTGTGGTGTAGCAATTTCATCCCGTAATGTGCAAATTGAAGTATATTATTTGGAAATATATGAGGAGACGTAATCCAGTGAAAACAACGTGATTTAAATTTATCTTGATATGGGAGGTAAGAATGCAAAACAAGTTTGATACATCGGAAACTGAATTACAATCCAATGGTTCTTAACAAGGGCACACATTCCCGTATCTGTGGAAAAGGTATGTTATGTTCTCAGTCTTCATTTTCTTATATATTTTTTTGTGGGGGAGGGGGGGGGAATGGTCCCTTCAGGGAAACATAAAGGATAACATACAAACTATCTCACGTGCATCCACTGGACAAAATAGACCCATCAGACTAGATTCTCCAAATAAACAAAATGTATCTAATAAACAAAACAACTAATGAACAAAAGGTACCCACAAAATGTACCCAATGGAAACAACGAGTTTTACCCAATGTACTCACTTGACATAACGTGCTCATACGGAACAAGAAGTACATTTGGTATAGTGTACATATCTTCCCTTGGATTTGTTTTGTCCACTGAATACATTTTGTCCAATGGGCACATTAAATTCATACATAAAGCACATTTTCATTATTTGTTATATTCTGTCCACTGCGTTTCTCGGTGGTTGACTGATTGCTTGATTTATATATTTTAGGCAAACTTGCCAAGCACTGGGGCAACTATGGCCATTCAGCGCTGAAAATCAAACCTTAATTTAGCCAAAATTCATCAAAACTATAAATTAAGATAAAATTTTTTTCAAAAAAATACATTTGGAAAATTTTCTATCTTAATTTATAGTTTTAAAATTCATTAAAACTATAAATCAAGATAGAAAATTTTCCAAAAAAAATATAGTCTTGTAATACGAATTAAATCTGTAAAATCTGTTAAAAAAGTTAAATTCTGAAATAAAAGTTAATTTTCTTTAAAAACAACATATTTTACTTACATCACAATTATCATCAAGTACCTCACTCATGGACCTGCCACAGAGTGAGATAACTCTCCTTTCTCGGGTAAAAATTGGGCAATCAATTAATAAATGCTTTACTGTTAAAACTTCCTGACAGAAACTACGGATTGGGGTCTGTCTTCCTTCTCCACTTTGCATTAGGTCTCTATGCTTAGCAAGCGTATGTCCCGTACGCAGCCTTGTTAAAACAATGCTAGCCCTCCGATCTGGATGATCTGACGACTGCCATCCCTTAACTGAAGGCCATTACCAATCATGTTTTCCTAACCAATCTGCCACTTCCTACTTTTATAGATATGAATAATTTGCTTAAAATCAGAGTATGGGAGGCTTACGAGTGCCTGATTATGTAATCTTATCGATTCTCTGCGTTTCTCGGTGGGTATCATTGCTTAAAAACAAACTGGAGACTGCGAAATGAAACCTGTTAATTCATCAGGCTCGGAAATAATTCTTATACCATAAGAATGAAGGGATTTTTACTCAATTTCCCACATATCAGCAGATACACCCCAAACTTTCTCTGTTGCAGAGCTTGTTATTAGCTGAAAATTAATTATGATGGAAGAATGACCGAGAAGAGGAACATGATAAAGGCGAAAAAATGCCCGAAAAGCTGAAGAATCTCCTATTTAAAAAGCATGTTAGGTCAAGTGAAAGGCAGAGCATCATGGTGGAATGAACGCTTGTGCTGTTGATGTTTCTGCCTAGATTTTATCAAGTCCCTTGATTGTCAAAAAGGAAGATTTTCATCAAAGTTGGAATCTCATATTTCAGGATAAGGAAGAACTGGATAAGCGCTGTCTGTTTTCTTTTCAAGCCGCCTTAGTATGAGAGCCGCTCAACCCGTATCGTGAGACGAACATCTGTATACTATCCTGAGTCACTTTCTTCAATAGCCAAGGAAAGCGCCACATACTATACTTTATATTTATCTTATCACTCAAGAGATGCATCACAAAAACTAGTAACGTCAGTTTATGTGTTCACATGATTCAGCATTATGAGAGAATTTATCTTGTTCTCCTTATCTTTCCTCATATTGTCTTGTATAAAATATTTTCTTTTGGGTACTCTACCTAATAACAAAAATGAAAAGTTTCGGTTCTGTGCTGTCTTCTGCTCTAGGTTGAGAGCCGTAGAGCAGTGACTGTCTGTACACCTCTCCGAAACTGCATCAACAATAAGTAAATGCTCAGTTGGAAAATCTCCATTTCATACCATATGTATATTGTAATACAAAATATTTTACACTTCTGTTTTTCCTTAATTCAAGAATGTGTTACTCAATGTCAGAACCTTGAATCCCAGTAGGAAACAAACTTCCACATTCCGTTCTATGCTTGACTAACACACACACACATACAGCCTGTACACACACATATATATACATGCGTGTGTGTGTACAGGCTGTATGTGTGTGTTTGTCAAGCACAGAACGGAATGTGGAAGTTTGTTTCCTACTGGGATTGAAGGTTCTAACATTGAGTAACACATTCTAGAATTAAGAAAAAACAGAAATGTAAAATATTTTGTATTACAATATACATATGGTATGAAATGGAGATTTTCCTACTGAACATTTACTTATTCTTGATGCAGAGTTTCGGAGAGGTGTACAGACAGTCACTGTTCTACGGCTCTCAACCTAGAGCAGAAGACAGCCTAGAACCGAAGTCTCTGGGAACAGGGTCAGAGAAGGCTGTGATGTTGGTTAGGATGGATGGAGGATGTACAGCGGTAGAGAGGCACCATAATCACTACTAGGTCGATGTAACCAAAGCAGTAATAGTAGTAGCCGGTATCAATAAACTTCATGACCGCCTTGAAAACAAGGAAGATGTTACATTTTCATGGAACATCCAACCTCTCCATGATTATGAAATGTAATAAAATGGTTTTTTTTAATTTCTGGGAGTACAAACACACCTTGTATCATCTCTTACTCCTGGATTCCGTCAGGAATTTTTGTCATTCTAGACACAAAGTCAATTATGAACTTACTCAGCTCCTCATTGGACGGGTCGATATTGTTCTTGGATAGCACTGTGCTGGGCCCGCGTTCGATTCTCCAGCCGGCCACTGAAGAATTAAAGGAATTTATTTCTGGTGATAGAAATTCATTTCTCGGTATAATGTGGTTCGGATTCCACAGTAAACTGTAGGTCCCGTTGCTAGGTAACCAATTGGTTCTTAGCCACGTAAAATAAGTCTAATCCTTCGGGCCAGCCCTCTCTAGGAGAGCTGTTAATCAGCTTAGTGGTTAAACTAAGGTATACTTAAGAACTTCATCAGTTTCCTCACTTTCTTCCTCCGAAAATTTCAGAATTTTACCCAGTTTTCAATAACCTATACTCTCTACACGACCAAACCACTTAAATACAGTTTTGTCCATCTTAAGACCTACTCTTCCGTCTCACATTTTTACTCATTACTCTGCATAGACATTAATCTCATCTTTTTCACTGACGGCGATAGGTATATATACACTATATGCACGACAATAACAGCACGACCTTTGTGCCAAAGAATAAACGTCAAACCAACGAGAACCAGACAAACAGGTCTGTTTCCTTTAGTTATAAAAGCCTTTTATGACAAAAGCTGTCAAAATTGGTATAATTCTAACGGCGGGAATCACGAACTATAAACCAAGTCCGTAAACAGATAAGCCTAAGAATTACCATGGTTAACATTAGCAGATATCTCCAGGAACAGATCTGATAAAGCAACCTTGAATCCCGAATATTTTTGTTAGGCTGCTGTTCAACGTCAGAGATAAAACGTTTAAGAAAAAAAAACTTATCGTCAGACTGGAGTTTGGTATGTTCACTTGTACCCTTTTTGAAGAAGAATTATACAATTTCATAATAAACCTGACTTCTTTCAGAAACTGCTCAGTCAGCAAATATCTTTTTTTAAATACTTAAATGCTCAGTTTTCAAAGACTTTATTTTACAAAATACTTGAATGCTCAGTTCTCAAAGATTTTTTTTTACAAATACTTGAATGCTCAGTTCTCAAAGATTTTTATTAAAAAATACTTGAATGCTCAGTTCTCAAAGATTTTTTTACAAAATACTTGAATGCTCAGTTCTCAAAGATTTTTTTTTTACAAAATACTTGAATGCTCAGTTCTCAAAGATTTTTTTTACAAAATACTTGAATGCTCAGTTCTCAAAGATTTTTTTTTACAAAATACTTGAATGGTGTTGCATGTACGTCCTGCCTTAACTCATAACCATTTATAATACAGATGTAAAGAACCAAAAATCAAATTAATAAATACCTATAATTTTTCCGGCAGGAACAATCAAAGGGTTGTTCCCTTTCAATCCATCCAAAGCACTTTCAAGCCGAAATAGTACTTTGCCGAGTACGGAAGGGGAGTTGGGAAGCACCTGACAGACTGAAATGTAAATATCACAACAACCCTCCTAAAAAAACACTAGAAACTTCAAAGCCAAACAAACAATAGTATGACCTTACACAATTTTCCAAACACGTACTGAAAACGATTACTGAAACCTCTTTATTTTACAAAATAAAGGATTTGGATGTAATCCAGAAATTACTCATCGCTTAAGTCAAAAATAATAGATAAGTTTAACAGTATTTCCCATTGATTACTTTGTCCTCTTTGCTGTCTAATCCCGGGCAATAGCAATTAATTTTCATCGTCGTTACAATATCTTTATCGTCGATTCAAGATCTTTATCACCTTGTTCCCGTCCCACTGATCTGCGTTCGTCAAGTCTTTGCGGTTGTACAAGAGACTAAGCTTCTAAATCATGCGCTACCTTACTTTCCTTGCAGCTATCGTCCACATCAAAAACTCTTGGGAAAATAAGCATGATGTTTCATTAAGGTATTCTACCGGATGTAGCACCGAAATACATACTCAATGCCTATGATCTGATTTCTGAAATTCAGGCTGCCAAGCCAAGCAGTGGGGCACTTTCGGCCATTCAGCACTTACGCCTGAATAGAGACATCCAGAAAATAAAAGAGATGAAGTACAAAGATCTAACTGGGAGAAACCCCAAAGTATAGAATCTGTACAGTGAGGCTGTAAAAAAGAAGCGAGAATAGCAGCATAGCTTAAGGCCAAAAGGTGGGTGCAGTTAGGGACAAAAGGTGGGTCCGCTTAGTGACTGACTGACACTGGCCCTTCACACTCACTCACTCCTCTCTTCACACTCACTGACAAGCTTTCCATGTGAATTCAATGCTCTGTGTTTACAGCAGCTGTGGCCATTATGGATCCGATGAGGCCCCTACTTTACCATTTTCTAACCACTCGTATTGTTGTCAAGAAAGTCTTGTTTTTTTATTTTACTCTTCTACTAAAACTTATTCTCTCCATAGCAAGTTAATCATATTGATCACCATTAGTTCGAATTCGGAAGCATGAAACTGTGGTTCATTTCATACCAGAACTGTTGTTCATGTCAGCATTGTTGTTTTTTTGTCCAGAACTGCTTTAAAGTCACCTATATTTCCTGAAAGTTTGAAAATAAAAAATCTCTTAATTAATTTTAGGGTTAAGTGGACGAAGAAGTACTATCTTATAAAGTATCTTGGTATGATCCTAGATAAAACTTCAGGTAAGACAGTACAGGTTTTTTGAAACAAAGTTGTCAGTACTTCTTTGAACAGCTCCTCAAGATATCCTTATCTTTCCCTTTTGAATAAATGTTCCTGCTTGGGGTCTTTCCGTTACTCTCTTTCCTAATAAAACTGAACAAAGCTTATCTGTCTCATTAGTGCACTGGTGATTAGCCCAATATTATTAGTCACAAAGTATAAACACAATGCGCATAAGTTTTTTTGGAATCTATACTGTATATAGCTCCGTTTTATAAATATGTGGGATGAAGGACAGTTCCTGCTTAGGCGTTTTAACTTCAAATATCATCGCAACGCTGCTGATATTGTTTTGTTGACCGCCCTCCCCCCCCCAGCTATAAGTTTGCAAAAATTAATAGATACAGCTTGTTGGAAATCTCTTAATGGTGATGACTAGAAGTCTAACACCAACAAACCAAATGAATGGTTTTGGTAATAAAATGAAAGAAAATCGAAAGTATCATTCCTTTTAAGATTGGTCGTTATAAAGTTTAACTTGTAAAATTATTTAAGTATTTGGGATAAATGATAACTGTATTTTAAATACAAAATGAACTGAAGTATTAATCTGTCTGTGTGCGTATGTACACTCGGCAAGAAAAGTGAGGATACAGTTTTCATTAGATTTCGTTCATCGAATTTTAATTTTTTTCTTACAGAAAACACATAATCTCGGTAAATTTACTCTAGAATATGAAAATACAATGCAAATTATATCATATATATTAAATCTGCAAAACAAAAACGTTCAGATACTTAAAACCACCATGGATGTCCGAAGTAATCAGAATTTCTCAGATGACTTCGTTCATAGAGACCTAAAAGATAGTGTATGGATATCTCGGTGTAGTACTGTTTATCAGAACGGCAATATTTACTCGTTTTCCGTTATGAACAGGCTTATTATTGCATCATCATACGAGGTAATGATAATTTATTTAATTTTTACACATTCATATTTATATTTCACGGTGTTAAAGGTCAGATGGAATTAATGGCAGTAAATGATGTGACAGCTAGGGTAGGTTGACCAAATCTATTTAAATCCGCAAGAGCGTTCTCTATGATGTGCGGAGTAGCGGGAAAACACAAGTAACTGGATGTTTCTTGACGTTGCCATAGTTTTTTCTCTCTCTCTCTCCACTCCTAAAACATACTATACAAATATAGTATTCTGAGTAGCTCTACATATGTTATGCAGTGAATAAGTATGAGATTCACTGATCAGGATTATGAGAGAGAGAGAGAGAGAAACGATGTTGACAGTTTAAAATGATGAGCCATGAGACCAAGTAAATTGAAGACTAACCATAACAAACTCTCTGTCTCTCTCTCTCTCTCAAAAGGTCAGCAAAATTGACCTGATTTGTCCTAAACATACTAAGGAGGCGGAGTTTTATTCAACACAAATATTAGTAAAACTTATGAAAAACTGCCCGGCTCTCCTGAAAAGAAAGTAAAAAAATTTCAATAACTTACCGAAATGAGTAGCATTCATATGTGGTGCAAGGCAATACAAAAAAAAGTGCACCGCATATAGGCCTAGGCTTATACAACAGCAACAACTCTCTCTCTCTCTCTCTCTCTCTCTCTCTCTCTCTCTCTCTCTCTCTCATCAACATTGCATTCGTTCCTTTATTGTTCCCCATGTTTTTCGTTGGACATTGCTCAAATTTAACTCTTGATTTCATTATTGAAGATCGCGTTTCCGATTACGCAAGCATTCCGTTCATTGTGGTGTCATAAATTCATTTGTGTAAGGTTAGTTGGTAGGTTATGTCGAAAAACGTTTATTTTGCTCAGAACTGTCGCTGCAAATTACAACTTGAACAAATACTGTAAAGCTTACTACTGCATTTAAGTATCAATGATTTCAGAACCGTAGAATATGATTGAAAGTTATAGGAGGTCAAGCAAAAAGCAAACACATTAAGACTGAAGCTCCTCCCCCGTCTAAAGTTGCCAGATGTCCCATTAATTAGCAATATATGTCCGAAGATTAAAAACTGTATCCTCAGTTTCCTTGCCGAGTGTCCATGAGTGTGTGAGTATATCACTAATTATGAAATTGTGGACGCAGGAAGATAAACAGGAGGAATTAAGTACTTTTGTACCTTGAGTAAAACTCAGCAAAAATGTAGGTCATTAAGGAAAAACAAACGACAAAAAATCCTCTCTCTCTCTCTCTCTCTCTCTCTCTCCACGTATGCATGTGTACATAGAGGATTTGCCATACGGCAGTCTCTCAAACGTCAGCCTAAGTCCACAGCTATCTGAATAGGGAATCTGACCATACATCGAAATGGAATATGCTATGCAAATACAAAGGACGCTAAGCCTTCCTCTTTGGTCTAGGGTCAGGTGCGCAGCTTTCCTCAAATCTCTCCCTTCTCAAAGTTGCTCTCTGGGTTTTGCTGCAACGGGAGACTCCAAATAGGAATTATAAAATGCCTGTATGTACGCAAATGCAAATATGGAATGGACTGTTACACTCACTACGTCCATGCAAACAGAACAGCAAAAGTGCAATGAACGCTTGAAAACCCGACTCTCTTTTCTTCTTGAACCCGGTGCACAGATATGCTTTTATCCAAATATAAGAATGAATTGAACCTGTGTTAGGAGAAACAGCGGACCCGGATTTAACCACATAACTGTCAAAAAAGGATTGAAAATTTCTGCACAACGTATCCCTAAAAACACGAGTGAATCGAGAAGGTTGCCGTTCATTGCATGTTGGCCGTTATATTTGCAAGCCTATATTCCCATTTATGGATGTGTATGCTATCGATGGTCATGAGTTGTTGTGACAGGCGAACACACGATGAAGTGTAATTTGGCTCAAAGTCTAAATAAAAAGACAGGCTCTGCAAATAATTCCATTGAGTTCAGTAGAAATTGCGTAAGTGAGAAAATATGCACAAATATATATATATATATATATATATATATATATATATATATATATATATATATATATATATATATATATTTATATTCTTACAGTGTGTACCAAGTACTTGGTTATTGCACAACTAGTCACAGATTTCAAAAATTTACCTCACTTCAGCCAGATACCTGAACTCTCATAACAATCAAAAATTACGAATGAGTACTTCTAAAGGTAACAGTGATCCCTTAAAGAGCTTATTAATCACGTGAAAAATCAAACTAAGTTTATCAAAACAAGTGTGAGGTATCAACAATTAAACAAGAAATATACTAGAACAAAAGGGCATCACTCCATCAAACAACTTTAGCTGTTTCCCTGGTCTTAATTCACTTCAGCAAAACTAAAGGAACAAAACATGTTTATCACTTTGCCTTATGCACACAATTAATCCTACTCACTGGTGATCAATAAATGAAATACTGTTTTTAACATTTTTAACTACAAAAATTAATTTCTAAATTCAAAATTTATAATTAGAATTCATAATCTGAAAAAATTGTCTATTACTTGAAAACAACACAAAATTTAATTATTCTTGAGTTAAATTACAAAGGTTAATTTATCAAGAAATTAAATCAGTTAAGCAAAATTTAAACTATTAAGAATTACTCAAGACTTGAAAAGAAAATCTTAGTAAATGAAAATTAAATCAAGTAATGCAATGATAAATTATCAAGAAATACTTAAATTCCTAGGTAAATAAATGTTAAATCACCAGTATATAAAATGTGAAAAATCAAAAGATTGCAAACACAAGGACACACAAAAATACACAAAAGATTTACCAAAACAATTTCACTGAGGCAAAAATTTCTTAATATACCTTATTATACCATGGTAATAAGAAGTAAAATTCACTTTACCTTACACAAGCTTGTGAAAACTTTCGCAAAATCACCTAAAATGCAGCTGCTTAAGATTCACAAAACATACTTTTTTGTAAGGCACCATTACACACTTTTCCTACATTCACATCTCAAAAGCTAAGATTAATACCAGTGACCACACAAATATGTTATGTTAATAATTTCTCTCTTTTGAAGAAAGAGAGAGAGAGAGAGAGAACCACATGAACAGTCTCTGAAATCAGAATGAGCAAACTTTTGATTCCAGTTAAAAATGAAACAATCATATGACATCATTTTGGGAACAAGATACAAGAGAAAATTCTAGAAGAAGATGACGTCACTTCCAGAGCAAAATGTTTTGGGGCCAAAACTACCGCATTAGAACAATGCATGATCAGAGCAATGCAGTCTTACAAAATATGATGTATTCGATTGAGTTATGTGCTTTTACTCTCAAAAAGGCTTACATGACTCGAACAGAAAATCGTATGGGACGAAGCTCTTAACAAAATCTCACCACGATGAAAACAGATGGTAGCTGGCTAATCATAAATGGCATGTTTTTAAAACAAAATGAAAAACCTAAGTTGGTTTCCAGAATAGAGCAGCTACTGTTATCTGTCGCCTGTCAACACATTACCTTTCACGAACATCTTGTCTAACTCGAATCTCTCTCCTGCTACTACGCTATTATCAAGAAAGATATTATTAATTCTAAATTATACTGTTAAGTTTAATCATTAACTCTTTTGAGATCTGACATTACACTACATACGATACTTCAACAACTATTATCATTACAAACAATACATTATAACTAGGATAGTAAATATATCTAAGTCATGGAAAGATATATATATTACAAAGCAATAACATTAATATATATATATATATATATATATATATATATATATATATATATATATATATATATATATATATATATAAAATAATCAACACACAATCACGTGTGGAACAGAAATAAATTACTGACTCATGTCGTATCGAACCTGGTCTTTCAGGTGGAATATATATATATATATATATATATATATATATATATATATATATATATATATATATATATATATATATATATATATATATATATATATATATATATATATATATATATACACAGTATATATATATATATAATTATATAAATATATATATAATTTATAACATATATACATACATATATGTGTGCTGTATATATACATATATATGTGTGTGTATGTGTGTATGTATATATATATATATATATATATATATATATATATATATATATATATATATATATATATATATATATATATATAATAAGATATGTGTGTTAGTAGTGTATATATTGTAAACGTTTTAATGTTCACTATGTACTAATAATTTCATCACTAATATTAATTTCTATTTTACGACCCTGATGAATATTAATGCATAAATCCAAAATACAACCCGTTGAACGCCAATGACAGGATGGTACCTTGAATAATTATGAAACTTTAAAGCATCATTAATTCGAAATGCATAATCATTTAGCCAATCTCTGCCTACCTTGACCCTTAATTATGATGCGCTGTAAGTACATATATAAAAAAACTTACGGACTTTTCATTATCTTCTTAAGTGAACATAATCTAAGAATTATACACAGGCTAACTAAACGCTATTTCTTAATCACTCAATTATTACTGCAAGATTTTTTAATTGTGAAACTTATCATGTAGCAAAGCTTTATAATGAAAAGAATGGGCTACTATCTCTCTCTCTCTCTCTCTCTCTCTCTCTCTCTCTCTCTCTCTCTCTCTCTCTCTCTCTCTCTCTCTCTGTGGCCTATGATGAAAGCATTCTTATTTGTTCATCTTACTGAATACACAAATTATATATTAGAAAATTGCCATTATTCTGGAAGAGAACGAAAATCGCTCAGATGCCAAATAAAAAAAAAAAAAACTTTATTGACGGATGCAGGGTTGGAAGAATTCTTCAATCTATGAAAATGTTCCCAAAAATGGCTGATGTTACAAATTCGCTTGATGAGAAAAACTCAACCGAAGTTCTTGCGGAGATTGAATCAGACTCCCTCTTGGAACGTCTCACTCTTCAACCAATTTTGAGGACAACTTTGTAAAACGCGACTTAAAATTACTTGAAAGTCTTGACTGAAAAGAAAGGAGAAATTACCCACTATTCATGAAACAGATCTAAAGTTATTTTTTCAACAACATTTAATTCAGTTAACTATTTACGCACACTGAAAGAATTTAGGACAGCCTGTTTGCTAAGCCTGAGATCACGCTCAAATACGGCGATCTAAAACATCACTTGTAAAGAACCTGTTCCTTGAACACGTGGTCTCTCTCGTATGTGCCATACAAATAACATAAATGTAAACTGTGCTTTGTGCACCTTCTAGTTTAATGTCAGCCACTATCGTTCCCACTATTTACGGGACTCTCATAATAATATCGTAACCTATGAGGTCATTCAGCGCTGGAATGGAAATTGACAGTCAGTAGGTCTGACAGGTGTAACCGAAGGAAAACCTCGCAGCTGCACTATGGAATAATTGTTTGGAAACGGTTAATAGCTAGATGGAATAAATATAATATGAACGGAGATACAGTAAAAGGAATGAAAGGGGTTCCAGCTAAGGGTCGAAAGACGCTGCATAGAACCTTTAGTAATGCCTACAGTGCACCCCATGAGGTGCACTGATGACACTACACCCCTACGGGGGATTGTGAATTATTGGTTAATATTAAGATAACTAGCCAGAATCAATTATCAATACGCTTTTTATTTACCCTCAGATCATGCAGAGCATTTGAAAAGAAACCTAAAATCATACACTAAAACTTAGGACGCTGGAAGTGGCCTGAAATCGCTCCTAAGAGTTGTTTACAGAAACCAAAGTTCCTCACAAGAAGGATGACCAACAAATGACATGAACGAAATGAACACTGTCACATTTCAGGTCACTTCCCAAAAACTGCCGTCATTAAACTTATGATTAACATTTTTCCGTTTTTTAAAAGGCGGACTCATTTCCCGCACAGGTGATTCCTGGTCTTTCCCGTGTTCCCAACGGACATGGAATAAGAGCCGTGTGTGGTCCATCCAGCGACCTCTGCATTTCTTAACAATCACAACACAAACTCCTCAGTGACCAAATGAACATCGAAACATCTCAGGGTAAAACTTCAAGAATTATGGGCTGCCTTAATATATTTACCCGGTTATGACTCTCCAGTCGTAAACCCCAAACTTCGACTCTGTTTGTCCAGCACCAGCGTATGAAATTCAGCTTGAATACACACACACACACACACACACACACACACACACATATATATATATATATATATATATATATATATATATATATAGATAGATAGATAGATAGATAGATAGATAGATAGATAGATAGATAGATAGACAGACAGATAGATAGATAGATAGTTAGATAGATAGATAGATAGACAGATATATAGATATAGATATATATAATATATATATATATATATATATATATATATATATATATATATATATACAATATATATATATATATATATATATATATATATATATATATATATATATATATATATATATATATATATTGAAAAACAAACTGCATCACTCCCGCATGCTGTAATTTTCATCAAAGCTTATCAAAACCGTTTGACATGTAGCTCAAATTATAATGCATGAGCGCAAATGACTTTCATTCCCGTAGATATTACAGTATGACCATGTAATTACCTGCCAGCTTACATCTGCCAATGAAAGTAATATCATATTACCCTGGATTTTACCGAATGACTTTTGGAAAGGGATATATTTTCATCGCTGACAGCGTGTACGTTGTTTATCTGCCAATTTTCAAAAGCTGACGTGAATAAAATACCGTTCGGAAGGGTATATATCTGTCAGTTGAAGTTTATATCAGCCTGATATTTCCTTAGTATTCTAAGAGCATACTAATTACGTACCATACAGTACTTGTTATACAGTTTAGCCTATACGCAAGTTTTTTTTTTTTTTTTTTTTGCATGAGTCCAACGGGATAGGCTTCCAAATATCTGTTTCAAATCCTGGGCCATGAGATTTGGCAATAAGGCAACAATTCCGTCTCGGTTAGTCGGGTGATGTCTACAGGGCCACACCAAGCTCTTAAACCCTCCTTAACCTTTGATAGCGCTAAGAGGAATTAATCTACAGTACACCAACCACCAATAAACGGCAAATGGAGGAGGAAAGCGGCTTAAACTATATGAAGAGCAATGAAATGGCCTTCAAAGAGAACAAAGAAAAGAAAAGGAAAAAGAATGGAAGACTGGCAAAGAAAAACTCCACGCATTATAGACAAGGCAGTAAAAGAAAAGATCAGACTCGACGCACTCAACTTCGAACTCATGAATGTGGGAAGACAACCGCCGGGTACTACAAAGCCACTTCGAATGAACAACGAAAGAGACAGCAGTTGGAAAATGAATGATTAACGAATAATGATGAGAGAGAGAGAGAGAGAGAGAGAGAGAGAGAGATAATATGCAATGTGTATCCATACACTTTCTGTATAACAAATTACTTTCGTCATACTCGATTATATGGATGCAACGGTTATGAAAATTATAAAAGTATACAAAACACACTGTATACAAGAAACAAATTTGTCTATACGAATAAATGCCATGATATCAAGCCAAGATGACTGATTTTATATATAATATATATATATATATATATATATATATATATATATATATATATATATATATATATATATATATATATATTCATGATGTTGCCTTGAAAATGTATATCATTCCATGATTTTGGTGTATTCACTGTTCTAGTTGTAATGTGTTATGTGTAATGATGATAATTGTTGAAGTATCATATGTAGTGTAATGTCAGATCTCAAAAGAGTTAGTAATTTAGATAACTAGTAATTTAGTAGTATCTTTCTTGGTGATAACATAGTAGCAGGAAAGAGAGATTCCAGTTAGACCAGATATTGTGTTTTGATTCATCTGTCACCAGTTAAGATAAGCGAGCTTTTTGTTCTGGGTTACGCGTCGACAGGTTGGGATAACAGTTAAGATTTTGTCTCATACGAGGAAAGACTAATGATTTCGCAATGTTGCATGTGTTCCACACGATTTTCTGGTAAACACGTGTACCTTTTTGAGAAATGCAAAAAAGTGTTGCACTAAAGCACATGGCAATTGTGTCATGTTTAAGATCACATTGCTCTGATCATGTACTGTTCTGATCGTGTCCCATATGATTTTTTTGTTCGAGTCACATATGCCTTTTTGAGGGTAAAAGCACTTGCCTCGATCGATTACATCATGTATTGTCCCGATTCCAGTTCAAAACGTTTTGCTCTGGAAGTGACATCATCTTACTCTTCTAGAATTTTCTCTTGTATCTCGTTCCCAAAATGCCTTAATGACGTTATCTGATTGTTTCATTTCCTATTGGAATCCTAAAATTTGTTCATTCTGCTTTCAGAGATTGTTTGTGTTGGCTCTCTCTCTCTCTCTCTCTCTCTCTCTCTCTCTCTCTCTCTCTCTCTCTCTCTCTCTCTCTCTCTCTCTCTCTTCAAAAGAGAGTAATTATTAACATAAAATATTTGTGTGGTCACTAGTATTAATCTTAGCTTTTGAGATCTGACTGTAGAAAAAGTGTAATGGTGCCTAACAAAAAAGTGTATTTTGTGAATCTCAAGCAGCTGCATTTCAGGTGAATTTGCAAAAGTTTTCACAAGCTTGTGTTAGGTAAAGTGAATTTTACTTATTATTACCATGGTATAATAAGGTATATTGAGAGAATTTTTGCCTTAATGAAAGTATTTTGGTAAATATTTTGTGTATTTTTGTGTTTCCAATCTCTTGATTTTTCACATTTTACATATTAGTGGTTTGGCATTTATTTACTTTGCATTTTAAATATTTCTTGTTAATTCAACATTGCATACTTTATTTAATTTTCATCCATTAAGATTTTCTTTTCAAATCTTGAGTAATTCTTGATAGTGTACATTTTGACTGATTAACTTAATTTCTTGATATATTAAAGTTTTGTGATTTAGTTTTGTTTAATAATTTACTTCAAGAGTTAATTAAATTTTTGTGTTTCTTCAAGCAACAGTAAATTTTTCAGATTGTGAATTCTAATTATAAATTAAAAATAAATTTTTGTATTTGAAATTCTTAAAAGCAGTTTTTCATTTATTGACCACCAGTGAATAGGATTAACTGTGTGTATAAAGCAAAGTGATAAACATGTTTTCTTCCTTTAGTTTTGCTGAATTGAATTAAGACACCAGGGAAACAGTTAAAGTTGTTTGATGGAGTGATGCCCTTTTATTCTAGTATATTTCTTGTTGTTTGATGGAGTGATGCCCTTTTACTCTAGTATATTTCTTGTTTAACTGTTGATACCTCACACTTGTTTTGGTAAACTTAACTTGATTTTTCACATAACTAATAAGATTTTTAAGGGATCACTATTACCTTTAGAGTACTCATTCGTAATTTTTATTGTTATGAGAGTTCAGGTATCTGGCTGAAGTGAGGTAAATTTTTAAATTCTGTGATTAGTTGTGTAATAACCAAGTACTTGGAACACATCGCAACAATATATATATTACCTGACCAAGTCAGTGCTGCCTGGGAAAACTCTGAATGACAGTCCATCATTTACCTTAGAAAGGAAGTAACATGTGGTGTGGTTTTGATTAACGTTTATTTAAAGCAGTGGTTCTCAACCGGGGTCCACATGGACTCTGGGGGTCCACACACAAAAAATAACGAATCTGGGGTCCACGGTGATATTTTAGTTGTCCATAAAGCAATTCTACTTCAGAACAGTTATTACTGAGAATGGAATTTCTACAGTAATCTACGCCATATTAAAATACTAAAAGTAGAAATATTCATGTAACTTTGAATTTTTATGGCAATCAAGTACAGTGGCAAGCACAAAAGTAGGTGAAAATCACCCATCTTTACTCAGGTAGCAAGCAGCAACCTTAGATGTTTGTTTTCATAATGCATATCTCTCTCTCTCTCTCACTGACAAAGGTCAAAGAGAGGTTATAATCTATCTATTTTACCCTGAGGGTTGAAGGGGCTCAGAACCAAACGGTGCATTTGCTGCCGCCCTAATTGTCCCACTGATATGCCTTGCTTTGCCTGGAATGCAGTTCATATGTTTCATAAAGTTCATGGTTGGATTCAAATTATTTTTCCTTCAGATCTTTCATCCTAGCTCTAGTTATGAATAACTAATATAAAAGAACAATAATTTTAATCTTCTGTATTGATATTTGAGATTAATAACTACTTAATAGCTAATTTGCAAGTAAAACAGCTATTAGTATACGTGAGATTCATAGATGATCAAGGGCCCAGAGAGGAAATGCTCTTTGCCAGACGTCTTAGGACAGACACAAACGGTGAAACAACTTTTAATGAAGTTGTTACTTATTTCGATAAAAGCAATATTCCACTCAAAAATATAATTGCATGTGCTAACGATGGTGCACCATCCATGACTGGCGGATACAAAGGTTTTATTACACTCTTGAAAAAGGCTGTCCCCGAAGTATTTTGCATACACTGTGTGGTACACCGTCAACACTTAGTTGCAAAGCAATTGGGCGGACGTCAGCATGATACCCTTAGTGTTGTGATAAAAATGGTTAACCATATTAAATGAAATTCTCTTCCAGATCGCCTTCTTTCGCGATTCTACAGAGAAAATGCAGAAAAGTTTGAACGCCCTGTAATGCATACTGAGATGAGGTGGTTATCAAAGGGGAATTGTCTTCATCGTTTTATTGCACTTTGGGACTCTATTATCTTATTTATGACTAACACCCAGCTTGGAGAACAACTGCTTGCAACTAAATATGACGTATTCTACTTATCAAATATATTTGAAAAAATCAATTTACTTAATAAACAGCTCTAAGGAAAAAATTCTGATCTCATATCCAGTCAAGGTGCTATTGTACTGCATTTCTGAGAAAACTACAGCTGTACAAAATTGATATCAAACGTCGTGCTTTTGAACAGTTTTCTTGTTTGGCTTCGATTAGGAGCGATTTGCACGATGATGACCTTGCACCGCATGGTGAATATTTGGAAAATTGCATGAAAATATGCAAGCTTGGTGTAGTGACCTACTCATGATGGATATACCAACTTGGTCGGCAATTCCTTTTGAAGTTAATGCTGCTGATGTAGACATTTCTTTACAGGGGAGCCTCACTGAATTACAGAGTGATGAAATACTGCACGCAAAATTCAAAGATGGGAAGCATAATATATGGAAAACAAATGCCACTGCTAAAAAGTCCCCACTACTCTGGGATAAAGCACAGCTCTACGTTATAGCTTTTCCGTCAACTGGGTGACTCAGGATTTAGTCGTGTGTTTCACTTATTATCAAAAGCTTGCAATAGACTCGACGACATTGTAAAAAAGGGTGATCTTCGACTATCACTGACATGGATAGAGCCGAATATAACGAAAAAAAAACTCGCTGAGTAGCATCAACCACAGGGATCTCATTGAATAAATCTGCATTTTTTCTTAATTGCTCACTTATCTTCAAATGGTTTATTATGGATTATTTACTAGTGTACACAAATGCTCTATAGAATTTAATTGTTAAATAAGTTAATTTGTATTAATCAGTGTTCTTCAAAATAAAGCAAAATCATTTACTATTTCTTTAATTTTTCATACATTTCCTTTACTTTTTATTAGTGAAAAACAGAATAAGCTTTTTTTTCGTAGAATGGCTATGGGGGCCACCCAAAAGAATTTAAGAGGAAAAGGGGTCCATGGGTAAAAAAACGGTTCAGAACCACTGATTTAAAGCAATGAATGCTACACAGAATTATTAATCACAGGAAAGGAAAGCATTTTCAATGATAGTACACGTAATTTACACAACAAAAGAATTCAAAGGAGATGCAAGAACATTTTTGTAAGCGTTTGCCGCAATTCCAGTTACGTTACTGAGCGAGAAAGTGTACGAACCTACATTTCAGACACTCAATGTTTCACACCAGTCCAAGTTGTTATCCCATGGCTGGGTCTTTGCCAAGACCCGCAGTAAGTAAAGTACCCCGGAGGACGTGGGTATGCGTTTGAAATCTACACGAAAACTTTCCTTGGGTCAAATGAGGGCCGTGTGCAAAATTTCGTCTAGATCGGTCAAGCAGTTCGGATTTCTATAGAGCACAAGTTTACAAGTTATGTTACTTCATATATATATATATATTATATATATATATATATATATATTATATATATATATATATATATATATATATATATATATATATATGTATGTATGTATACTTATATATTATATATATGTATATGTATGTATGTATATACATACACACAATATATAAGTAATATACATATATATACATATATATAATGTTTGATTTCAAATCACGAAAAGGTAAAAACGTGATGACTATGCGAACAAAGTTACAGCCACGAAGGAAAGTGAAACAACTGAGACGCGATAGTATAGTATCGAATGGTGTCATATAATACATTGCGGTCACCTAAAATTACTAAGAGACAAAGATTATCATAATTACTTTCAGTATTTGGTGCCTCTGTCGAAAGGCGAATGTTTGCACAAATACTTAGGATAAAAAACGCTGTTATTAGAATATCGAAAATTCCCCTGAAATTGCCAAAAACCGAATCTTGTCATAATTACTTAAAATGATGAACATTCTTCAAAAAGTACAGTTGCTTACAATAATTAAAAGGCGTTATTAAAACCAGGTGACTTCAGCCAAATAACACGGGTCGAATATTATCATTACTAAATTGCCATTAATGGCGTTATCACAACACAGTAACTTTAAACATTAAAATACCACGAATATTACCACATTCGCCTCCCTTTGGTCTTCGAAAGCGGAACACCAGGAATGTTTACTCTGAACACATAAATACATAAATACGTCTTCTATTACGTCCTGTCTTTAGCCACTGTCAGAAAGGCAGAAGTATTTCTATTTAAATACTCGTAATACCATCATTCTCTTTCTTCATACGTTTTAAAAACTCGTGATGTCATAGACTATTTTTCTTAATTTAACTGGAAAGCTCGTAATGAGCCTTAATTCATTTCTTTAATTTCAGATCTTTTAATAGAATAACCTATTTTTCTTACGTGTCCCTTTAAGGACTTTTAATGATGTTGTATTACATTTATAATATAGCAATTGAGAGTGTCAATCAGAAATAAGTCTACTCAAGCTGATGACCACATACACAAGTACATACATATATACATTTATATTATATATATATATATATATATATATATATATATATATATATATATATATATATATATATATATATATATATATATATATATATATATATATATATATATATATATATATACAGTAATACCTTGATCTTAAGAGATTCAAGTTGCGCGAATTCACAGACACATGAACTTTTTATTGGAACCTAACTAATTGGCATACGCTATTTTTTCAAAGACGCGCGAACATTTTCGAGTACTGTGAAACCCTGCAGAAGTGTTTATGCTTAATTTTTGAAGTAATGTGTAAGTTTTCATGCTTTTAAGTATAAAATCTGTATGAAAAATGTATTATTTTTATCTTTTTACATTCGTAAACATGATACAAAGGTAATTACAACACGTACATTTAGTGGGCTTTTACAAGATGTGATACCAATTCGCAAAGTTACTGCACTTTTCAAAGATGATACCCCCGCAGAAAGTGTGTTTAATTTTTTAAGTAAATTTATACATTTTCATGCTTTTAAGTGTAAAATCGGTTGGGAAAATTTGTATCATTAATATTTTTGTAAATAAATATGATACAAAGGCAGTACAGTTACTGTATTATGCCCATTCGCAAGTCTTTATCACTAGGACCTCACATAATTCGTTAACGTACTAAAACTACCGGAGACATAACTAAGAGTTGTACTAGTGTCGTTCTGTGAAAATTACTTTTTAACCTCGGAGAAAGTGCTGGTGCAATCTGTATTACATGTAATTACAGCACGTACAGTTAGTGTACTCTTACAAGATGTGATACCCATTCGCAAAGTTACTGCACTTTTCAAAGATGTGACACCCCAGCAGAAAGTGTTTGGTTAATTTTTGAAATATTTTATAAGTTTTCATGCTTTTAAATGTAAAATCTGTATGGAAAATTTGTTTTTACTATCCAATATTTTTAATGCGCTTATGTATTTCTCTCTCTCTCTCTCTCTCTCTCTCTCTCTCTCTCTCTCTCTCTCTCTCTCTCTCTCTCTCTCTCTCTCGTTCGTAGTTAGCTCTCACTCACACATCTTTTTACAAATTATTTCTCTGTACGTCTTTACCTGTACAGTACATAATTTTGAATTGACTGAATGCTACCTTTACCTTCTGAGAATATTACGTACAAGTTTTCTTTATTTTACTGAATTGTGTACCTTCGTACCTTCGTTATGCTAGTGACACAAAGAAAACATCTTTTACTCTGAGTAAAAAAGAAAATGGCATCCCATGAATTTGGGGTAACATTAGTATACATACTTACCTACCGTAAATGCATTAGTGTGGCAAATACAGTACCCAGTACAATACTGTACTCTATTTTTACATCAATCATTTAACTTTTTTAAGGGTAATGTATTAAGCTAACTTTTAAATGAAATTACAGTAACTTTAATTTTCATGTAAAAGTTAGCTTAATATTTCGAGAGCATAATCAGAGTCATAGTGACCGTACCAAACTTACGCAAATCCTTGTGTTGCGCAAGGGGTTCGAAGTACTACTGTATATATATATACACCGGTGTATATATATATAACAGGTATATATAAATATATTCGGACTGCGTAGAGGTCTGTGGCGCGGGTTCAAACCCACAGCCGACTGATCAGAGAGGCAGACACTTTGCTATCCGTGTTGACATCCCGGGATTATATATGTAATCAACGGATAGGTTTGCTTAAAAAGCAAATGGATGTTACAGACTAAATACACACACAAAACAAAGCCACTACAACACCTTCTAAAAACATAACAAACATTTCACACGTCTCGAACTCTCGCCATACCCGCGCAATAACTTCTCGCTGCTGGGAAGAAAGGGCGTTGGGTCGGGTATGATACATGAAACATACGTACCGGGGTCTAAGCGATGTCAGGCAGGGCAGCCGATCGAGACCACAGCTCTACCCCAAAGCCAAATCAAAAAGTCCTTCAAAAGAAGGCATCGTGCTTACCCCATACAAAAATGGGAATAAAAGCACGTTAAAAGAAGAAGAAGATAGATATATATATATATATATATATATATATATATATATATATATATATATATATATATATATATATATATATATATATACATACATACATATATATATGATATATATATGTATATACACTCTTTCCGCAGGGATGACATTAAGTTGTTTTTAACAACAAACAGTAATTCCACAATGCTTACGTGCATGAAAAACAGAAGAAAGACAAAAACGATTGATAGGGGAACAAAGTTTATTTCACTTCCTGTTTAAACACGAGAACTCAATGGCAAATACTGATTGCTCCAAAAGTTAAAGCAAAGGAAATGTGCAAATAAAACGATTAAAAATAAGGATTACTCATATTTAACCTACCCAGAAGAGAGGAAGCAAATATTAAGGTTATTAACATGTGATGATCCCATAGCTTCATAGTTATCCCACGGTTCTTGAAAATAGGTTAAATGAACAGATACAAAAATCTATATATATATATATATATATATATATATATATAGAGAGAGAGAGAGAGAGAGAGAGAGAGAGAGAGAGAGAGACGTGAGTGCTCGTGCGCGTTCGTTGTGTAGGAATATATGTACAGTAAGCGTAACACTCTGCGGGGATTTCATACCAGGAAATCTGAACAGTCCCGGGAACTTTGCAATCTGGCATCATAAACACCATGACATCCAGAATACAAAGGTAGATGAAAATGAACGACCCTATGCTAAAAAAAAAAAAAAAAAGATTTAAGAAGATTTCTTAAGCAAAAATGCAAATGAAAACGTAAACCTTCCCCTTTCTGGAGGGTATTTCCGTCATTATCCGAAAATGTGCCATGTTTACGAGCTTCGTGCCATATCAAGTGGAACTAATGGATGCCGTGGACGTGATACCTTTGTCCACTGTCTATTTTTCTGCTTTACTTTTAGGAAATAAGACGGAACAGTTGCTTATAGCATCATTTTTGGAAATAATAATAGGCTACTAAAATCAACATTTACGCATTTTTCAAAAGCTTTCTCTTCCGTTTCATTTCAATAAATTTGTGGTTTAAGCAGAAAGAACTGGAGATAAAGAAGTATACAAATTAATATATAAATTATTTTATTACGAAAACCAATAACATAATATATTACTGAAACATTTTGGGCACATCAAAGCGCGCATATGTGAAATGTGAATTCTTCTTACTCATATCTTTATGTCAGTTAATTACTAAAATACTTTCGTCAAAAATGGTCTGGGACCTCATCAGAAAAATCTAAATCTCTATATCCAAAGCGACAAAAGACGGTAAATTACGAACATTAGACGGAAGTGCAATAATCTTGTACGTGAGAAACACGAAAAAGAATGTTACCTTCCACGTACAAATGAATTCCTTTGAAAAAAAAACAATTAGTAGAGAAATGTGTACAAGTAACAATGCCCATTATATATATATATATATATATATATATATATATATATATATATATATATATATATATATATATATATACATTTTTCCCGATGTGTACCAAGTACCTGGTTATTACTCAACTATTCACAAAATTCAAAAATCTACCTCACTTCAGCCAGAAACCTGAACTCTCATAACGATAAGAATTACAACTGAGTACTCTAAAGGTAACAGTGATCCCTTAAAAAGGCTCATTAATCACATGAAAAATCAAACTAAGTTTATTAAGACTAGTGTGAGGTATAAACAATTAAACAAGAAATATACTAGAGAGTAAAAGGGCATCACTCCATCAAACCACTTCAATTGTTTCCCTGGTCCTAATTCACTTCATCAAAACTAAAGGAACAAAACATGTTTATCACTTTGCATTCACACAATAAATGAAACACTGTTTTTAAAAATTTTAAATACAAAAATCTATTTTTAAATTCAAAATTTATTATTAGAATTCACAGTCTGAAAAATTTGCTATTACTTGAAAACAACACAAAATTTAATTAATTCTTGTATTAAATTATCAAACAAAACTAAATCACAAAAACTTTAATTTATCAAGAAATTTAATTAATCGAATAAAATTTAAACTATCAAGAATTACTCAAAATTTGAAAAGAAATCTTAAATGAAAATTAAATCAAGTATGCAATGTTAAATTATCAAGAAATATTTAAAATGCTAAGTAAATACATGTTAAATCACCAACATAACAAATGTGAAAAATAAAGAGATTGCAAACACATGAACACACAAAAATAACAAAAGATTTATCAATAATAATTTCACTAAGGCATAAATTCTCTCAATATACCTTATATCATGGTAATAATAAGTAAAATTCACTTTACCTTACACAAGCTTGTGAAAACCTTTGTAAAATCACAGGACAAGCAGGATCTTTCAATTCACAAAACACACTTTTTTTATCAGGCTCTGTTACCACCAAATTTTTACACTTCCTACAGTCAGATCTCAAAAGCTAAGATTAATACTAGTGACCACAAATATTCTACGTTAATATTTCTCTCTTTTGAAGAAAGAGAGAGACAGAGAGAGAGAGAGAGAGAGAGAGAGAGAGGGAACCACCGCTAAAGGTCTCTCTAATCAGGATGAATAAATCTGAGGATCCCAATAGCACATGAAATACTCAAGAGACGTCAGTAAGGCATTTTGGGTACGAGATACAAGGAAAACTTCTAGAAGAAGGAAGGTGACATCACTTCCGGCAAAACGTTTTGAATGCAATCAGGACAATACATGATCAGAGCAATGCAATCT
This sequence comes from Macrobrachium rosenbergii, assembly GCF_040412425.1. NCBI lineage: Eukaryota > Metazoa > Arthropoda > Malacostraca > Decapoda > Palaemonidae > Macrobrachium > Macrobrachium rosenbergii. The sequence continues at coordinate 32,424,942 of NC_089749.1, read as the reverse complement.
TATACATGACGCAACTGCCATAAGGTTTTTACTCTCAAAAGGGCATACGTGATCAGAGCCATGCATATAACATTTCGAAATCACTTGTCCTCTTCTTGTATAAGACAAAGCTTTTACAGAAATCTTAACATGATCAAAACTGGCTAATTATGATTGGCATGTTTTTAAAAACAAAACGAAAAATTTTTTCATTTTGGTTTTAAAAACATGCCTGTCATAATTAGCAATTGTTATTCCCAACCTGTCAGTGCTTTATCTTAACTGGTGACAGATGGCACATCTGGTCTAAAACTCAAATCTCTCTCTCCTGCTACTACGCTATTATCACGAAAGATTTTAATTCTAAATTATGCTGTTAAGTTTTCTAAATCACTAACTCTTTTGAGATCTGACATTACACTACATACGATATTTCAACAATCACTATCACTACACATAATACATGATAAATATAAGAGTAAATATATCAAAACTGTGGGATGACATACATATTACAAGGCAACATCATGAAAACATATATATATATATATATATATATATATATATATATATATATATATATATATATATATATATATATATATATATATATATATACATACATACCATATATATAATATATATGTGTGTATATATATAACTGTATATATATTTAATAGATATTATATATCATAAATATTTATATTGTATATACAAATACCTGAGTATGTGATAGCTTGCAATCAATTTTACATAAGATACTTTTAGTTTCATATATCATGCCACAAATACATACATACACATATATACATAACTACTGGTCTGGTATAAAAGTGGCTTTGAGAAAGGAGTGTGTTATGTCTCTATGGCTGTTTATTATCCTTATATGTATGGAGTGATGTCAGAAGTCAGAGAAAAGAAATCACGCACAGGTGCAAAGGTGTGCTATAAGAAAATAATGTCATGAATTGAGTGTGGAATCTTTGATTAGGATTAATGAAAATTAACTAAAAAAAGTTAAGTATATCTTAGTTTTACCAGACCACTGAGCTGATTAACAGCTCTCCTAGGGCTGGCCCGAAGGATTAGACTTATTTTACGTGGCTAAGAACCAATGTTACTTTAGCAACGGGACCTACAGCTTATTGTGGAATCCGAACCACATTATAGCGAGAAATGAATTTCTATCGCCAGAAATAAATTCCTCTAACTCTTCATCAGCCGGCGGCGGGAATTGAACTCCGGCTGCACATACAGGTGAAAATCTAGTACTTGCAAGAATAAAAGTAAAAAATCGAGTTTTCTGTACAGCGTATGATGCTGTATGAAACTTTCAGCCAAGGCCCATGAAACTTTTAGCAGCAGCCCATGAAACTTTCAGCCACGGGCAGGTGGTAGCCTGTGTTGTTGGTACCTACAGTGGTGCCAGACGTACGATTATTGTTAACTTTAACCTTAAATAAAATAAATAAAAACTACTGAGGCTAGAGGGCTGCAATTTGGTATGTTTGATGATTGGAGGGTGGATGATCAACATATCAATTTGCAGCCCTCTAGCCTCAGTAGCTTTTAAGATCTGAGGCGGACAGACATAGTGCATACGGACAGAGAAAGCCTTCTCAATAGTTTTCTTCTACATAAAACTAAACAAGTAAAAAATACGCGAAGTTCCTTCAGTGCAATCGAGTTTTCTGTACATCGATAATCAAGGCCACCAAAAATAGATGTATCTTTCGGTAGTCTCAGTATAATGCTGTATGAGCCAAGGCCCATGAAAATTTAACTACGGCCCGGTGGTGGCCTGGCCTATATCGTTGTCAGAAGCACAATTATGGTTAACTTTAACCTCAAATAAAATAAAAAAAACTACTGAGGCTAGAGGGCTGTAATTTGGTATGTTTGATGATTGGAGGGTGGATGATCAACATACCAATTTACAGCCCTCTAGCCTCAATAGTTTTTAAGATCTGAGAGTGGACAGAAAAAGTGCAGACAGAAAAAGGTGCGGAGGGACAAAGCTGGCACAATAGTTTTCTTTTCAGAAAACTAAAACTGAGAGTAAATGTGAGTTAGAGCAAGGCTATGAGGATACGTGAAAACCATGAAGATGGACAAAGGATGTTGACAATATTTTGGATGGTGGATGAACACAAGCAGTGGATTTTTACATGTATTTGGAAGCAAATACATCAGATGACTGAAGAATGTGAGAAGAAGTGAATCACAACAAAGGCGAATCATGGAAGGTAGCACCGTTTGCGGAAAAGATTGGGTGAGTAGCGGGAGAAGAAGATGGATTTATGTAGGAGTGGTGAAAAGGTTAGCGTTAGTGAAAAGAAAATACAAAATACAGCGTTTTGTAATGTTTTGGGTGACAAGTTGGTGAAGTGTATATTTCGGAAATGTTACAAGGGAAGAGGAGAGGACAGGCTAGAAAACAGGTAGATGTAATGGAAGAAGAATTACAGGTCTTATAAAGAAAGGGTCTTAATATTCAGGAAGCATAAGAGTGCGTGATAAATGAAAGTGACTAGTGGAAAGTGTAAAGGGTTCGATGCACAGCTGATGTACCTTCAGTTCAGGTTTACGAAATGGATGATGTGGAAGGCCTCTGTACACAGGGTTCATCCCCGATTCAGTAACACACACACACACACACACACACATATATATATATATATATATATATATATATATATATATATATATATATATATATATATGTGTGTGTGTGTGTGTGTACTATATAGATATACATAATCTGGTTATACCGTCTTCATATAAAATCACTGTTTTCGAAGGGACATATGCTGTAAAAATTGTTTCTAATCATCAAAGTACAGATACCTCTAATACCCACCTGAATACGGAAAGTCCCACAATATTTCACTGAGGCCTTCTTTATTCGTAGATATTAAACCATAAACATAATTTCTTTAGTGAAAATAAGTGTGCACAAGATAGGAGTATACTAAACAATGAAAGATTGACTATTGCCATTACATCAGTGATATAAGTAACCTCATTCAAAAATGAACAAAGAAATATTAACATCTAATTGAACTTAATAAAAAAAATCATAGACCATGAAAATGATTCAAAATATGAAGTCTGTATTCCAAATGCTCCCCCATGACTCACTGACAATAGGTGAACACATTCAAAGGGGCACAGACGTGGGAAAAAGACTACGAGTTTTGCACGTCAAAAAAGGCATCTTTATCGACCACTGACATCAAAATCAACTCGAAAGGAAATCAAAGATTACCTTGAGGCAGTAGCTAACACGTAAGGATAATAAACTATTTCCACATACATGCGAAGGTCTCCTCTAGATAACTCGTAGCAGTGCTGGGCTCTGCAGCCATTTTCTCCGTATATGAATTCACTTTTTAACGAAATCAGTTTCCAAATCACAATTTACCTCCCATTATCTAGCTGGTACACAGATGTTTGCGCACTAATGGATGTATGACAATATCAAAAGCCTTCGAGAATAAGGAAATGTTTACCTTCGATTGGGGTTAATGTTAAATAAACAATTTATCCCTTAACTCAATTTTCATGGCAGCATATCCATAACAAGTTCAAATAACCATTCAGTGACAACATTACCAACCGTCTGACTTCTGAAACGAAAAGCATAAAAACAAACATTTGGATAAGCGCTCTTGTTTTTCTGTGACTGGCTTTATGAATATGATTTTTCTGAAAATTACGCAGTTTTGATGGCCATATCTCATCGATCTTTTGTGTTCGTCTTGTGTTTGAAACTACTTTTGTGAGTAATAATCGCAATGATTTCCCAGTCTTTACTAGGAATAATATATAAATACACATCTTTGGTTGTAATACAAGAAAAACTTATGTCTATTCACGCTGCCTTTAAACACGTAAGTTGTTGATCTTTGCATAATTAACATACCGAGTTGATATTACGGTCTGGAGAAATGATGGCCTTGATCTCGACGTCGTAAAGAAACTATTTACAAACACAGTAGAAAAGAAAAATTCAGCGCATGAAATTATTGCAGGGCAGGGGTCCTCAGCCGCGTCTTGCCGCCCGCCCCTTCCCGTTTCCTTTTTAATTTTGCCTTAAGCAAACTAAAGGCCCTGTCCCAAGGACGATTTTTTCGGTATCTTGAAACTCTCCGCACCACCAGTGATAACACCAATTAGTGTTCGTGTTGTCGCACGGGCCGAATCGTTTCTGCCGTAAACAGGAATTTTCCTTACTTCAAGAAGTATTCATTGTACTTTTGCCCAAGCAATATACTTAATACCATCCATTTCACAAATAAATTTACAATGTTTCCTCAGTTCGGCTTCAAAAGATAGTAGCTTAGAATGTTCTAGGCTAAGCCTTTGCTAAACTTCGAAATGACTGTTTTACAGCAGTAATTAAATTATTGATACGTTCCAAGAGTGTAAAGTGCATTTTCATTAGTTGGAATGAATTGGATTCTTCCCGCGCATCTCAACGAACCAGAAAATACCTGAAATCTGAGTTTTCCCATGAAATACCCATCAAGAATAACCAGCCGTGAAAAATGGCGAATGAATGTTCGTTTCCTGTTTACATCAATATGGAATGTAAACAAAGTCCCCTTCGTTTTGTTTCCACGTTGAAAAGGGAACAAATTGAATGGAAATAAACATACGGTCAAAAATGAAAGATATCGAAGAAACTGGTGTGGCACGAGAAAGTATTATATCTCACCAAGGAATGGGGAATAAATTGACCATAAAGTAAAATTCGGATATGACAATGAACATTTGTCTCCCACTTTGTAAGGAAATGCCTTTAATACTAAACTTATGTATATATAATTGCATTCCTTGATTCGTGCCCTTTAACCTTGTCTTTTATGCATATAAGACACAATGAGTAAAAACAATTATCTGTAGATTATATAAAGAATCGGAATGCTTAATAAACAAAAGTCTATTCAAGCGCGACATCATGAAGGTGAAGACGAAATCATGAGAAAAAAATATTATCAGTCACAAAAGATTTAATTTCTTCCTAAATGAATAACGAAGGCAAGCGAATGAGATTCACTCATAAATGTATCGAACAAACGTGCCTAATAGGCATCCTTCTTTTAAACGTCTGGATCTTGTTTCATAATGAAAAGAAAAAATCTATTCCCTTTCCAGTGAAGTTCTCGGCAACTTCAACAAGTACAACTTTCCTTCTCTCTTCCGTCCAATTGAAAAAGCCACTTATCCTTCAAACTACTGCACAATTCCTTAACTTTTACTGTGTTGCGAGTTTTAGAAACTTGACCCTGCCTTCACTTTCTCAAACACGTTGAATCCAACTCTCCCTTCGGATTCCAGGATGGTTTCCGAGAGTTGGGACCTTTTGTCTACCTGGTGCCTGGTCATTTCTGCAAGACTTGGAAGGTGTCTTTCGTTACTTCACGAAGTTTTCAGTGCCTAGCAAAAGGCCTCGTTAGTCAAACTTCCTGAATGGGACTTGACTTCCGGGCTTTATCTCATTTCCTGTTAACGGAGCAACATCTCCCTTTCCCATTTCTAGGGGTGTTACCGTCTGTCATTTGCATCCCATCTCAGAAATCTCCTGTTCTTCTGTCAAGTGTGGCTGGGAGCACATAAATCGGGATCAAATTCAGCGCCCAGGCACAGTTTCTGTCTATTTTTCTGCCTACTTCCCTACCCAATTCTTTTATTGTGCTTGATGACGAAGCAATTAAAACTCGATTCTGTCAATATCCGAATGTTTAGGTTATTTAAGCTTCTCTCCGAATATTCACTATATTACACACTTGTAAGGCTGCTTCCAAAAGATTTTTAGTGTTTTCTTAAGACATCAGATTTTACTTCATCCCAGTCACTTGAACTTAAAACATCTGTCCGTTTGGAATTCAGGTACTACTTCCTTTGCTTCCCTCCCAAACAGGGTTAAACCATAAGCAATCTTACCTTTCCTTTGTATACTTGGCTATCTTCTCTATAGGTAACTCTCATGTATCTGACAGGGAAAGGTTAAGGAAAAACTGTAGCCCCTTATGACACCCACCAAGCCAACGCTTCCCACGTTTAATCTCTGGAAAATCAGAAACCGTTATTTCACGATTCGATGCGTTTCTTCCCTTCCACTGGCAAGCTTTAAAACATTCTCCCTGCAGCCTGTTGCCCTGGTTCCCCTACTCTTTCGACTTCCTAGGGTCGTGGTTAAGCTCCACAATTCCTCCCGCTTCCTCACAGGCCCCTTTCACCAAGGCCATCCAGTGACAATTCTCGGCTTTTAGTTTTGATAAAAGCTAAAGACCGGGTTGTATTTTCCCGAAATCACACTAATGTGCAATTCAGGTTTGCTATTACGTCATATGACGCCACGTCAAGCTTGGAATGACAAATATCACCACCATTTCAGTGTGAGAGGCAAAGATACTATGTTCTGTGCCCGCACTGCATGATTGTGGCACCCTAACAATATTTGGTGAAATCAGATAAAATTAGGCCACCAGTGAACTACGAAAGATTTTCTCATTTTTATATTGTTTCGGGGAGAGGGGTGGGTGGGCTTATTATAATATCATATAGATTAATCAATACTCAAGAAGTATATTTTCTCAAAGATGTTTTATTTGTTTCAAGACATTCACAAATGTACCGTGCACACTCGAATAAAGATAGGTTTGAAGGCATACTTTTTATGATAACAAACAGTAGCAAACCTACACAGATTTGAAGGCATACGTTTTATGATAACAAACAGTAGCCAACCTACACACAAGAAATCTGTACCTGACATTAGTCACACTTCGGAGAGGTCTATTAGCCTCCATTTGATATTCGTCCAGGACCATTACTGGAAGCTACCAGCAAGCCATCTCACTGTCGGTATAATATTAAAAAAAAAAAAAATTCGTTAAACTAAAGTGCCTTATGTTAACCTCTTCAAAACAAGTAAAGATAATAATGGAAGACGTGATAAAGCGTCAAAATGGCAGCTGTACCACCATCACTGCCACTACATCGCCACCATCTCGACCACCACCCATATTGCATGACAACCACCGAACGACGAGAGAGAGAGAGAGAGAGAGAGAGAGAGAGAGAGAGAGAGAGAAGACAGATTATCTGTTAAAACCAATGATCAATGCTTTGTTAGGTTTAGTTTTATGAAGAGACCTAAGTTTCATAATAAGAATAAAAAAAAATGTAACCTAAAACAAGTTTTGTCTCAGAGATTGTTATTGGTTATTTACTGACAGTGATCGTTGCACTGATTTAGCTATCATCATCACTTACTGTATATTCCACTATATTCGTATTAATAAAGTAAAACATTTCGTATTAATAATGTAAAACATATTTAATAAGCATAAACCTACAATATCAGTAACATGTACGTTGTGCACGTGAGAAGGGAAGGGACGTTTCATAAGATTTCCAGAACCATGTGTACCGAAAGCACCTCCCAGATGAGAAGGCCATGAAAAAAACACAATAAAACAAGTAAAAAATGCGCCGAACTTTCTTCGGCGCAATTGAGCTTTCTGTACAGCGTATAATACTGTATGAAACTCTCACCCACGGCTCATGAAACTCTCAGCAGCGGCCCATGAAACTTTCAGCCAGGGCCAGGTGGTAGCCTGTGTTGTTGGCACCTACAGCGGTGCCAGGCGCACGATCATAGCTAACTTTAACCTTAAATAAAATAAAAACTACTGAGGCTAGAGGGCTACAATCTGTTATGTCTGATGATTGGAGGGTGGATGATCAACATACCAATTTGCAGCCCTCTAGCCTCAGTAGTTTTTAAGATCTGAGGGCGGAAAGACAAAGAGCCATCTCAATAGTTTTCTTTTACACAAAACTAAAAAGACGTCACTCCCGTAAATACCGGTCAGTTCATCATGACAAATAACTCGGCATCCCTACGGACAGATTTGAAGAAAAGAAGCGTCATATTCCATACTCAGTCACAACTATGAACACCGGAGAAGACCAGAAAGAGAAGAACTGATTAAGGCTGCGAAAATCATAGATACTTCGCCAGACCCAACACCTGTGCTTGTTCGATCCTTGCATATCGTAAAAAAAAAATAAATAAATAAACAGCGAAAATACTGTAAACAAAACCGAATTTCTCCCGACGATCATACCGGGAAATGTTGGAAACCAGTCGGTACCAAATGCCATGGAGACTGAGGACAACGTACGGCCATTCCACCACCTAAAAAGGCCTCCACCCCCGGTGTAACAGCAAACAACAAAAGAAGGAACGCAGAAAATCGGAAGACATCAACAATAACGAAAGAGAGCGCGATAGAGAAAGAAGCAACAAATAGCCAACAGGTGCCAAACACCAACGAAAGAGAAAAAGAAATAAAATGAATTACCAAGGTGGTTAGATTTAAACCTAACCTCCTCGTGAGTACCCAGTCCCACACCGAAGAGAGCCATTACACCGATCACACCGAATGGGGAACACCTCCCAACCTCCTTGATCAATACAAATAAGAATGTCCCAGCGTTGTTACGATGCCGCAAAAACATGCAGCATCGCAACTGACCCGTGACAATCCGACCTGCTCAGCCTTCCACTAATTTTAAACTTGCTCCCCTGCTATGCAAATAGCTGTACGTCTTTGTCTTCTATTCGTGGAGTAACGTCTGCCACATAACAGAAGAGAACCGGAATTATGACAAAAAGCAAGAAAGAATAGTGGAAGAGGTCTGCATCAGAGAAGAGCAGAAATCATGTGTTACCACAGGGTAGACACCAGTAGCCTGGACCCCACCAATCCCCTAATGAAACCTGCTGAAGCAGGGGAAACAAATAACACATATAACCAGAAAAGGAATGAAAAAGAAAGCAACTGGGCGATATAACATACATAAGGAAATCATGCAGCACCTCGAAAACATCATGTTGGAAAATTCAGTGAACTAACAAATAAAAAGATTGGTATCTGAATACTTAAAATCAGGAATAATAAAATTCCTAGGCAAACCGTGGAAGGATTTCAAGCAGGTAATAACAGGTAATAAACTACAGGCCAATAACACTTCTGGAACTCCTCGGAAAGTTGCAGAAACAGTCACTGAAAAAAAGGATTGGTGAAATTTCTCCAGAAAAACAACCTGGCTGCCAGAAATCGATAGGACTTCTCCAACATGTACTAAGAGATCATAGCTATGACTATTTGTCACAGATGCACACAGTCACAGATGCAAGTGCGTATGTATATATATATATATATATATATATATATATATATATATATATATATATATATATATATATATATATATATATAGATAGAGAGAGAGAGAGAGAGAGAGAGAGAGAGAGAGAGAGAGAGAGAGAGAGAGATGTTGTCGTGTTTCTAGAAAACTTCAATTTAAGGAGGAACAGGATAGCCAGAAGACGTGGTAAGACTGCAGACATTATTATTTCTTAGAATATAACAGGCATAGCCGAGCTTTCGGGAATACATGACTTTTCCCATCATCAGGGTCACTTACCTATAGAATGACATAAAAAATAAAGAGAAACAGTAAGAAAACTATACTGACTAACTAGATCTAAAACTATTAAAACAGTTATAACTGACAAAACTTTAAAATACGTAATAATATAAAGTAAAAAAGGAACACAAAAACCTAAGTTAACTGCAAATCAAAACTGACAAAGAAGCAATGACTAAGTAATAAGAGGTTACGCACTACACAGAAATCGTCAAATTAAATAACTGAGCAGATAGATACTGAGAGAGAAAAAACATGAATATTCAAAATAATAATAATGATAACGTGGTACAAAATACCGGAGAACCTTCTATTCATGTCGTAGTGAAATGACAACTGGGCGAGTTAGAAGACTGCGAATGGAATAGGGTAAAATGGTGTGGAGAAAACAAACAAACAAACAAACTATGGTTTGGCTATTGAGTGTTTATATATACATACAGGTATGTATATATATATATATATATATATATATATATATATATATATATATATATATATATATATATAATATATATATATAAAGCAATAATAAAACCCGTTTTAAAAGTGCTTTTATTCTACGATGGTTTAAACAACAAACAGTCGCTGTGACGATATTTATAACAAATATAAATTTCACAAAACCTTCATGAAAATGACATTTCCAGAACAACGGTAAACCAACCAAAACCAAACCATACAGAGTTTGGGCCTCTGTCAATAACTGATCACCAAAGTTTTCGTTAAATTAATTCTAAAGTATTTTTTTAAGTACCCCTAAATAAGTAAAAAAAAAAAAAGCCGCAATATGAGGCTAATTAGAAAGGCAAGACAGCAGTCTCTGCTGTTTTTTTATAATGCTACACCTACTGTACGATAAACCAATGATGGAGGGAGTTTCTAGGGACTCAGGGCCATTCCATACGCCTGAATAACATCTCATCAGAAGTCGAGCCGCGGTAACAAATACGTGCATCAATGACTATAATTTAGTTGAATAAAAGGGGTCACTTGATTTCCCACAGTCTCCCTACATACTGGTGTAAGGAAATAAGTATCTCTATAGTGATAAATTATTCTGCCTTGAAGCAACGCCTCAGCATATTACAATTACCAAATATCCTACGTGAACTGAATGACCTAGTGAAAATGGACTACCTACGATGACCAAGACCAAAGAATTACTGGAACGACCACTTTCATGATGGGCCGTTCTAAAGACTGAGTTCGATGGTTTCCTACCTTTGAGTGACAGTGGCCGCCATCCCCGCTCTCTCCGCCTGTACATTCCTGTGCTCCTGGAAAACGAAAAATTCTACATTACCGACTCTGGAAGGAAAAGGTATTAAAATTAGGAGAAAAAAGCAACTGCAAACATACGGTGGACACTTGTCGAAAGTGGAAAATGTGTAATTATAAGAATTTCTTAGTCCAAATCCAATACTAATGTTTATACTGTATTTTCAATACCTAATTAATAAGAGATACTCCTTATAGCATTCGTGGAAAAGTATGTCTCTTGATGGAGATGAGAAAATAACAGAAAGAAATATCATACACTCAAACCAGTGCAAGCATGTACATGTACATACATACATACATACATACATACATATATATATATATATATATATATATATATATATATATATATATATATATATATATATATATATATATATATATATATGTGTGTGTGTATATATATATATATATATATATATATATATATATATATATATATATATATATATATATATATATATATATATATATATATATATATATATATATATAACTGAATCACGAAAATATGGAACGTGATGAATATATAAATAAAGATAAAATCACAAGGAAACGGAAACATTGGAGTGCTGCGAGGCCTTTCGACACTAGTCCTTTACTTAGCAGACTGAAGAAATATAAAAGTATGTTACAAAGAAAGCTCATATAAATGACAGATGGGGATTATAAAGTAAACATATGTACCTGGAATCCAACACAATTGACGAATTAGTAGAACTGCCAAAACAGGATTAAATATTTAAGAGGTTTTTACAAAGGATTAGGATCAACCGTTCAGGAGCAGGGACAGCACAATTAAAAGATTATACAGGTTCGTGACTGACCACCTAAAAATTTTTAGTACAACACAATAATTCTCTTTTTTTTTTGTAAACAATAATAACTTTTTTGCAAGATGAACATTTTTACAAATAAAATAAAAAAATTATATTAAACATACGGATATATAGAAATATATATCAAGTAGCTACCTTGTAATTAAGTCAGTGATTTTATCTTTTAGGTCATTCTTGAACATTTTGCTAATACAGGGGTCCAAATAATACATGCCAGGGCTAAGATTAAAATTACAACTGGAAGTAAGCTGGATAATAGCAGACTCAATAGATTTCTTGAAGAGAAATCTTTCGATCTAACAATCACTGAACTTTCAGTCCAATTTATCCTGTGAGAGTGTTCACTTAAATGAATGAATATAGCATTGGATGCTTGTCCAGTTTTGACTGAATACTTATGTTGCTTAATACGTACATCTAAATCTTTGCTTGATTGGTCAATATAAAAAGAGGGGCAATCCAAACATGCAGGCTGGATGGAAAAATTGGAGAAAGATATCACGTGTCTTGTACAACCGCAGAATCAACATAAAGGTTAAAGGAAGAGTGTATAAGACAGTAGTGAGACCAGCTTTGATGTATGGAGCAGAAACATGGCCGGTAAAGAGAGTGCAAGAGAAGAAATTGGATGCAGTAGAGATGAAAATGCTCAGGTGGATGAACTAATAAAGTCGCAGAACTATCAAAGAAGGCCCAGGAAAGAGACTGCAGTGGTATGGCCATGTGATGAGAAGGGATGAGGCATATGTAGGGAGGAGAGTGATGCAGATGGCGGTGCCTAATGAGAAAGGGAGAGGAAGACCACAGCGAAGGTGGATGGATGTAGATAGAGAAGATCTGAGAGACAAACAATTGTCAGAGGACGATGTGTTTGACCGAGCCAGGAGAGAGAGAGAGAGAGAGAGAGACTTTTTAATGAAACCTAGCTCATCTCGATCGGGCAAAAAGAAAACAAGAAAGAGGAGGCAGAGGGAAGAGGGGCAGGGACTAAAGCTACGTTCACACAGGGCATTTTTAACCGCACAGTGGGATACGCGTGGTCAATTGTTCAATGTTAGCTTATGGAATCTTCACACGTAACCACGGCGTATCACGGTGGTTTCCAATACGCTGCAGTAGCGAGATTCCCCTCACCAACGCGCGATTGCCGGGCGTATCGAGATACATACAAGTCAATGACATCGTTCACACACAGCGGTGAACCACACTTTTTGAAGACAGCAGGTGCCATCATTGGCTGTGTGTCAGCCAATAAGAAAAGAGATTGTGCGTTACCATAGCAACCCTAGCCACCACGCCTGGTCCCCGTGATCACAGTCATACACAATATTGCATCGCTGTCACTGTCAACTGTTAACTATGGAGAGAGATCATTCTGACACTGGATGTCACAAAAAAGTAGATGTATACATACATATATATATATATATATATATATATATATATATATATATATATATATATATATATATATATATCACCTACTTTTTGTGACTATATATATATATATATATATATATATATATATATATATATATATATATATATATATATATATATATATATATATATATATATATAAATCATCAATGAAGGGCAGAGGACACACAGATATACAAGCTGACTTTATTCCAACGTTTCGTAATTATCGGATTAATTACATCATCAGGGCTGTTAAAATATGAAAATAAAATTCTTTGTAAAATCATAAAAGCTAAAAATAAAGGCTAAAAGTTATTCATACAAAATTTTCACAAATGTACACAAACGTTAAAATTAGAGAACAAAAGTTTTAACAATCATTACGTTAAAATGAAGGTAACAGAGTATACAGTAAACTAAAATTGAAAACCATCTGTGAAAGGGTTACAGAACAAAGATTAAGGACCGACCTAGAGGAGGGACAGCTTTAAACTAAACATAAACATAAATAGAAAGAACACAAGTCAGGATAAATATAGAGGAGAGGAGGACGTGTGAGTGTTTAACGACGGAACGAGTTGTTTGATGAAAAGTGATTCCAGGATAACAAGGTCTTGAGGGTTGGTGGTATGGCCTAAAATGTGGAAGTCTTTATTATCAATGTGTGTTTTACAAATTTTTGAGTGATTTCTGATGTTGGAATGTTCTGGGTTTGAAATTCTGCTACCTGTACGGAAGCTTACGCCACGATGAGAATCGATACGCACCTTAAGGAGTCTACTGGTGGATCCCACATATGTCCCTGTTTGACATTCAGGGCAAGTATATTTGTAAATGATACCAGATGACATATAAGGTGATAACCGATCTTTGGTTTTAAAGAGTGAACCAATGGTGAAAGGGTTCTTAGGGATTAAAGTGACATCAATGGCATAAAATGATCCTGAATAATTTGAGTGAACTTTTTTGTGGAACTTGGGATCATGAGTAAATGGAAAGCTTGCGTAAAATTTCATTTTTGGACGGTTAAAACTGCTGGTTTTGTAATGGAATGTTTGTTAAGTAATTTATGTAATTTCCTATACACCAGCTTTGCAGGAAACAGTTATTATTAAAAAGTCAATTAAAAAGAAATTTCCTTATGAAAAAGGCTCCAGTTCGACGTAAGGACGAGTGCCCTGTGGAGAAGGGTAGAAACAGAGTTGGATTTAAAATTATCGAAGCAAGAGCTATAAAAGTTGGTACCAAGTCCAGTAAAAGTCTTCTTTCTAAAAACCGTGGTATTAAAACTGTCGTGTTCTCTAAAACTAGAACGTCCAGGAATGGTAGACGGTCGTTCGCCTCTTTCTCGATAGTAAACGTTATGCTCGAATGTATAGTATTGGCATATTCGACGAAGAGGTCAGCTTCGTATTCACTTTTAAAGAGGCCGAACGTATCGTCAACAATTTTAAGTATGGATTGACTCCTGACTCCTCACACTAATCTGTAACCCTGGACTTCGCTCGTTCCTGGGCCGTCCCCTCTTCCTCCTCCACAATGGAGATCCGGAACTACTTCTTCGCTGTGCTCTTCATCCTCCGACTCCGATCTAGAGGTTTTACTCATCCTTTTCAAGTGATACGACATCATTACGATAATGGAGTACTTACTGCTTGCCGGTTATTTGAACGCTACTCAAAGAAGCTGGAAAAGGCTAAGTTGGACCTGGATTTCCTACAGTATTGTGTCCTGAACAACATTGTCCCAAATTTTGTCAAATTTAAGCTTTATAAATCATCCTTGTACTCTTCAGAATTCTACCAAGATGCTACCAAAAATCTTCTTAACATGGAAATCAAGTGTAAATATGCAGCAATTAACAGGTACAGCTCTCTTATGAACAATCACCGCAGCAATCTTTTTAATTCACTCACTTTTATTGATTCTATTATTTGCAAAAGATTGTTTACTAAAAGTCTACAGGATTTTATCTCTCATATACAGGAACGCCATAACAGAAAACTTGTTAGTCTGGGAATTACTGTTCCCAAATTCCATAATAATTTAACGACTGTATTTAATTTTTCCAGCATTGTTTTGTCTAAGAGAGAGGAGTTCTTGCTGTCTCTGGGTTTGGACTTCTGCTTGCCTAACTATAAACCTAACTTTACAAAATTCTTTTTGCCACTTGAATCGATATTCCACCGTCTCAAAGCACTCCCCTTTCAAACTGATCTGGTAAATCTGCAAAAACGACTGTACGAACTTTCTCACAGCACCTTTCGAAATCTCAAAACTAGATGGACCCCTTTTTTCCGAAAGGAAGATTTTGACATCATGAAACAATTGGCAAAAAACGAAGACATCATTCTCACCCGACCTGATAAAGGTAAAGGTACAGTGATCCTCAATAAATGTGAGTACATATCAAAAATGGAAAGTATTTTAAACGATAGAACAAAATTTGAACCCATTGGGACGCCTGACTACTATAATATTTTAAAATTGAAGACAAAATCAACCGTTTTCTAAGGTCTCTTAAGAAGGACAATGTCATCAATGAAACCATTTACCAAGATCTTTTTTCCACAGGCTCATCTTATGGTATCCTTTACGGCCTACCGAAAATTCACAAACCTGACATCCCCCTTAGACCTATCCTTGCCTCGTTCAAAACACCAAATTATAAATTAGCCAAATTCCTTGTACCCATGCTTGAGCATCTAACTAAGAATAAGTATTCATTGAATAACTCCTTTCAATTTAAAGAAACCATTCTTAGACAAGATTCAGATTTATTCATGGCCAGTCTCGACGTCGAGTCATTATTTACTAATATCCCTGTTGGAGAAACTATTGAATTAATTCTTAACAAGCTGTTTCCTGTTCCTGATTCTACTTTTAATAATTTTAATCGCACGAATTTTAAAACTTTACTTGAACTCGCAGTGCTGGACACTGCATTTATTTTTAATGGTAAATTATTCAAACAAGTAGAGGGCATGGCCATGGGTTCCCCTCTTGGCCCCACATTTGCTAATATCTTTATGTGCTCCTGGAGGAGCGCATGCTTGATAATTGCCCATTAAGGTTCTACCCCTTTTTTTATTCCACAGGTTTGTTGACGATACGTTCGGCCTCTTTAAAAGTGAATACGAAGCTGACCTCTTCGTCGAATATGCCAATACTATACACTCGAGCATAACGTTTACTATCGAGAGAGGCGAACGACCGTCTACCATTCCTGGACGTTCTAGTTTTTAGAGAACACGACAGTTTTAATACCACGGTTTTTAGAAAGAAGACTTTTACTGGACTTGGTACCAACTTTTATAGCTCTTGCTTCGATAATTTTAAATCCAACTCTGTTTCTACCCTTCTCCACAGGGCACTCGTCCTTACGTCGAACTGGAGCCTTTTTCATAAGGAAATTTCTTTTTTAATTGACTTTTTTAATAATAACTGTTTCCCTGCAAAGCTGGTGTATAGGAAATTACATAAATTACTTAACAAACATTTCATTACAAAACCAGCAGTTTTAACCGTCTAAAAAATGAAATTTTACGCAAGCTTTCCATTTAATCATGACCCCAAGTTCCACAAAAAGTTCACTCAAATTATTCAGGATCATTTTTATGCCATTGATGTCACTTTAATCCCTAAGAACCCTTTCACCATTGGTTCACTCTTTAAAACCAAAGATCGGTTATCACCTTATATGTCATCTGGTATCATTTACAAATATACTTGCCCTGAATGTCAAACAAGGACCTATGTGGGATCCACCAGTAGACTCCTTACGGTGCGTATCGATTCTCATCGTGGCGTAAGCTTCCGTACAGGTAGCAGAATTTCAAACCCAGAACATTCCAACATCAGAAATCACTCAAAAATTTGTAAAACACACATTGATAATAAAGACTTCCCACATTTTAGGCCATACCACCAACCCTCAAGACCTTGTTATCCTGGAATCACTTTTCATCAAACAACTCGTTCCGTCGTTAAACACTCACACGTCCTCCTCTCCTCTATATTTATCCTGACTTGTGTTCTTTCTATTTATGTTTATGTTTAGTTTAAAGCTGTCCCTCCTCTAGGTCGGTCCTTAATCTTTGTTCTGTAACCCCTTTCACAGATGGTTTTCAATTTTAGTTTACTGTATACTCTGTTACCTTCATTTTAACGTAATGATTTTAAAACTTTTGTTCTCTAATTTTAACGTTTGTGTACATTTGTGAAAATTTTGTATGAATAACTTTTAGCCTTTATTTTTAGCTTTTATGATTTTACAAAGAATTTTATTTTCATATTTTAACAGCCCTGATGATGTAATTAATCCGATAATTACGAAACGTTGGAATAAAGTCAGCTTGTATATCTGTGTGTCCTCTGCCCTTCATTGATGATTTTAAGTATGGATTGACTCTGACTCCATTACACTAATCTATATATATATATATATATATATATATATATATATATATATATATATATATATATATATATATATATATATATATATATATATATATAAAAGAAGCATTACTGCGCGGTGGCCGCCGAGGTCAAAAACGCTTCGTGAAACGATTACAACGTTAAACGAGCGGTGGCCGCCGCGGTCAAAAACGCCTTGTGTGAACCTACCCTTAACTTCAAATGAAGCGACGGGGCTGCCTCTTCAAGGATGAAAGGTCATGAAAGTTACAACAACAGAAAGAACGAAGCTTCAAAGCCGGTCAGTAGCAAGACAGAACAAGTAAGAAATGCGCCGAAGTTTCTTCGGCGCAATCGAGTTTTCTGTACAAGGTATAATGCTGTGTGAAACTCTCAGCAACGGCCAATGAAACTCTCATCCGCAGCTCATGAAAATTTCAGCCACGGCCCGTTGGTGGCCTGTTTTGTTGGCACCTATAAGGGTGCCAGACGCACGATCATGGCTAAAATAAAAACTACTGAGGCTATAGGGCTGCAATTTGGTATGTTTGATGATTGGAGGGTGGATGATAAACATACCTATTTGCAGCCCTCTACCGTCAATAGTTTTTAAGATCTGAGGGCGGACAGAAAAAGTGTGGACGAACAGACAAATAGCCATTTCAATGGTTTTCTTTAACAGGAAACTAAAAAGTCACCGACCCATGCAATCCAAAGATTACTAATTTCCACCGAACTTGTGAAGAAGTGGCTCGGCGGGTGTTCTACGGCTGCCTGGTAAGAGAAGGAGCTATCCCCTAGAGATCAATAAATCAGTAATCAAAATAAGGAACATTCAAAAGACACAGAAGCCACCTTATGACAGAGAGAACTAGAAGAGATAGGGGCAAGATCATTAATCTCATGAACTGTCTCTCATTCGGTCCCTCAGAGAAGGTAGACAGGAGAGGAGGCAGCCCAAACATGAGAGCATAATTCCCAACATGAGCGAACGCGGTCAATGTAAAGCTGCTGAATTGGGGGACGATGAGAACTTGCGGCATTTAAACAATACACCTGCCTCTTTGGAAGCAGATTTACCTATGGTAGTTCTCTCTACAAGAAGGTGAAAGTAACATGACCATTCAAAATGTTGAAAGGATTAAAATGTTTTATTAAATTATCATTTAAATTAATCAAAGATTTCGGATAGAAAAAGAGACAGAGGAATTGATACAAACTATCTTGGAGGCACTGTATGACTAAGTTAAGTACCACTCTTCAGTCACACTCATAAGATCAGCGTTAACAGGTGAAAAGAGGGCAATTCAAGATTAAAGTATAAGGCTGAAATGAGGTGAATGCAAAGAAAATTACGAAGGGCTGAATTTCTGCTAAAGCATGAATAAAAGATGTCCTCGACATGAGGATAAGTAGTATTCAGTTGCAAAAGTGGCTAAAGGGCAGAATTAACTCCTGATCACCCTTAAGCAATGTGTACAACCTGTAGCCTCCCTTGTCAGGGTACCGCCTCACTGCCTTGAAAGTATATATCTTAGTTTAACCAGACCACTGAGCTGATTAACAGCTCTCCTAGAGCTGGCCCGAAGGATCAGATTTATGTTACGTGGCTAAGAACCAGCTGGTTACCTAGCAACGGAACCTACAGCTTATTGTGGAATCCGAACCACATTATGACGAGAAATGAATTTCTGTCACCAGAAATAAATTCCTCTAATTCTTCATTGGCCGGTCGGAGAGCCGAACAGGGCCAATAGCGTGCTAGCCGAGAACTCTACACGCCTCTCCAATGAAGAACGCTCACTGCCTTGTGGAAGATTATTTAGTAAAAGGCTAAGGGGCCTCCCTTGAAAGGAGAGGTGATGTCATAGATGCATTAGTCAGCCAAAAAGGGCTTCGAAATCTGTTCAGGCAAAATTAACGATAACCCCACTCTGTAGCTGTTCTGAATAATCCTCCCACTGCAAGAGGCAGTTTTATTTACAGGGGGATTGGAGAGCCCATGGAAACCACCAGCGTCCATAAATCTTCTCTGGCATGCCTAGAAAAGCCCATAATGTGATGGCCATC
Source organism: Macrobrachium rosenbergii (assembly GCF_040412425.1). Classification (NCBI taxonomy): domain Eukaryota; kingdom Metazoa; phylum Arthropoda; class Malacostraca; order Decapoda; family Palaemonidae; genus Macrobrachium; species Macrobrachium rosenbergii. Next base: position 32,405,419 of record NC_089749.1, on the reverse strand, counting down.
AGTCTGGGACAGGGACAGTAAAACAATTCAATCTTGCTAAACTGTTCATTCATTCGTCACAGACGGGTGACAGTCATTAATACAGAACTTTACACACTCCTCATCTGCTCCTCCAACCTCTTTCTTAAACAAGAGCCCATTTTTCATCTATTTTCTCCTTACATGCTTTCCTTACTTCTTCCTAACAAGCTCACTGTCTTACCCTTACAGCTACAATTTCATCCTTTCCCTCTCCAACTTGAGCTTCCATCTACCTTAACTTTCACTTTTCTACCAAATAATGACCAGTTATACCTCCAGCCACTCCTCTCCCCCCACCACCACATCCACCAACTTGCTCTTCCAGGTACTTATGCATAATCTAACAAATTTGTTTTACCATTTCCTCTCTCCCAAGTATACTTAAGTTCTTCTTTCGAAGCCAAGAATTTCCGACAATGAAGCCCTTTTCCAAATACATTTTCACAACTTTCTCCCTTCTCAATTACTTCACAAACTTTGTATCTGCCTGCAGTCCCATCTCCTGTTGCACACTCTTGGATTTAACACACCTAGCACAACTACCTCCCAAAGCCCTACAAAGCATAAATTCAGGCTCTCCCAGAAATCATCTTTCACTCTTATTCTTTTCCTGCCTGGTCCTTACACTACTCATTTTCACAACGTTACCTCCAGCCTTGCTCATCCTTAACCATAAACTCTTTGAACTAACACATTTGTACTTTTTCACCTACATGCCTAGTCTCTCCAGTACCACTAGCCATTCACCTCCTCACTGGTAAACCTTCCAGCTAACCCAAGCAAAATCACCCTTTGTCCCACCCATTCCTACATGAACTGTCTTTTCACAAAACATCCAGCTTTCTCTCCTCAGTTGCAAAACTTCACGCCTTCTCTCCTTTACTAAATCAGATATGATGCACTTCTCTATGCTACATCCACAAGAGTTTGGTGACATTTCCACCAAGCAGTGCGACTAGAATACCATTATTTTACAGGCATTCCACAGGAATGAAGATGTGATCGCACATCTGGGCCAAGCTATTATGATCTAGGTGTGTGCAAAGTGTATATATATATATATATATATATATATATATATATATATATATATATATATATATATATATATATATATATATATATATATATATATATATATATACACAGAATACACTTAAGATGATGAGTGCAAAATATATATATATATATATATATATATATATATATATATATATATATATATATATATATATATATATATATATATATATATATATATATATATATATATATTATATAATCACACACACACACACAATCCACACTTAAGATGGTGAGTGCAAAATCTGAAGAAAGCAATGGCCTCAAGTAGTACAATAAAAATAAAACAGGCCGCATGAAAAACAATGTCAATATAGTTTAACTTAACCAATAGCGTAAATAATTTTCAATACTTACCACCTCTCTCAACGACATCCTGAAAATAAAAGAAAACTCTTATTACTAACGATGTTACAATGATAATAATAATAACAATAAAATTCTAGCCACTACAAAATCTCAAATATACATAACTGAAATTGCAGCAAGACATAGAATTAGCAATTTACCATACATTTGCGCTAAAAAATAATACGGGCTATAAAAGACCAGCCGAACTGGTCACAGAATACAATACTGAGTTCATGTGAAACTCGCCGAAAAATGACCCGTAACGAAACAGACATTCCAGTTACAATGTGGCCCTGACATATGATATGACATATCATAGATCTCAATAAATAAGTGCCGCACTATATACCCATTCAGCAACGGGGTGATACTCATTTCCGTGGAATCCAGTGATAGTCAGCTAAAAGCAGTAAGGAGTCCACATGAACCTCTCATCAATCTCTCTTAAACCTTTGGCCAAAAGACAGATCGATTTCAAGAAATGAAACTGTTTTAATCGTCTAAACCAACTAAAGCCCAAAAGATCTCACGAATATGAATAAAAAAAATACATTCATAATACAGTAACAATTTCGGCATCAAAAAATGGTCCTTCTTTTGGTTAAAGGTTTCCATGAGGACGACCTAAGCTAATTATCCCCGCTGTAAAACTGCATGATGTCGCACACACTGATAGATTCTGAAGCCTCAATTTGATCAGTTACCGCTAACAGCACTCAGAAAGTCTGCTGCAAGTCTCTAAGCAATGAACTGTTTGATATTTCCAAAAAAAAATATGTTTCCTTAAAAGCTAATCCTTAGAACATGACATAAGGGAGTTTCGTTTCGTGTCAACGCCTCCCTTAATAATAATCTATGCAATACAGGAGAACTTGCAGGAAATAATGGCGTGCTAACGGTGAATTCTATGTCACCTTTGCTCTGTATCCTGCCCTTCCCGTGTACTTTATAATAACAACACGTTGTTGATGGAGGAGAAGGTTTAAACTGTAGTAACGATAAAAACTTGACAGACATAATATGCAGATGATGCCGTTTTAATCAGCAAAACAATGAAATCCACAAAGTTTGCCTCACACAATGTATTATATACCTTAGAGGATTTATGTACGACAAATCTGTAAAAAACAGAAATGCAGAATAGTATGCATAAAGGAATGAAATCACACTGACAAAGGATTATTAAGGCTGTCTTTCAGGTATTTAGGAACAATGCAGGTTCCCTTGCGTTGGGGTTTAATGAAAGATTTAAAAATGCAAATCAAACAGCGGGCAGGTCGAATACAATATGAAAATCAAGTAGACTGAAATTGCAGAAGAAAGTCAGATTCTACATAAATCTAGAACATCCACATTGCTCTGCTGTACGTACATGAATCATATTATCAAAATAAAGCTACATCTAAAAAGATGTTGTCGATTCAAGAATATATCTTCAAGAAGAATATTAAGATTCAGATGGCATGATAGCATGAGAAATGATACCACAAAGGAAACTACAGAAGTTCCATGTGTAGATGAGTTAATGATGAAGGGGAGATGTGTAGGTCTTAGACAGGCCCTTCGTAACACCAGGAAGAACAGTGCGTGCTCATGTAAGCTAAGATTCCTGTGGGCACCAGAAGAGTTGAAAGACCCAGACCTACTTGAATGAGAACTAAGATGGGAGGCTAGAGATGAAGGGATTTTTATGGAAGTGAAAGCTTACGAAATCTATAAGTGGCGTCATTTCACAAAAAAAAAAAAAAGTATATCTTAGTTTAACCAGACCACTGAGCTGATTAACAGCTCTCCTAGGGCTGGCCCGAAGGATTAGATTTATTTTACGTGGCTAAGATCCAACTGGTTACTTAGCAACGGGACCTACAGCTTATTGTGGAATCCGAACCACATTATGACGAGAAATGAATTTCTATCACCAGAAATAAATTCCTCTAATATTCTTCATTGGCCGGTCGGAGAGTCGAACGCTGGGCCAACAGCGTGTTAGCCGAGACTCTACCCACCCCTCTAATGAAGAACTTTAAAAGCCCTTTGCAACACCTTGGCAGCGATGATGATGATGAGGGTATATAAAAAGGGTATCAGTATGTCTGTATATTCGTTCAAATCCACCTGAAGTTTATGTCTAAATACAGATAAAGAAGAGATCGTTGGAAGAGTCACGAGATGAGAACCCAATATAGGCCCTATGCATTACCCGAAAACCAAAACTGCATTATAAAAACTGTAATTGTCGCTTCCGCACGAGTGGAAAGAGCAATGCGAATCCCGTAGATTTCCCCTAAGAATCCCGCAGCTTTTCACTGGTAACAATATATGTATATATTTTAGTTTTCACTTGTTATACTGATAATGATATATCAAGGAAATTTTAGAATTTCTGAACCAAATCTATTAAGTCCTCATATATGTCCATTCACAGTAACTACAGAGAAAATTATTCCAGTTTTCTCCTCTTGTTTCAGACCCCAATGGAATGGATCTTCAACTTGCTACATTATGGTGGCTTCAAGGCCTCACTTTTCATTGTTTTTTTTTTTTGGGGGGGCGCCTACTTAGGATATAATTATTATAATACAGTACCAATGATAACCAAACTATTGGAAACATGAAAATTGTCTGACCCAAGTGTGCTACCACTGAAGTCGAAGTGTATCCACAATTATCGTGAGGACACGGTATTGTTCTTTATAATATAAACTATAAAAATATTTCAACTAAATAAAAGGTCTTCTTGCCTTGTGCCCTCACAGAAGAGAAGATCAGTTCTATTCTGACTGTAATACCTTTGATTTTGGTGAGTGTGTGTGTGTGTGTGTGTGTGTGTGTGTGTGTGTGTGTGTGTATATATATATATATATATATATATATTTATATATATATATATATATTTATATATATATATATATATATATATATATATATATATATATATATATATATATATAATCCTAAGAGTGTTAGTGTGGGTTTAGAAACACGCAAACAAACATACATATATCTCAGCTGTCCTCATTTTGACTGACGATGGCGCATAAGCAAAACCCGTGGGGGAATTTTAAAAAACGACGCCATCTTTAGAACTCTGATACCATGTGCGGTTCACCGTCGACCACAATGCTCTCTTGGGTTACAATTAACAAGCCTATGTTTCAATTCCTTCATACACAGCCCCTCTCCGTCGTCCACCAACCCTCTTCCACCGATGCTCCCCGCCTTTCCACACGACACACGATGACGAGTTCATTTAGTAATGCCCTCCAGACTTTAAAATTCCTCTTCAACATGGAAGACCGATTCCCTGCGGTTGTACAACTGATTGCATCGAGAACTTGATGTCTTTCGTAGCATTACGGGAGGAAATGTGGTTTCACTCAACACAACGCTGAACGCTCAAGACGATGCAGTTGTTCATGTTTTAGGAGAAGCCTTTGTTGCACCTTTTGATTTATGAAAGAAATCAAAAGTCCTCGATCGTCCTCAGACATTTGACCAAGGGATTCGTTAACTGGCCATTCTGAAGTGCTGAGACTTTGATCATTTTCTTCATATATTTAAACTTAGTAGGCATATCCTTCTGAAATTGTCATTTCTTTGAAACGACTTCAACTAGGGTAATTCTGAAAGGAATGCACTAAGTACCCAAGAAAAATATGAACTAGCCACAGAGGGAATATAATGATGCGTTATATAAGAACTCTTAGCTTCAGGGGTCCCTAGGTCCAATGCTTTCAAGCTTTACTGTGGGAAATGCTCGTTATTTCTCGCTCCCCGACATAACTTTAGGGGCCAAGTGTAAACACTTTTCAAATCCATGCGGGCTTTGTCTGTCCGTCCGCACTTTTTCTGACCGCCCTCAGACCTTAAAAACTACTGAGGCTAGAGGGTTGCAAATTGGTATGTTGATCATCCACCCTCCAGTCATCAAACATATCAAATTTCAGCCCTCTAGCCTCAGTAGTTTTTATTTTATTTAAGGTTAAAGTTAGCCATAATCGTGCGTCTGGCAACAACATAGGACAGGCCACCACCGGGTCATAGTTAAAGTTTCATGGGCCGCGACTCATACAGCATTATACCGAGGCCACCGAAAGATGGATCTGATTTTGCTGGCCTTGATTATACGCTGTAGCGGATGTTCTTGTTTTCTATTACAGATACAAAGAAATGTGATTACTGGATACAGAGGTAGCCATTTTGTCGCCAGAATATTTAAAAAATGAAGCTTCACTGAATTACATGAAGTTTTCTACAAATCCTGACAACACCTTCATCCTCTACCATATAATAATATGGTTTTACTTAACAAGTTGTCAATGAATTCTTGATGACAGTGAATACCGCTATGATCCATCAATAAAATATTCCCTGTCAAGACATAACTAAATATACAAAAGGCCGTTGATTCATTTGAATACGCAAATAAGTGTACAATGCGCAGTAATGTATTATATATATATATATATATATATATATATATATATATATATATATAGCGAAGTTGAGGTGGGTTCTATCAATCCAGCAAACAGCAATTTAGTGCAAGGAGAAGGACACTTCTTTATTCCTTTCTAGGTGCTTTATTTAGCTGCTGACGTTTCAAGACGTTCAGTCCCATTTTCAAAGCTATATAATAAAAAAGAAACATATATTAAAAACAGACTCGGAATAACATAACATAAAATTATAACATAAAAGTATCAGTATGTTAAAAGGAAGAGTGTTTATTTACCAAGTAGTGCTGAAGGCACAGACCAGACTGAGTGACAGTCCGGGTCAGGTTCAGCTTCGACGTGAACTCACGAGAGGTATAGAGGTGTTGAGGTGGTCTGAGTATTTAGTTGGGGACAAGTTGTTTAATAAAAAGTGATTCTAAAATTGCTAGTTGTTGGTCGTTGGGAGTTCGGCCTATGATTTTAAAATCTTTGTAGTTAATATCGGCTTTGCATTTCTTTGCATGTTCACGTATGCAAGAGAATTCTGGGTTAGATAATTTAACACCCGTTCTGTAACTCACGCCTCGATGAGAATCCAATCTCACCTTTAACAACCTGCGGGTGGAGCCGACATATTTCCCCAGGTTACATCTGGGGCAATTAAATAGTAAATGACTCCCGAGGTCATCAAAGGAAGAAGACTCTCTTTGTGTTTGAATAAGGACCTAATTGTCAATGGATTAGAAGGTATTAGCTTTAGGTCAATTGCTGGTAAAAAACTGTTTATTATCTGCCGTAATTCTCGATAGAAATTTTCATCATGGATGAGCGGGACGCTTGCGTATAGTCGTAATTTAGGTACGGTTGGTATTTCACATTTTGGATGGAAAATATTATTTAGAAATTTGTAGAGATGTTTATGAAACAGTTTGGATGGAAAGCAGTTGTCAATAAAGTACTGTTGGAGGTAGAGGATTTCGTTATGGAAATTGTTCCAGTCGGATGTTATACTGAAAGCCCTGTGGAAGAGGGTAGATAAAAAGAATTCAGTTTAAAATTATAAAAAACAATGACTATAAAAATTAGAACCCAGGCCAGTAAAAGTTTTTTAAAAAGAAAACTTTTACTGGCCTGGGACCCTTCTAATTTTTATAGTCATTGTTTTATTTTATTCTAAACTGAATTCTTTATCTACCCTCTTCCACAGGGCTTTCAGTATAACATCCGACTGAACAATTTCCATAACGAAATCCTCTACTCCACAGTACTTTATTGACAACTGCTTTCCATCCAAACTGTTTCATAAACATCTCTACAAATTTCTAAATAATATTTTCCATCCAAATGTGAAATACCAACCGTACCCTAAATTACGACTATACGCAAGCGTCCTGCTCATCCATGATGAAAATTTCTATCGAGAATTACGGCAGATAATAAACAGTTTTTTACCAGCAATTGACCTAAAGCTAATACCTAATCCATTGACAATTAGGTCCTTATTCAAACACAAAGAGAGTCTTCTTCCTTTGATGACCTCGAGTCATTTACTCTATTTAATTGCCCCCAGATGTAACCTGGGGAAATATGTCGGCTCCACCTGCAGGTTGTTAAAGGTGAGATTGGATTCTCATCGAGGCGTGAGTTACAGAACGGGTGTTAAATTATCTAACCCAGAATTCTCTTGCATACGTGAACATGCAAAGAAATGCAAAGCCGATATTAACTACAAAGATTTTAAAATCATAGGCCGAACTCCCAACGACCAACAACTAGCAATTTTAGAATCACTTTTATTAAACAACTTGTCCCCAACTAAATACTCAGACCACCTCAACACCTCTATACCTCTCGTGAGTTCACGTCGAAGCTGAACCTGACCTGGACTGTCACTGGTCCTGTGCCTTCAGCACTACTTGGTAAATAAACACTCTTCCTTTTAACATACTGATACTTTTATGTTATAATTTTTTATGTTATGTTATTCCGAGTCTGTTTTTAATATATGTTTCTTTTTATTATATAGCTTTGAAAATGGGACTGAACGTCTTGAAACGTCAGCAGCTAAATAAAGCACCTAGAAAGAATAAAGAAGTGTCCTTCTCTCTCGCACTAAATTGCTATATATATATATATATATATATATATATATATATATATATATATATATATATATATATATATATATATATATATATATATATATATATATATATATATATATTTAATGTACATATATGCATATATATATATATATATAAAGTGAGAGAGTGAGAGGAGAGTGACCCTCCATCATTCACACTTCCCCTACGCGCACTGCACCCTTTATCACATCTTCCTTATTGCAACCGGGTATCGTAGTGCATGGCCAAAATCTAAACAAAATCGCACGGGGCCAATGGTAGTGCAAAACTAAAATCATGATGTGGAGAGAGAGAGAGAGAGAGAGAGAGAATATTTTATGGCACAATCATTCAAGTTTACTGCGTACTGTAGTCTTAAAGCATGAGTGTTATTTTTCAATATCAGGACCTTCCCTAGATGGTGACCCCAACAAAGTTCGGGGGTCGTTATCTAGGACTAATATTGCTTGGGGGTCATTATCTTTATGATATTTACAGTCTTTTGTCTATGATTTTACGGCCATCCCCAACAGGCTTGTACTAAACACAACGACGCAGAGGTGGATACATACCGGGTTAAAATCCTTGGGGGTCACTATCTAGGAAAGATCCGAATGTCATTCAGGGGTGACTTGTACACTTAGCACATTACAGTACATATAACTGGCCTGTACTCTACTGTACCTAGTAAATGGTAGTCATAAAATGAAATAGCCTACGTGGGGAATCAAGCGCAAGTGAAGTGCCCTGCCGTTGCACTTACATACACACTACCGTTCAACATTGCGGTAATCGGTTTTCATTCTCTTTTGACTCAGACGTACCCAGCACTCAATATAGTTACATACACTACAAACAATAGTTTTTGATGTCTACATTTCGATGGCAGTAGCTATTTGGCCATGAATTCACAGTTTCTGTAGACTAGGCTTCAGTGACAAAATTCTTGAAAATATATTTTTGCCAGTTACAGTGTCATATTTTTTGGAATTTTGCAATTAATATTCTCTTCTAATAAAAAGACAACAAGAATGACCCATATTTTCATGGGCTAGTCAGAGCTACAGTAGCATTTTCTGGTAGCCTAGAGATAGCATAGAACTGAATTGAACTGAATGTAGAATTTTGGCCAAAGGCCAAGCACTGGGACCCATGAGGTCATTCAGCGCTAAAATGGAAATTGACAGTAAACGGTCTGGAAGGTGTAACAGGAATAAAACCTCGCAGTTGCACTATGAATCAACTGTTAGGAGAGGGTGGAAAGTAAGATGGAAAAAAGAGAATATGAAAGGGGGTACAGTAAAAGGAACGAAAGGTGTTGCAGCTAGGGGCCGAAGGCACGCTGCAAAGAACCTTCAGTAATGCCTACAGTGCACCACACGAGGTGCACTGACGGCACTATCCCCGTACGGGGAAGAGATAGCACAGACTACTCACTACCCTGCTATCCGCCACTTGGATGCATTAGCGTGAGTGATATAGGACTACTGTCTTACATTATAGTGACGAGTTTTATATACCATAACTATACGTAAGCAGGTAAACGCACACTTAATGATATTTTATCACCCTATGCGCTTCTCTCCTCTTTAGAAGGGCAGAACCTTCCTTAAGGGTCTCAGATTTTGAGGATGAGGTTACTAGCCCTATGCCCTTTTCTTGATCCCAGCTGACACTGGCACCCATTCACAGCTGCGTCTAGTTATGGGTGGCAGGCCGGGGATTGAACCACAGACCTTGCAAATATCAGCCCTGAAATTACACACACAAACACACAATATATATATATATATATATATATATATATATATATATATATATATATATATATATATATATATATATATATATATATATATATATATATATATATATATACATATATATATATATATATATATATATATATATATATATATATATATATGTATATATATATACAGAGAGAGAGAGAGAGTTTACACACCAGCGCATAAGCTCCCCACCTTCTTGACCACATGACTAATACTGTTCTTATTATTCTGTGAATAAAAATGCAGTGACAACGTCATTCAGCGCTGACAGGAAAAGTAAGAGTAAAAAGGGTTTAAAGGTGTAACAGGAGTACAACATCGCATTTGCACCGCGAAACAGCTGTTAGGAGAGTGTGGCAAGAGAATATGAAGGGAGGTACAGTAAAAGGAATAAAAGAGGTTGCAGCTAGGGGCCGAAGGGACCTCCAAAGGACCTAAAGTAATGCCTACAGTGCATCGCACGAGGTGCAATGACGGCATTACCCCTTTACAGAGAACAAAGTAATGAAGATCAGCTATTTAGATATAGCCTACTCAGAATTTAAAGAGGGCTCATAACAGCCTTCCTGAGCCATGACTTGATTTCACTAATACTATTGATTTTATATTCTCGTTTCTTGATTATACTTTATCATGAAACGATAAAAAATCACTAGATTTTGTAAGTAATCAACGTCCTTTTCAATGAGTTCACAAGCTTACTTGCAATACGATGAAATTATTTAACAAAAAGTTAACTGACACCAAAAAAAAGAAAAAAGACCATTCTTGAAGTGATAAGCGACCAGTGGACAGAAAATACAGGTTAGAAAGATAAAATTTCATTAAAACGTGTCGCGCTGGCTTCAGTGAGCAAGGTATCATTTTTTAACTAACAAGTTGTGCACTCATGGCGTAGCTTCTTTGTAGCCTCTTAGCCCTAATCCAGGCAGGTGTCCCTGAACAAGAAACTCGGCTTCTGGGTTCGTCTGGTTCTGGTCTTAAATGACTACAGAGACACAACAGTGTGTGAACCCTGATACGCTGCTTAAATGTCCCCAACCTGGCGTCACGAGAGGACGTTTCCAGGTACCTTTTGGCATCTTAACGCCAAATTTTGCACCTCTATATATATATATATATATATAATTACATATACATATGAATTGATTTGAATTGAATACAGAATTTAGGACAAAGGTCAATTGCTGGGACCTATGTCATTCAGCGCTGAAAGGGAAATTGACAGTACAGTAGGTTGAAAGGTGTAACAGGAGGAAACCCTCGCAGTTGCGCTAAGAAGCAACTGTTAGGAGAGTTTGGAACGTAAGATGTAGGAAAAAGAATATGAATGAAGGTACACAGTAAAGGAACGAAAAGGAACGAAAGAACCTTAAGGCCTACAGTGCACTGCATGTTGCATATATATATATATATATATATATATATATATATATATATATATATATATATATATATATATATATATACATGCAAAAACAGAGTCGTAATTTTATTCCTCAAACACTGGCTACTTACTGTAAAGTTAAGCAGGAATACGCAAAAGTTACGCTATTGTGGCGCCCTCTTCCGGTTTGGCAAAGGTATAACAAATAAAATCGGCGCCAACACAATTGGATAAAAACTATCTAGTGGAATACAAGATGGTTTTCCAATTCATTACTGGCTGTATTACTTCGGACCACAGACTCTGAAGTCCCAGGTTGTATTGTTATCGAGCATCATAATAACAACGAAGTATTTTACCAAATTTATTATCGAACAACTACAACTTCATGTCCATATCAGCTACGATTTGGACGTGAACGTTAAAACCACTTTACCTGTGGCTCTCACGTAATCATACACAGCGAATGGTAAGGACAAGAAATAGCAAAAAGAGCCAAATACATAAGCAAACCAGCGTCTAACTTCGTCTTTACTCTTTTCACTGATTTTCTGATTTCTCTTTCCCTTTCACCTCTACTATGCCTAGCTTTGGATTACAGAGTTTTAGGCCAAAGGCCAAGCACTGGGACCTATGAGGTCATTCAGCGCTGAAAGGGAAGTTGAGAGTAAATGAGATTTGAAAGGTGTAACAGGAGGAAAATCTCGCAGTTGCACTATGAAATAATTGTTAGGAGAGGGTGGATAGCAAGATGGAAGCCAGATAATATGACTGGAAGTACAGTAAAAGGAATGAAAGGGGTTGCTGCTAGGGGCCAATGGGACGCTGCAAAAAACCTTCAGCAATGCCTACAATGCACCCCGCGAGGCGCACTGACGGCGATAGCCTCGTACTGATTTACGAATCTGAGGCTGCCAAGCCAAGCAGTGGGGTTCAGTCTGCCATTCAGCGCGTAAGACAGCGAAAAGAGGGAGTTGGAGTGGTTTAACAGCAACATACAAGAGACCCAAAAATAAAGGAAATTGAAAACAAAGTTCAAAGGTGGTGCTGGGAGAAACCCTACTGTTAGAGGTGTTGAACAGCAAGACTGAAGAAAGGAAGCGGGAATGGGAATATAGTGAAGGGCTAAAAAGTGGATGCCGCTGGGGCTCGAAGGGACGTTGCAAGAACCACAACCAAAAGCGCGCAATGTGAGCTGCAATGACGGCAACAGCTCCGCTACGGCGCTAAAAGTAGTAATGGAATTTTTATTCAAATAGAATTCCTCAAAAGTCTTTCTTCTACAAGTCATTATTTAATAAGATACAATGTCAAAGGTGTTCCATGTCTCATAGGTTTTACTGTTTATTTGAAACAAGAGTTGCTTGATATAAACTAAATGTTTAATTCTTATAGCTTATGATATAAAGTAACAGAAGTGAATTGCTCCCATAATTGCTTCCACTGAACCTGTATCTATTTTTATTTTATTCATTTTCTTTTGACCGCTTCGACCTTTGCCCTAAAACCTGTCCTGAGGTTGCCTTACTACCAGTTGTACCCTGCGACCTCTCTCTCTTTCACACGCTTGAAAACCCACCTGCTCAGGTTAATTACTACCTGATAGACTTTCTGACCCCTCTCTGTCTCTTTCATTTATTTACATATACATTCCCACTATAGGTTCTTTAATGTGGCATTCTACAAAAATGTAAATGACGAAATAAATTAGGAGAACGCAGTTAAGACCGTGGAAATTTTTTTTTCTACCTTCCTCTTTATAGCTCGTCATGGCTCGCTGCTAATCCCACCACTCTCGAGGTCCGTTTCCAGTTTCATGAACGGTCACGGAGGCATGCAATTATTGTCGACGATCATCCGTCCAAGAACTGATCAGCCCATAGTTTCTTGATGTCACTTATCTAAGCGTTTCAAGTTATATGGAGTTTGATTTGAAGGCAGAAACAGCAGAAATATAAACCCTACTACAGAACACTCTATAATAAAGGTATAAGTCTATAATTGTGCAATATAACCTTTCCTGAATCTTATTGATAGGACAGAAACTTTGCGCTCTTTAAACAAACAAACGCAGCCTTCCTTAACATTTCATAATCGGTAAATACACTAAAAACCACTCGGCTGAGTGACTGATCGAGTATCAGACGAGGTCTGCACAAATTTCTTAAATTATAGTGTCCATGGTCGTTCAGTTAAAGAGTTTCAAGGAGAAATGTTTGAAATAAGTGTTTATCATATTAAACAAATATTCTCGGGACAGTCTTTTAACTTCGTCGGACAAAAAGACTCTGGGATATTCTTCTTGAAGGAACGTTTTCCAGTTAATTTAAGTATGATGAGTTCTGGAAAATTATCAGAACAAAATTTCGAAGCCATGTCGAAAACATTTTTAAACCAACAACTGCAACCGAATGGATGAAAAAATAGATAGGTTATGATTAAAAAGAGTATTTCAAGTGCTTGTCGAGAACAAGCAGTTTGTAAAAAATTTACGCCATCTTTCACAACAACAATGTCCGTGCTGTGGAATTTACCAGTTAAAATCAACAATGATAGCATTTTTCATAAAACCTACCATATCATTTTCGTCAAATTTGCAGGTTTTCATAAGTACCACACTAAGAAAAAATTTAAACGTGAGAGAGAGAGAGAGAGAGAGAGAGAGAGAGAGAGAGAGAGAGAGAGAGAGAGAGAGATTCAACAAGTCAGACGGCTTCCATAATGGCACGTGGTCTCAAGAATCTCAGGTTTCGAAAAAAAAAAAAACAGGTTTCTAGGCACTGCACGTAAAGCATCCATCATCGAATCATATGGCGAAAAACTCATACTACATATTCGCAATAGAATGTGTTTTAGTGTCGCCTACTGGAACTGGAATTTATATCATACTCTTGTGCGTTGCATTTTTTTTTTTGGGGAGGGGTGATGATCACGGAAGGATACGTATATGTTATTCAACCCAAAACCTAAATAAGTAAAAATGCACCGAGAAACTTCGGCGCAATCGAGTTTTCAGTACAGCCTACAATACTTTATGAAACTCAGCCGCGTCTATGAAACTCCCAGTCGCGGCCCATGAAACTTTCAGGCACGGCCCGGTGGTGGCCTGTGTTGTTGGCATCTATAGCGGCGCCAAACGCACGATTATGGCTAACTTTGATCTTAAAATAATAACTGAGGCAAGAAGGCTGCAATTTGGTATATTTGATGACTGGAGGTTGGATGATCAACATACCAATTTGCAGCCCTCTAGGATCAGTAGTTTTTAAGATGTGAGGGCGAACGGACAGACAAATAGCCATCTCAATAGCTTTCTTTTACATAAAACTAAAATACTGATAAACAAATCTACAAAAGCATAATGGTTTTTTCTAAAAAAAAAATGTTTCTTGCATTCCCGATTTTTTTATTGGAACGCCATGTTTTAACTTTTTTTTCTCAGTTTGATGAAAGAATCCTTTGATTCAGCGACAGAGGGCAAAATCAGAGCCATGAGCAGTTTTATGAGAGAGAGAGAGAGAGAGAGAGAGAGAGAGAGAGAGAGAGAGAGAGAGAGAGAGAGAGAGGGCGATACAATTTTCTGAGCCAGGAGCATTTTCACAGAGAGAATTTCGGAAGCTGGAATAATTTTACAGAATAATACTTTTTCAAATATTTTATTTAAAAGACAAAATTTGTCACCGTTGAAATTCGTTCACATTTATCTAACGGACTCAGAGCCTCAGTACCTTATTTCTTTACCATGTCACCGCCATGCCACGGCTAATTTGCTCTTGAATCCATGCATTCTCTCTTAATAAATTTTAATAATAACTCTCAAAGCATACAATAAAAAAAATAAAATAGCAAACTTAATATCCGTCTCACTACCCATGTCTCAAAATTCACATTACTCCTAAATGCAGCAACTTTTTGAAATCTTTAGTAAAAAATTCCATGGAATTTGGTCTCATTTATCTGAGGCCCTTTTCACTTCTGAAATTTCCGGAATCCTTTTTAAGAATAGTTTCCTTTAATTCCTGATGTTCTTTTCAGCTTGGCTCAAATGCTAACGTAAAGACGAACAGCACAAGTTGCATCACTTGTTTTACGTTTATCCGGAAACACACGATATCAGAATTTACACGCTATATAATCCGTTATTTTGAAAGATTTTCCCCAGGGTTCTGAGGTAAGACAAGACTGGAAATTGTATCCGGATGCCTGCTATTTTTCTACCGGCTCCCCCTCCTTTTTTTTTGACGTCGTGACCTTGAAAATAGGTCACTTAGTTATCATCATTTGGTGTACATTCCCTTCATGAAGAGGGACTAAAACATAATAATAATAATAATAATAATAATAATAATAATAATAATAATAATAATAATAATGATGATGATGATGATGATGACGAAGAAGAAGAAGAAGAAGAAGAAGAAGAAGAAGAAGAAGAAACAATAACTGCACCATAGCGACGTGAGGCCCGATAATAATATCAACAAAGGCACAAGTGAAAACTGATTCACGTGGCTGATTACACACCAAATTTCATCTCGCCATATATCCCTAATCAAGACCGACATGAACAGCCTGCCGATCCCAGACAGACAGTGATGAGTCATGTCTAGCTCACCCTCCACTTGGCAAATTTGGTTTTGAGACCGCTAACTAAATAATTACGACACCTTAACCTCTTCTATTATTTGTGCAGAATTAATTCTTAATCTTTTACGTTACTAATACCAAATCTTTCTACTTTTCTGGTCATGTTGTAACTACATATGATCCTAAGAGTCGATCCCATAGTCTATTGTTCCCATTCTCTCTACAGTGGCGTTCCTGAGGGGGGGGGGTTCTGTTTGAAATCGCCCCCCGGGCCCCAAAGTGAGAGGGGGGGCAAAATGCGAAATGTAACCATTGCTGCTGTGACAGGACAAGCTAAATTTCTGAAATTTGCATTTACAAGTGCCTTTAAAATTATCCTACAATTGCTCATATTCTACAAATTTCCCTCCCCCCAACACCCCCCGTTGCTTTGGCTCCTTCGCTCGCCTCCCATCCCATAATAGGGGCCCCAAATGGGACTGTGCCCCCGGGGCCCCAAAATGTCTAAGAACGCCCCTCTCTCTCTCTCTCTCTCTCTCTCTCTCTCTCTCTCTCTCTCTCTCTCTCTCTCTCTCTGGACTCGTCGCTCAATGGTAATACTTTCAAATCATAACTGAAAAGACAAGCGTTCTATTATTACCAAATCAAAAGGGGAAAGTAAGTTGTGGGTGAGTTTCCTTAAGCACCAGTATTAATCGGTTGACCTAAGCAGGTAAGTATTTTCGACGTTATAATGACCGTACTCTCAAAAATCGTATCACCTGAAAACACGAGGGCCTCGACGAGGTGCTCTCCACCCCACTGGGGTAATCATACCATCTGGAAACAAGAGGGACTCAGTGAAGTACTCTATCACCCACAGGGGAAATCATATCATCTGAGAACAACAGGCCTCGATGGGGTGCACTTCACCCACAGGAGTAATCATATCATCTGAGAACAACAGGGCCTCGACGAGGTACACTTCACCCACAGGGGTAATCATATCATCTGAAAACAACAGGGCATCGAAGAGGTGCTCTTCACCCACAAGGGTAATCATATCATCTGAGAACAAGATGGCTTCGATGAAGTACTCTTCCCACTCTGGAGTATCCATACCATCTGAAAACACTGAGGCTCTTAACCCCACTGGGGTAATCATACCATCTGAAAACATGAGGGGCTCTGCAAAGTACTTTTCGCCCCACTGAGGTAATCATATCATCTGAGAACAGAAAGGCCTCTCGGACTCTTCACCCCACCGGGGTAATCATATCATCTGAGAAAAACAGGGTCTCGACAAAGTACTCTTCACCCCTATGGAATAATCATATCGTCTGAAAACACAACGGCTTCAGCAAAGTACTCTTCACACCACTGAGGAGATCATATCATCTGAAAACAGGAGGGCCCCGGCAAAGTACTTTTCACCACATGGAATAATCATACCATCTGAGAGCAACAGGGGTCCCAATGAAGTACTCTAAACCCCACTAGGGAAATCATATCTGAGAACAGGAGGGTCTCGACGAGGTGCTCTTCACCCCATAGGGGTAATCATACCATCTGAAAACATCAGGGCCTTGACAAGGTACTCTTCACCCCCTGAGGTAATCATATCATCTGAGAACAAAAGGACTTGGCAAGGTATTCTTCACCCCACTGGAATAATCATATCTGAAAACAGGAGGGCCTTGACAAGGTACTCTTAATCCAACTGTGGTAACCATATCATCTGAGAACAATAAGGCCTCAGCGAAGTAATCTTCACCCCACAAGGGTAATATCATCTGAGAACAAAAGGGCCTTGGCAAAGTATTCTTCACAACTCTAGGGTAATCATATCATCTGAGAACAATAGGGCCTCGGCGAAGCTCTTCGCCTCACAGGAGTAATCATATCATCTGCAAACAATAGGGCCTCAGCGAAGCTCTTCACCTCACAGGAGTAATCATATCATCTGAGAACAATAGGGCCTCAGCGAAGCTCTTCACCTCACAGGAGTAATCATATCATCTGAGAACAACAGGGCCTTGGCAAAGCACTCTTCATCCCACAGGAGTAATCATATCGTCTGAGAACAACTGGGCCTCAGCAAAGTACTCTTCACCCCACAGGAGTAATCACATCATCTGAGAACAATAGGGCCTTGGCAAAGTACTCTTCATCCCACAGGAGTAATCATATCGTCTGAGAACTGGACCTCAGCAAAGTACTCTTCACCCCACAGGGGTAATCCTATCATCTGAGAACAACTGGACCTCAGCAAAGTACTCTTCACCCCACAGGAGTAATCCTATCATCTGAGAATAGGGCCTTGGCGAAGTACTCTTCATCCCACAGGAGTAATCATATCATCTGAGAACAACTGGACCTCAGCAAAGTACTCTTCACCCCACAGGGATAATCCTATCATCTGAGAACAACAGGACCTCAGCAAAGCACTCTTCATCCCACAGGAGTAATCCTATCATCTGAGGACAACTGGACCTCACCAAAGTACTCTTCACCCCACAGGAGTAATCCTATCATCCGAGAACAACTGGGCCTCAGCAAATTACTCTTCACCCCACAGGGATAATCCTATCGTCTGAGAACAACTGGGCCTCAGCAAAGTACTCTTCACCCCACAAGGGTAATCCTATCATCTGAGAACAACAATGCCTCGGCGAAGTACCCTTCACTCAACTGGGGTAATCATATCATCTGAGAACTAGAGGGCCTCGACGAGGTACTCTTCTCCCCACTGGGATAATCATATCATCTGAAAACACGAGGGCCACCCCCCACCCCCGCCCCGAGGTAATCATATCATCTGAGAACAGGAGGGCGTCGACGAGGTCCTCTTCACCCCACTGGAGTAAAACTATTCATGGTATATTTACTCCCTCTCTCTTGGTTTTACTGGTATCCATAAGCGCATACTAAATCTAACCGAACTAAATTATAATTTCTTCCGACTTACTTTTTATTACAACTTAGGCAGCTGGTGTTCAACTAAGTTTCCTTGTAATAATTTTGCCCATAATGTCATCATAATTTGTAAAATGAACAACATATCCCATAGTTTCTGACCTGTACAAACTATGTTTAAGATTACTGAATTCAACAATACGTAACTACATAAAAATCAAGATCATTTCTTGTCACTCTACGGTCCCATTAAAAATTAACGGCTAGTGTGGTCAACTAAGGACTACTGACTACCACTCCGCTTGGTTCCAAGAGGATTTTGGCATTAAAAATTCAATTTATTTGTAATATAAAGCTAATGGACAGGTAGCTTTTCTTCACGAAGATGGTACATGTCATTCTTCTGTAACTTTCAGCATGCCAACAAGATACAGCTTAAAACATGAATTTGAAATATCTTAGTTTCGGTCCAAATGGAGACAAACAGGTGTTTAGAAGAAGTTACGTCAGAAAAGTAGAGCATTCCGGTTCTCATGTTACTCTGTAAGGATGTCTCTTCTGTACTCGTGTTCTTTTCCTTCACCTACCTGGCGTTGATACTCATTCACACCTAGATTGGCTGGCAGGTAGCATGGTGCTCTAAAATTTATATATATATATATATATATATATATATATATATATATATATATATATATATATATATATATATATATATATATATATATATATATATATATATATATACTGTATATATTATACACACATACAGTATATGTGTGTACAATATATATATATATATATATATATATATATATATATATATATATATATATATATATATATATATACTGTATATATTATACACACATACAGTATATGTACAATATATATATATATATATATATATATATATATATATATATATATATATATATATATATATATATATATATATATATATATATATATATATATATATATATATATATATATATATATATATATATATATATATATATATATAGAGAGAGAGAGAGAGAGAGAGAGAGAGAGAGAGAGAGAGAGAGAGAGAGATGTCAAAGCTCCAAGACATACTTGATATATGAGACACGTCAAAACTCCAAGACACTGCAAGGAAACTCTCTGCGATAATAGCAGTTTCTTCTTAAAGACATGTCCTGACAAACTTAACAAGGCCAACAGCGACCTTCGTATCATCCTTTTTCTTAAACTTCCAGCTTCACTGTTATCATTTACTGAAGATGCCTTCATTAACAGAAGATTGGGTCCCTTAAAAAAAATCACCAAATTACTTTTTTTTCATTTCCAACCTGATGGCAATCGGTTATTCTTACAACATGAGATTTCAGACCAACTCCTAGAGTCCAAAATTTAATTTCATGCCAAATTACTAATTACTTTCAATCTCTACAACTACACTATCTCACCTGACAATGCTGATGATCCACATGGGAAGACAAAAAAGACCTAAGAACTTGTGCACTAATTTGGAGTGCTGCAATAATGTTTTTCCTTTTTTTTAAATATCAAAACATCCGAGATGGTCCTCGACGGAACCTTCTCCCTCTGGAGACATTCTCATAGACGCCAACGAAATTAATCACATACATCATGACTATATTTCACAACCTTTCCAGCTTGCCGACGAAAATGTATGTTAATTGCTGATCACATAATTTGCTAATCAACAAAAAGCGTAGACCTAAAAGACATCGACAAAATCAACAACTAGGCCAAGACAACCTTTTCATTTCACGGCAACATTTTTGAACAAGATTCAGTCGCAATTAAACACCTCGCCTACCACAAAAAAAAAAAAGCATTAGGCATCCCTGACAAGCTTTATAAGGCCCTAATTCTGACACACTATTCCATCATTTAAGTGGACGCTTCAAGACGATATCTGTACTTTAACACTCGCAACTTTATTCCATACGAGCTTGTTAGCGCGCGCTAAATGCGCTGAAACAGCGCTGCTGTCTCCCTACCTCCCAATCCCCTACCTACCCAAGGAGGTTGATCCGTGCAGACACCCAGGGATACGTAATCAACGGATAGGTTTGCTGAAAGCAAATGGGTGTTACAGACTAATACACGCAAACAAAGCCACCCCAACATCATCTAAAAACATAACAGACACCTCACACGTCTCGAACTGTCGGCCTACCCGCTTACGTCTCCTCGCTGTTGGGAGAAAGGGAGCTGAGGATTTGGCACGATACATGTACACATGTGCTACCGGGGTCTAAGCGAAGTCAGGCAGGGCAGCCGATCGAGGCTACGGCCTACCCCAACGCCAAATCAAAGTCCTTCAAAAGAAGGTATCGTGCTTACCCCAAATGAAAAATGGGAAAAAGAGCACGTTAAACGAAGAAGAAGTTGATGTCCTATTCCCGGATTAGTGAAGCCGACTTCGTCAGCGCGTGTAGGGCAAAAAGCTCACTTACCTTACCCGCTGCGTGACCCACCAAAAAAAAAAAAAAAAAAAACCGTGGCTCAGTTCAGCTCGCTTATCTGTTTCGGAAGGACATGAGCTCATTTTATTGTTTTGAAAGCTGCCTAGTTCGTGTGCTGCACGATACACTCAAAGACTCGGCAACCCCTTAAATCCATTGGTTACATTTCATCGGTAAGTATTGTGTAGGTTATAACTATTGCACATTTTTTTTAATCGTGGAGACAGAGAACCAGCACATGAATAATTAGACTAACCCTATACGAAAATTTACTTTTCGTCTTTTTTTTTCATATTCATTATAAAGACAGCAAAGACAATATGTAAACTATACTAGAAAACAAGCAGTACACGTTTTCATTTAATAATATGCGTTAGTGATATGTTTATCTACCTCGTTCTCTTCTGACACACTGTCCCGGTCTCCCAATAAGTGGTGATATCAGGTGGTGTCATATTTGGATATTATAGTAGCATTTAGATTCTTGCAAAAAGATGCAGAAGCAACGATGAAGTAGTCTTATTATGGGATATCATATACATTGAAAACCTTAGCTTCGTAAGCGAGCGCGCACACACGCGCGCGCGCGCGCAATTGTGCAAGTTAAATTATTTTATTTTTTTTATGCTTTGGCTTGCGGCTTTCCAAAAGATGAGGATCTCAGAGAAAAACGGGTTCGAGCGACGCGACGTGTAAACTTTTCTCCCAACAAGCATTTCCGTTTGTGTTCGAAGCATTTCAACGAGGAAGATTTTGATCGGTCGCTCTCCAAGGTTCGATTACACATTGGGACTACAGTCTACCGAGCATATTTGAATCTTTTCCTGGTCATCTCAAGATAAAAGAAACTTCTAGAAGAAACCCATCGAAAGAGCGCCAGTTAGGGGATCATGTGCCTTCACCTGGCTGAGCAAGTGAAAATTCAATAACTGTAGCTGAGGCAGTGTGTTTAAAGCGAACACTCAGTGATGCCCAAGCTCAGGTATGCTCATTAAGGAAAAAGATAAAACTATTGCAGCAATCTAAACGTCGTCTTGTCAAAAAGAAGAGTCATTTGAATAATGTTTTGTGTGAACTGAGGAGGAAATCTTTCATGTGCGCCGCTAGTTTGGACGTATTAGAGAAGCGTGTCGGTGGTGTGCCAGATCTTTTAAAGAGGCAATTTGCAAAGAACAGAAATCTTCCATCTGGGGGTAAGTGTTCCCCAGAACTGAAAAGTTTTGCCCTCACCCTTCACTTTCATTCCCCACATGCATACAGAATTAGATAATGATACCATTCCCTTAGCTAGAGAGGCTCTTGTATTTATGGTAATTGGAAATTGTCTGTTGGATACTTCTTGATTGCAGGTCTTGGTTCTCATGAACGAGTAAATCTGATTCAGCAATGTTTAAGTAGGCTTCATTCAGCTGGGGTTATTATTATACCATTGACATTTGATGGTCTGTCAAGCAATGCTACAATGATAAAACAATTGGGATGCTGTTTAGACCACGATAATTTAAAAACTTCATTCCCACATCCAATAGCGCAGCAACCAATCTGCATCTTCTTTGATCCCTGTCATATGCTGAAGCTGGTAGAAACTCGTTTGGTGAGAGGAAACATTTTACTGATAAAGAAAACAACTCGATTAAATGGATTTATATAGAAAGATTGCACAATATGTAGGCTAATGAAGGTTTGCATCTACGGAACAAACTTAGTTATGCACATATAAGACTGGTCAAAGGAAAAAATGAATGATAAACTAGCAGCTCAACCACTCTGTGAATCAGTTGCAAAATCCTTGCAATTTTGTCTTTATGATGACCTCAGAGAATTTCGAGGATGCGAGGCAACAATTAAGTTCATCGAAATTTTCAACCATCTATTTGGCATCATGAATGCGAGAAATTTATGCTCTTTTCGCTTTAAAAAGCCATTCCAGGAAAAAACTGAAAAATTAATTAAAGGTTTTTTGCCTGAAGCTGAGGAGTACACCAGAGAACTTCAACTCAATAATGGTATTCCTTTGCTTAATTCAAATAGAAAACCGGGTTTCCTTGGCTTTCCAGTTTCTATGTGAAGTTTAATTGCCTTACATGATAATCTAGTTGGATGTCCTGAGCCACAATTAAAATTTTTGATGACATAAAATGAGCCAGGATCATTTCAGTCAAACCAGAAGGATGGGAGGATGCAATAACAATCCTACAGTCCGTCAGTTTTCTGCAGCATACAAAAGGATTTTGATGCATAATGATATGCAAGATGTAGTCCGTGGAAACTGCATACCATTAGAATCAATTCATATACTGACAACATCTAGAAGTTTTAAAAACGGAACACAATTAGGCAACCCTTCAGTTCTAGCTATAAATTCTTCTGTGGCTAAGATCAACATTTTGAATCGACATTTTTTAGATTTGACCAGAAGGAGATGTTGATAGTGAGTACACATACAGTGCTGTATATTCCTAGCACTCGTCATCTGTCACTAAGTTCAAATGGCATTGTCGCCTAAATAGCTGGAATTGTTGCACACAAACTAAAAAAAAATGTCTAAAGTGAGAAACATGTATAGATGCCCTTATTGGTAGTGACAGTGGCGAAATCGAGTCTTTGATTTCGTTGAAAAGTAAAGGTCATCTAATTCACCCGTAAGACGACGTCAGAGAAATATGTTTGTGTTGTGAAAAGATAATTTAGTGTACCAATAGTGCAGACTTAAGTTTGGGAAGGAAGAAATTTCAGAAAATTATCTCGATGATAGTGTGTTTTATAAGAAAGAATTTTTTTCTGAATTATATGAGCATATGTAAGATACTGAACCACCACATAATCACTTGGTCTTGCTGTATTTTTAACTTGTATTCTTGTGTGTGTGTGTGCTGTGTTAATGAAATATTTTGTTGATAAAAAATTTTAATTTTCTTACGATAAAAAGATAATAAGGAAGCGAGTGTTTTTAAAGGTAAGACTGAGACGGTCATGAGGCGGACAAAGGATTTTGGCCCTTTCTGCTCTACACGGAGGGTGTCCGCGAGTCCCAGTGGCTTCACGGATTAGTATAGGGCTTGTACCTACCCTGCCCCATCCAGGGCGGACAAATAGGTTTGCAGGAGGAGGGTGGATGTCTCCCCAACTCTCCCGTTCCCCTATCTTCGCCGCCCCCACCCAGTTTGCAGGGGGTGGGTTGCTGCGTCACGTCTCCCCTACAGTCACCGGGGGGAGGACAAATAAGACCCACTCGGATTTTATTATTATAGACGCTAACACTACAGTTACAGTCGTGGAATGTCAGCTTAAATGAAGGTCAGTGTACATACAGCTTTCATAAAGTGTCAGCTTAGATGATGACTAGGCGAGGGTCGGAATAGGCACTCATACGATGAGTGACAGTGTAGGTAGTGAGGTGATGCGTCAGGTGAGACATTTTTCTTACATAATGACATGGTAAGCGGCATTACAGGCACTGTTTCATGAGGTTTCATATAATGACAAAAAAAATTCAGGAGTATTATATTACATGCTGGATTCAATAATGGCTTGGTGGAGGTTTGAAAAGCGACTGACGCCACAAATCACTTTTTAAATCTCCACCAAGCCATTTCCAACATGCGACTTACTACTGTATGCTCTGAATTTTATCATTTTACGAAACCTTATGAAACAGTGCCTACAGTGTCGCTCACCAAGTCATTATAGAAGATAGCAGTCATTAAGCAAAATGTTTAATCTGACGCATCAATTCATTACCTACGATGACTCTTAAAATGCAATTGCCTAAGCCGACCCTCGCCCTGTTATCATCTAAGTCGACACTTGATGAAAGTCGTAGCTACAACGACCTTCATTTGACACTCCATAGTAACTACAATGACGCCCACTGAGCCATTATCTAAGCTGACACTTCACAATTCACCTGTATTGATACTACGCCTTCCTCTATACCGAAACATCAAGAAAGTTACCATACTGATGCTTACGTGCCATTTGTTGCTGACATTTCATTAGAGTTCTTACTACTGAGACCGACTACCGTTATCTAGCCAGATACTTCATAAAAATGGCAACTGTATGTATAAAATGAAAAAACGTCGGAGGCTTTATCTGTGCAGACACCTCACGGCAGTTCTTACTCACCAAGCCACTATTTAAGCACCTACTAGTACATTCATTTGTTCTGAAAGTACCACCTGTATAAGTCATCATAATATTACGGAAGCGGGCCTAAAATATAAACTAACCCGTCGGGATACCTCTTCCCAAATTTATTTGGCCAAGACGTTTTTTCAGATTGCATTGTTCAGTGACTGTTCCTTTTCCCTCTACAGACAAATTTCGGGATTCTCTTCCTGCTTTTGTTCTCCTTGATTCCAAACCCTAAGGTTTGGGATCGAGACGGGTATCAGGTCACTCGTCCGAGTAGACTCTGCCCTTGAAGAAAATATAAATGAACAGACACTTCTATGTCCTCAACCATGATGGACTTCGACAAGCCTTCCACAAAGATAATACTCACTACGCTGTTACCTGACCTAGTCATCTTCATGTCATTATGTAACTTAACTACACCACACCGTCACCTAATGTGATGGATGACATGGACATCCGAAGACGTCACTGCGTGATATTTCATGGAAGTCTGAGAGATCACAAATACATGAACTGTACGCTGCTACCTTTGTCTCGCATTACTCTTCATTTTCGCCAACTTTCACACAGTTCTTTTAGCAGCTTCTCGATCTTTTTCCTACTCATTCTTCCCCCTCTTGTTAACAGCGACATTTTCCCAACAAACTTTACACCGACGACAATAACTCTTTCGCAGCAAAGTCTTAATAATGGCTTTCTTGCCATTATCATGCATCCATTTAATCTACACATGCAAAAAATGGCAGTAGTCTTTTTCTTCATAAGCAGATTATAAAGAGCCATCCCTTTCAATCTTTCCTCTCTTCTTATCCTTTTGCCAAACAGAACCTATCGAACACTGCTACACTGAGCCTTCCTGTAGCTTTGCAAAACAACCAATATGAAGAACATACCTGTAACATATGCAAACCCTCATCAAGATATGCATTCTAGATTTCACTCGTCATTAATGACTGATCACTTGATACCTACGTATCTGCAGCCACAAAAACTTTCCTAGTTCCTATTTTTTTTTTTTTTAATCTTGTGCTCTGCGTCTCATATCGTTTATAGAGTGCCTACATGCTTGGAAACCTTGCAACCTAAGCCCGTACGAATTAGTTTACGTTATGCTAAGTGGTTTCGTCCATATGCCTATTGCTTTCGGCATTGGCAACAGGGAATTTATTCATGCTGATATCTAACCAAATCCGGCTAAAGCTTTAACTCCAAAAATAAAAAAAAAAAGTCAGGAAGCATTTATAGAGATCAGATTAAAATCAATGCTGAATAATAATAATAATAATAATAATAATAATAATAATAATAATAATAATAATAATAATAATCAGCTTTATTTACACAGCGTTTAAGAACAACTATGCCTCCATATTCACACATTTGGAAGAACTTTGATTCTATTTACACACTCATCTGCATCTAGTTTCACTGATCTAAATTCACATTGCATCTAATTACACAGAATTATGAAGCCGGTCGAACAAAGACTAGCTGATCTTTTTGCACAAAGAGCATATAGCATAAGTTATGTGTCAACTATTGTCTAAACAAAAATTTATATATAATAATGTACTGAGTAGGCTCAGCTAATGATTATTGCATTAAGTGAATAGACAAATAAGCCAAAACATGATGTGGCCAAGATAGTGTCCTAGCCTAAGCCCAA
The DNA here is from genome assembly GCF_040412425.1 of Macrobrachium rosenbergii. Classification (NCBI taxonomy): domain Eukaryota; kingdom Metazoa; phylum Arthropoda; class Malacostraca; order Decapoda; family Palaemonidae; genus Macrobrachium; species Macrobrachium rosenbergii. The sequence goes on along the minus strand of NC_089749.1, from coordinate 32,378,454 downwards.
ACAGTGTAAATTCAATAGGCAATTAAGAATCAATAAATGACAAAATTGAATCTAAGCCTAATTTTGACATTTTCCTTCCAAGATTTTGGAAAATATTTTGAGCACTGCCCTTCGGCCTCTAAATTTTACGATTTTCGGTGAGGTAGGCTAAGGTACAGGTATCAAAAACAACGGAGGTTTTTGGAGTTCTGTAATCGCAAAGAATTTACAGTTATTTGCTTAGTTTCAAGCGATAATTCCAAACTTGTTGCAGACCAGGGTTACCTCAGAAATGGCCGAAAATACTCAAAATCTTTATGAAACAGGGGAAGGGCAAAACCCCACTCACTCCAAGTCAAGGCACGATGCATTACACTAGGGTAGGTTGGGGTCTCAACTATAGCAAAGTCCACCGTGCTTTGCAGCTAAGCCCCGCCCACTGATTATGTCACGACCATTCCTTGGAGCTGATTGGTTGGCAATGGTTTCGAAAAATTGGTTAATCTGTGGTTCTTTTCGTCTTCATTTATTTTGCAATGGTTGTTTTACCGAACTAAAATACATTCTGCTGATTATCAAAAAGAAATGTTATATTATCCCCTGAAATAAAATCATAATACACATCTCCCTAATAATGGTAAAAAAAAACATGAAAATATGAATGGAGTCAGGAGTGTTCCGCGATGCTGCAATGTTGTAATTCGTAAATGAGGTTCATCTGAGTACGGAGGTGACAGAGGGAATGTCTGCGTTCAAACCAGTGCTTTGCCGCCTTCGTGGAGTCCATCAGCTGCTGCGCCACCCTGATCAGGTCCTCGACCGGCAGGGTGTATGCCTCTGTGATCTGCCCACGGACCTCTGGTAGTAGCTGCCGAAGGAAGATCTCCCTCGACAGACTGATCTCTTTGCACCTGCCGCTGCTGTCAGTCTCGGGGAGGAGGAGGAGGTCCTGGAGGGCATGCCACGTTTCCAAGAGGTTTCCCTCCTGCCGGGGGTTGAGGGTGAGGTCTAGGGCATGGGCGGCTCTCTTGGAGACCAGCAGGGAGCAGGTCTCGACAAGAGTGGCTTTTAACTCCTGGAAGGTGGTGGGGCTTGACGTCATCATTAACCACGGGGCGATCTTCTTGTATATCTCCTCCGGGAGGGCGTTGATGGCGATGTCTGCCTTCAACACCTTGTCGGTTAGGCCTGCTACCCTGAATTGCCCCTCAACCCTGTAAAACTAGGACGGTGCGTTTTGATGGGTAAATGGCGGCAGCCTTATGCTGAGGGCCGCCTTTGGTTGGTCCATCAGGGGGGTCATCGGGCGGGGTGCAGGTACTAGCATAGAGGAGAGGGCGGGAGGGGGTCGTGCAAGGGAGACATCTGCCTCCGAGAAGTTCGCAGTAATTTGTATGTGGTTGGGAATGTCTGCATCCATGCTCATTCCATGCTCTCATTTGGAGTGTGAGGGAACACTCTCGTCAATACACGTTTGGGAGCATGCCATATGGGTCCGCTAATGACGCTGGTGACCTGCCGACGAGGGTTGGTAATGCCCGAACGCTTTGTTAGAGCACTGTAGTTAGTCCGTTAGGGGCGTGAGTTGGTTCATTGGGCCAAGACTAGGTCGCCGTTTGAGTCCGTTAATGGCTTCTGGGAACCACTCCAGGGAGTCACCACTGTGAGAGAGGTACGAAATAATGAGCAGGAAGACAAGTACTGCTAGTTTATTGATGAAGCGACCTGCTTATAAAGCGGCGTGCGGATGTCTGCATATAACGCAGAGACCGTGGGTACAAAGATTTACAGGTGACCTGAGGTCAAACTATTTCTCTACAAAAACAGGACAGGTACATACAGAAAACATAATGATTAACGATGTCTGGTCTGTTATAAAATTACTCTGTTACATACACATAATGCATGGTCACTCAAACAGACAATAAAATATAAAATTCACAATAATGATAATAATTGGTGTTCATCCGACACTAGATCGAATGTGAAGGCACCACAGAAAACGAGATGTTCATTACAGAGAACGCGTTGAGCAGGGACTTTACAGGTCTATGCCCTTTCATTGCCTCAGAATATAAGAAATTGATGTGTAAGCCCATTACCTGTCATTGTCTCAAAATATAAGAGTTTGATGTGTAGGCCAAGCTCTGTCACTGCCTCAGAATAAATTATAAGAAACTGATTTGTAGGCCTATGCCTGTCATTGCCTCAGAATGTGTAGGGCCATGGCATGTCATTGTCTAAGAATATAAGAAATTGATTTGTAGGCCAATGCCCTGTCATTGTCTCAGAATATAAAAAATTAATGTGTAGGCCCATGCCCTGCCATTGTCTCAATATAAGAAATTGACGTGTAGGCCCATGCCCTGTCATTGCCTCAGAATATAATAAATTGACTTGTAGATCTATGCCTTGTCATTACCTGAAAAAGTGTAGGGCCATGCCCTGTCATTGTCTCAGAATATAAGAAATTGACGTGTAGGCCATGCCCTGTCATTGTCTCAGAATATAAATTCACTTGTAGGTCTATGCCATGTCACTGCCTCAGAATGTGTAGGACCATGCCCTGTCATTGTCTCAGAATATAAGAAATTGACGTGTAGGCCCATGCCCTGTCATTGTCTCAGAATGTAAGAAATTGGCATGTAGGGCCATGCCTTGTCATAGTCTCAGAATATAAGAAATTGACGTGTAGGGCCACGCCCTGTCATTGTCCCAAAATATAAGAAATTGACTTGTAGGTCTCCCATGCTGTCATTGCCTCATAATATAAGAAATGGACGTGTAGGCCCATGCCCTGTCATTGCCTCAGAATATAAGAAATTGACGTGTTGGCCCATACCCTGTCATTGTCTCAAAAAATAACAAATTGACGTGCAGGGCCATGCCCTGTCATTGTCTCAGAATATAAGAAATTGACGTGTAGGGCCATGCCCTGTCATTGCCTCAGAATATAATAAATTGACTTTTAGGTCTATGCCCTGTCATTGCCTCAGAAAGTATAGGGCCATGCCCTGTCATTGTCTCAGAATATAAGAAATTGACGTGTACGACCATGCCCTGTCATTGCCTCAGAATATAAGTAATTGACGTGTAGTGCCATGCCCTGTCATTGCCTCAGAATATATGGAATTGATGTGTAGGGCCATGCACTGTCATTGCCTCAGAACATAAGAAATTGACGTGTAGGACCATGCCCTGTCATTGCCTCAGAATATGAGAAAGTGACGTGTAAGCCCATGCCCTGTCATTGTATTAGAATATAAGAAATTGATGTGTAGGCCCATGCCCTGTCATTGTCTCAGAATATAAGAAACTGACGTGTAGGCCCATGCCCTGTCATTGCTTCTGAATATAATAAATTGACTTGTAGGTCTATGCCCTGTCACTGCATCAGAATGTGTAGGGCCATACCCTGTCATTGTCTCAGAATATAAGAAATTGTGCCCTGTCATTGCCTCAGAACATAAGAAACTGACGTGTAGGCCCACGCCCTGTCATTGCCTCAGAATATAAGAAATTGACATGTAGGGCCATGCCCTGTCATTGCCTCAGAATATAAGAAATTGACATGTACGACCATGCCCTGTCATTGCCTCAGAAAATAAGAAATTGACATGTAGGCCCATGCCCTGTAATCGCCTCAGAATATAAGAAATTGACGTGTAGGACCATGCTCTGTCATTGTATCAGAATATAAGAAATTGACGTGTAGGCCAATGCCCTGTCACTGCCTCAGAATCTAAGAAATTGATGTGTAGGCCCATGCCCTGTCATTGCCTCAGAATATAAGAAATTGACGTGTACGACCATGCCCTGTCATTGCCTCAGAATATAAGAAATTAACGTGTAGGGCCATGCCCTGTCATTGTCTTAGAATATAAGAAATTGACGTGTAGGGCCATGCCCTGTCATTGCCTCAGAATATAAGAAATTGATGTAGGCCCATGCCCTGTCATTGCCTCAAATATAAGAAATTAACGTGTAGGGCCATGCCCTGTCATTGTCTCAGAATATAAGAAATTGACGTGTAGGGCCATGCCCTGTCATTGCCTCAGAATGTAAGAAACTGACAAGTAGGGCCATGCTCTGTCATTGTCTCAGAATATAAGGAATTGACGTGTAGGCCCATGCCCTGTCATTGCCTCAGAATGTAAGAAATTGACAAGTTTGTCTCAGAATATAAGGAATTGACGTGTAGGCCCATGCCCTGTCATTGCCTCAGAATATAAGAAATTGACATGTAGGTCCATGCTCTGTCATTGCCTCAGAATATAAGAAATTGACATGTAGGCCCATGACCTGTCATTGTCTCAGAATATAAGAAATTGACGTGTAGGGCCATGCCCTGTCATTGCCTCTGAATATCAGAAATTGACGTGTAGGTCTATGCCCCGTCACTGTCTCAAAATATAAGAATTTGGTGTGTAGGCCTAGTCTCTCAAATGATATTAACATTTGACATGGCTGCAGAAGTCTATGCTCAATTAATATGATCCACGTGGGGTCGCTTATTTAGGCCAACACCAATTTAAAGGTAAAAAAAGCAAGATGCTTGTGTATTTAGCCTGCGCATGATAAAAAAAAAATGTGCATAGACAAAATGATCCAAGACCCTCATAACGATATATATAACTTAATATATTTTATCGGAGATATCAACTGCATACTTCACAACTCCAGGAACTAAAACTGCGGTGTCATGATACATGCACGAAACTCAGCGTGACTGAACAGAGTCAAATCCGTACTAGTAATCATTTGGACTGTTAACTAGTGTGACGTCATTCCCCTTTGAGAGCTAGCCAATCACTGGCTTGCAGTGGGCAGGGCTTAGCTGCAAAGCTCGGTGGACTCTGCTATAATTAAGATAGCCTAGGCTCTGGAAACTCACAGCATAGCCTAGGCTACTCTAGATTCACTAGGTACCGTTAAAGATGAAGTGTAGTTAAGGTTAGGTCAAGTTTTTTGTCAATTTTTTACTCAAACACATACTTACACTCCCCCAATCTGCTGTTACTCCCCAGTTCCTGCCAGTGACTTCAACCCTAATATGTTTCGCAATCATTATGCACATGTAAACATACATGGACTTGGATTTGCAGTAATCGTTCTTAACACACTAAATCCAGCAACCCACTTTCCATTTCTTTAAAACTCGACCTCCTACACTTTAATCATTAACTGAGTCTTTCTATGTATTTGGCAATAGCCAGTAAAACCCAAGATTCAGTATACACAATAAAATATTTAGATTACAGAACACAGTAATCCCATAATGCTTTTGATATCCTGTAACTTAGCCTATTGTACAGTAAAATGAGGATAGCGAAGGGCAGTGCACAAAATATTTTTCCCAAATTAGGAAGGAAAACACCATAAGTTAGGCCTAGCTTCTCTTTTGCCATCTGTTGACTTAATTTCCTACCGAGCTTCCACTGTGTCTGGGTTTAGGCTAGGACTCTATCTTAGCCATACAGTATACTGTATGACTAACTTGCCTATTCACTTAATATGGCAATTGTTAGCAAAGCCTACTGCCTAATTTTTTAAGTAAAGTATGAAGTCTTAACTTATTTTGTTTAGTAAATTGTTTGCACATAACTTCAGTGGCTTTATAGTCTCCTTGTGTTAAGAAAAATTTGAGCATTTTTTTAATCTGTGAACTCCCTGAAATATGATAAACAACTTTTACTAGTCACAATTTTTTTATTTCATGAATCTTACAACCTAAAAGTTTGTACTTTTGAAAGTAATTCTCAAAGGAAAGGGTAATACATCATTGTCAAAGTCCTGTTCCAACCTGTGAAGACTCAAGTTAGTAGATTGCTAATGGATGCAAACTACTGTATTATAATTAACCTGGGTTTATCAGTGTTAACATTAAAAAAGAAAAACCTCCTCGTTTCAAAAATGTTGAAGGTATAAATCTGAGAACACAGTTGAATTAGACTCCCATGTTGATTTTGAATATAAGATTTTCAAAGACGACTGTTCTTCATTTTTAAGAGGTCTTATTTTCACATCTAGGCCTTGTTATTTGTGTTTAGTTTTTATGAATGTTGTCTTGTTAAGACAGTGGCACTGCACTTTGGTATCCAATAGGCCTATATTGTGTATTTTTTATAGAATTCCCCGGCCGGCTGTTGAAGAGTTAGAGGAATTTATTTCTGGTGATAGAAATTCATTTCTCGCTATAATGTGGTTCGGATTCCACAATAAGCTGTAGGTCCCGTTGCTAAGTAACCAATTGGTTCTTAGCCACGTAAAATAAGTCTAACCCTTCAGGCCAGCCCTAGGAGAGCTGTTAATCAGCTCAGTGGTCTGGTAAAACTAAGGTATACAGGTACTTTTTCTTTGGAAAGGTAAAGTGCTACAAGCCAAATAGTCCACCCGGGAAAGGAAGCCAGCAGAGAAAGGAAAATCAGAATTTAAGATTAAACTATAAAAATAAACTATATAACAATGAAAAACCAATAAGAAAAACAAAATAAACAGTGAAATGAGACCTGTGTGAACTCGTTAAAAAAATTTTTTGCACCTAGTTTGAAATCTGTAGTTCCGACGGTTCAGCTAATAATCAGGACTATACCAAAATTTGGTCATACCTGGAAGACAGAGCACAATGCCTTAGGTTAGGTTAGGTTAGGTTAAGGAAGGCTAGTATAGGACATGTTAGGGTTTTTGGCGATTACTTATCCTCCCCTGACCTGCAGCCACTCCCAAGTTCCTCCTTGTGACTTCAAACTTTGATACATTTCTAAATAAGCAAGTGCATGTATGTTTTCTTTATGTAAACTGCACATATCCATGCAATCTGAAATTCATAGCTACAAACTTCCTTAACACACTAACTCCATCAACCCAATTAGCATTTCTTCAAAACTCAATCCCTTACACTTTCATAGTTTTTAATTAAATGGTTATCTCTACGTAACAAGAGCCATTGAAACCCAAGACTCACTAAACACATTAAAATGTTTTTGATTACAGAACTCCAGAAACCAATTATGTTGTTTTTGATAACCCGAAACTTAGCCTGGTGTACCATAACAGTAAAATGTGGATGTTAAAGAGCAGTGCACAAACTTTATTTTTAAAATTAGGAAGGCAAACATCATAGTTATGCCTAGCTTCTCTTTTGTCATCTGTTAATTCTTAATACCCTATTAAACTTCCACTGCGTCTGGGATTAGGCTAGAACTCTACTCACTCAACAGAGCAATCATTAGCCGAGACTACTATCTAATTCTGTAATACAAAAATATGCAGTCCAAGTTAAAATTCTGATACATAATTCATATACATACCTGTAAACCAAGTAGCAGAGCCATGAACTTAACAATTAAGCCTCCAGAGCAATAGAACTATGCGTTTGTACGTGAGAGGAAAAACTGCAGAAAATCAAAAGTAAAAATTAATCTGAACACGTTAACTTCCATGACGGATGGTCAAATATCCCCACTAGGCTCCATCATTCATCACAGGAGATTATTTAAATGTTACAAAATTGTTTAAAGCTCCCTGTTTTTATTATAAATGTCTAAACTCTTTCATTTATTGAAAATTGTCATATGAAGTGTTGTTTCGCCTCTAAATAAAAATAAAAGAATTTCAGGATTTCTCTCTAGAGAGCACTACAATGGGAAATTAAAATAAACTTGGCTTGTAAGCCCATTTTATAATTTGAGACTCAACTATTAATACAAAATCTTAAAATTATCCTTATGTTTACAGTCTATCTAAAACTTGGCCTACGAGTATATGGGATTCGAAGATGTAGCAACCCAAGCTGCCGGATGTGACCACACCTCAACTATCACGGTAAAAGAATGAACGCAGGAAAGCTTTAATGGATGATGTGAACCTGATATTGGAATGGAGGGCCTATAATAACCAGGATGAGCTGCATGTATTCCTTCGATGTATGTGTATGAAACAGCTCGTGTTGAGGATGTTTGGCTGCAGTGACCTTTGTGTCGTTTTTTTATTTGGAGCCACCCACATAGTATACATACATACATACACACAATATATGTGTATTATTCAAAAGATAAACCCATATTCATATGGAGCAAGCCTACAGGGGCCACTGACTAGAAATTCAAGCTTCCAAAGAATGTGATTTTCATTTGAAAGTTAACCGAAATTAATAGGAAATATGTATAATCAAGTTCCAGCTTTTCAAGTTTCAACTCCCTCCAACTGGTAACACAAATCTAATGAATAAAATTATTGATAACCCTTAAGTTTAGGGGTCCAAATTCACTGCTCCCTTGTGTGTATCAAGTTTTCTTTCCTATTTTCAATTTCTTCAGTCGACAGATCTGCAAACACAGGTATATTTGCTGTAAAAAATTAGCAGTTTATCTGCTTACAGAAGCAGAGATGGTAAATGAACAAAGGATATAAAGTTCTGCACCTCGCGCGAATAGTGTAGTTTGATCAGTTTGAACGAATGAGTTTATCTGCTCACAGAAGCAGAGATTTACGATTTTCTCAAAATTCTATGGATATGTATCCCCTTAGACATGTTTTTGTTTATTGACGTTCCCCCTTTATTCCCTTTGTTTTTTTACAATCTCTGCTACTGTCAGCAGATAAACTGCTCATTTTTTCATTGTTTTCCATGATTCAATAAATATTTGATAAATCTGTGTGCTGATCCTGACTTTACGTAAAGCAGTGAATTTGGACCCCTAAGCTGTGGGATTACCAAACTACAGTATTACCTTACCACCTTCTGGGCAAAATATTGTACTGGTCCAAGAGCCAGGGGCCATTTATTTGCTGGAGATGACCAGATTTCTAATATGTATTTTTTTTAAAGGTCTTACCTTGGGGCATTCAAAACTGCAGTTCTTAACGGCTGGCAGTGGTGAGTTGAGATTTTATTGGCCCTTTTCTCAAAAATGTGACTCTGAACTGGTCGAAAATATGGAGGTACGTCACATTCTAATGTAAATATCTCAACCAATTTTGATCGCACAAATATTTATTTATCAAAATGTTGGCAAACGACCACAGAGTCATTGGTAACTTTCTAATAAAAGTTGGTCTCAAACATAGGTCACCATGGGTCAAAAGGTCAAGGTCCCCGCTAAAAAAAAGTACCATTTATGAAAAGTCATTTCTAGCCCATTTAAAACGTGAAGTCCTAGGTTTACCCGTACGAAAAACAACACGTGCTTCATTGAGATTTTGTATGCAGGAAGTTTTTAAAGCCAAATAGGTTATGTTTTCAATGATGGAGGGGCCGCGGGGGCAACTATGAATATGGCGTTATCGAACTGAATTGAACATAGAATTTAGGCCAAAGGCCAAGCACTGGGACCAGTGGGGTCATTCTGCCCTGAAACGGAAATTGACAGTAAAAGTTTGAAAGTGCAACAGGAGGAAAACCTCGCAGTTGCACTACGAATCAGTTGTTAAGAGGGTGGAAACTAAGATGGAAGAAAGAGAATACGAAAGGAGGTACAGTAAAAGGAACGAAAGGGGTTGCAGCTAGGGGCCGGAGGCACGCTGCAAAGAACCTTAAGTAATACCTACTGTGCACCGCATGAGGTGCATTGACGGCACTCCCCGCCCACCGCCGCCCCCACCGACTTGGGGATGGCGTTATTCTGGAACTGAAGAAAAGTTTTGCTTCCAACATCTGCACATAATTTCGCACCAAACTTTGCTGTGTTTTAGGACACATAATTAATAAGACTTATTTTACTTGTCGGTTTTTTTTTTCTCTCATTTTGTTCAGGTAATTTTGATATATGCTATATTGAATTATTTATTTCAAGGAGCGTATTCTGTGATAATCTTAAACTTTGGTACACTTTAGTAGGATATGGCCTTATGCCAATATTTCATATGCCACTCTTTCATGATGATGGTTTAGGTTTTGCTCTGGCTGATTTTATTTAGCAAGAAATTATTTCATAAGTAAGTAATATTTCCCTGCCCTATTTCAAAGTACTGTACTCTCTTTGCCAAAAAAAAAAATTACAATATTTAGGCAAAAAATCAAACAATAATTGTAAAGTACACTGGTAACGAAAACATAAATTTTTTAACGATTTTAAGACACATGGAGAAGAAGAGATTCATGAGGTGAGTATAAATGCACAGAACCAATATTCAATCCCATAACATCAATTCAACAATAGTCAGACTTAAATAATTCACCAAGAATGTGATAGTGAAATGTAGGAAAATTTATATCATTTCTTTATATAACTTTCCAGATAGCAGCAAGACATTATGTCGTCCTTAAGGGGCATACTCCATCATGAAAGCTCAGACAACAAAGAAGAAGCTCAGCAATTTAATGATAAAAATGGAGAAAGGTAAAGGCTTCAGCAGTCAGGCGCCAAAAGATTCAACAGTCTTCCAAGTACTCAAGCATCTGTGTGAGGTTTGCTAGAACTGGCATCTTAGAACTGTGACAGATACCATTACACTTGTTACTTGAAGAACTCCAAAGACGTATCAAATGAAACAATCAGAAGAGTTGAATCAATGTCTTAGGATGGAATATATTGTTTAAGCAGGGGTAAATTAAACCCTCTAAACATTGATGGTCAGGCTAGAAGGTCTAGGATGTAATAATCAGACTAATGATAGAACTGATATATATATATAATTGATGCTATATCCTTCTTACGCACACTTAGTTTACCATCAACATTCGGAGGTTTAGCATTGATAATTTTGAAAAATGCTGTAAGTAATGCTTCTGATAAGCCCTCAATCAAAGATAGTGTGCATAATTTCCGTGGAATTACTGAAGTTCCATACCGTATAACTGGTCCAGTACAAAAACGGCCCAAGAGATCTAGAGAAAGCCTTTAAAGTCATCAATCTTTAAGAGAGAGTTACTGATATTTCTTAAAGACGTGGACATCAGTAATCTATGCACCATATTTTGCTATGCATAAACTTTATTTTGCCACTGGACAAGACTGTTTCCTCCATACTGCACATGACAGAGTAGTCCATAGGACGCAGGTTTATGAATTAAATAGCACACACGAAGAAGCAGACACACGACTAATATTCCATACGAATTTCGTTACTGAAAATTCTGAAGACCTTCAACCTGTGATTGTTACACGTAGCAATGGCACTGATGTCTTCATCCTTCTTCTTCATAGTGCTTTGCACATCAATGCAACTTTATGGATGGATGTAGGCGTTAATTCTAGAAACACAGACGCATGATCAATATATATCAGAGCTATCAAACGAATTAACTACCCCTATATGTGAAGCTCTACCAAGTTTTCATGCTTTTACAGGCTCTAACTATACAGCATCATTTATGAGGAAAGCAAAATGGAAACCCTTTGAAATTATGAAGAGCAATGAAAGATTCATATCAGCTCTGAGCCAAACTGGTTCTTCAGAAGTTACAGACAAAGATGTTGCAGCTACTATTAAGGGACATGTGTGTGCAATGTATGGACTTCGAAAATTTAATGATGTCAATGAAGCGAGCTTGCATCTCTTTCGCAAAATGTATGCCCCCAAAGAAAAACTCTGATCCTCTTCATAAGATTACGTCATCTGACCCTTGCTGTCTTCCTCCCCCAACAAAGTTCTGCACCAAAAACTGCTTAGAACAAATTACATTTCTTTTCTTTGGAAAAAAAATGCTAGAAAAGGTAACCCAATAGATTTTGAACCGATCGGACATGGATGGAAAATCAAAAATGACAAACTTGTTGTGACTTGGTATGAAGGAGAGCAGGTGCCCAGAGATTTTATTGTCACAAACCCTATCACCCTTGAAGAATCATATGATGATGACAATGACTTGGATAAATGTAGTTATTCTTCTGATGAAGATACTGAGACAGAGGATGTATAAGTGGTCTTAAATTTTTCTATTTTTCTCATTCTTTGTAACTTGAGTGCTCATGTTTACCGTGTTTTGACTAAGGGTAATCTAGCGAACAGCTCTTTATTTTTCAATGTATTAACTCCAGTGTATACCAAATGAAAGTCCTTTTTCTTTAGATGAATTGTACAGCAGTGAATACTGAAAGTATTCTGGGTAAAATCTTTTACTCATTTCATGTACAGTTGAATCTAGATATCTGCATATTTTATAACATATATATTTACCTATATGTGTATGACACTCGATGAGACGATATTTTACTTTTCATAAGAGGAAATAATCACACCAAAATGGCTGTGGCTAGCAATTAGCCTTGACTGACATGTTATTATGACTTTCTTCCTTTTATTGTTTTATATATTGTAAATATGCATAGAATAGATTAACAAATACGATGGATATAACACTTTATTAATTCACATGGTATATTTATACAGGGTCACATTTTTTCCTTTAAATCAAGGAAATGTAGACATTATTTCATATATAGTGAGATTCTTTGACTTGAATTATATTTTTGTTTCTTTGACTTGAATTATATTTGTGTATCTTGTACACAAATTTAAGACGTGTAAGATTATCTGGGATAATGATAACAGACTTGAAAAGAATTTTTAATTTTGCTCCTAGAGAAGGCCACATCACAGCCACAAGTCAAGTTCTTGTACTGAAGATTTAGATGTCTCCACATCATCTTTATCATTTAAATTCTATGTTTTTAACTTAAAAACTTTCTAAGTATGAACTCTCTTTGAAACAAGTACTTTTATAAGGGTTTAACTATATGTTCATGGTCTGAATTGCGTAAATATGAAATTATTTATAAATGTTTTTTTGAGGGGACCTCGACATTTTGACCTCTCATGACCTATATATGAGGTTGATTTACAAAATAAAGTTACTTACGAATTTCTGTTTGTTTATCAACATTTTGATACGCAGGTAACTGTTAAGCGATCATTATTAACGACGATATTACCATTAAAATGTGACGTACCTTCATATTGTTTACTAGTTTCAAGAGTTGCATTTTTGAGAAAAGGGCTTAATAAAACCTCAACCCACCACTGCCAATCTTTAAGAGTTGCAGTTTTGAATGCCCCATGGTAAGACCTTTCAAAAAATACCTATTAAAAATCTGGTCATCTCCAGCAAATAAATGGCCCCTGGCTCTTTGACTATACAGTTTTATGCCAAAATAGTTTTGCTCTTGAATACTTTAAACGGGCATTTTGACGTACCCTGATTATATGCACACTCAAGAGTAAAGCAGTCGCGTGAGATCTTGCGAACCTGATTTCCTGTCGTCTAGCATATTCCACGAATACATGATGCATGTATGGTGGCAAAGCTTTGCTTCCCATGAAGGGAGGTTGGATGAGTTTAATGGAGTTCAAGAGCACATAATCTTGTACGGTTTTGCATCTTGCTTCGAATTTACCCACAGCAGCCGACAGCGGCAGCAAAAGTACTCTCATGTTCATCTTACAGCCAGATCCTTCGTTTGGGCGGGAAAGATGTCGGACATCTATCCAATACGTTCTCAATTAACGGCCACATAACTTAAAAGAAATATTCTCCTTTAGTTACTTTGCTGCGCAGCAAGTTACCAGTTTTATATATGCTAGGCCTAGTCTTTTAAACCAGATTACGGAAATTGGCTATTTAGTCTATGCATGATGTTCTGATAAACTTATTTGCGAAATGGAAAGTATTTAATATATGGTTAAATGCATATTCGACAGCTGACTGCTCCCTCACGTAAAACATCGCCCGTTCACGGAATTTTCTCCCAAAAATCACAGTACCTTATAATTTCATTCACACTTTTATTTGATAGTTGACTGCAGTTACGTGCAGGTTAAACTCAAACACAGGATAGGTTAGGCCTAGGTTACTTGAAACCTGGCAGCTTGACCAGCAGAACCTCTCCAGTAAATTTATGCACTGTTTTCCCGGTGTCGTCTATTTAACTGTTATCAATAAATTACATACTTAATATGAGTGAACAGTGCCACAATAAATTACATACTTAAAACGAGTGAACAGTGCCACAATAAATTAAATAATTATAACGAGTGAGCAGTGTCATACACCAAAAATACAAGTAGTGAGTTTTCTTAGCCTAGAAACTTTACACGATTCTGCGTGTAAATTGAGTTTACAGGATTCTTTCCTTACCTTGATGCAGACGCCGGACAGGTCCCTCGGACTAACAATGAAATCAGGCACAATTAATAAACCACTACGATCTGGTGAAATTGACAATCAACGACAAGAGACGAGACGAGACGTGCCGTCTTGTCACTTCAACAGCGCACTTGATGTATACTATTACCCAACGGAGGGAACCGCCGAAGTAGATGCCAGTTAGCCTATTATCAAATTACTGTTTGCTTCCCTTGAACTCTTATTTTTTCTCTTTCGTTGTGACAGTTATATAAAGAGAGTATGTTGTATCGTAATGGCGAAACCGTATCCTTGCATAGTGTGATTTTTTTTTGTAGGAACTATAAAAACTACCTACCTACTATCAAATGAGCTGTGATTGTCTGCCATGATCAACGAACGGGACATGCATATATAAAATAAAATCACGCTGTTGACAAGTTTATCTACCCCTCTCTCTCTATCTGTAAGCCTGTCACGTTTTCATGACCATTCTGTCAATTCAGCAAATAAAGACAGATAGTCATAAATCTGATCAGTCTTATGGCATTACGTAACTGCCGCCTCCGTTGCTCTTCCCTCTCGAGAGATAAGGGAAGTCGTACAATTGGCGCCAATCTCGGAATTTCGGAAGCACTAAAGATGTATGCTGAATTAAGGAGGCAAGTAGGGGACGTTACTATTTATAATGTGGATACAAAATAGAAATCCTATATACTAAGTGAAATAAACAGACCAAATTAATGGCAAAAAAATAAAAATTAACTGAAAATAAATTAATAAATAAGAGCAACCTAGAAACATCCGCTTCACAAAAGTTAGCAAAATAAAGGAAATGTTATGTGACTGAATATACCGTCAAGGTAACGAACTCAAATCCAAGCCTGTACAGTACATTCACCTCTGCATAAGAAATTTAAAGTTTCGCTTAAATGACCCTGCATCCATTCAGCATCAAGGATGCTCCATCAACCTTACTATAATGATCAATAAACTTGTTGAAAGAGGAGACCCTTTACTGCTTCACTCCCAAAACCAGGTTTTTTTTATATGCAAATATAGGATGCGGTGGCAGTTACAAAGAAAAAAAATGACAAGAGGTAACATTTTCCATTTTTGTAAACGAAAAGGAAGCTTTGCATGGTTTTAGCCAAAAGAATTGCATTGGTATTTAGACTGCATTTGTGAAACGGAAAATCTAAACCTACTTCAAGCGTGGTAGCTGTAAAAGAATGAAAACACCTGGATGTACATCACAGTTGCAGTTGGGTAAAATGTGTCAATAACGTGTTAAAGATCCAAGGATCTTGCAATTATCAATTATGAATTATACAAACTTATCTTGGTGTAACTAGTAATGAAGAAGGTAAAAGTTCCCATATGGTTTCAGTGATCAAGAACTGGCCGGTGTGTTTCATCAATTTTTCAGAAAAATAATTGGGAATATAACTGTCACTTTTATTGAATTGCCAAATCAGTTTAGTATTGAGCCTGACACCAGTGTAAGGTCATAGAGATTTAATAGAGTAAATATTGATGCTGTCATTAGGATTAAGAAAGGCAAAGAAAACAAACCGTGCAATTGATGCGATACTAGTAGCCTATCTGAATTTGTTGGAGTGGAAAATTTATTATGCCTTACTTATATAAATGCCAGTATTTCAGAGTGCAAGCTCCTTGCACATATGAGAAAGTGGTTATTATTAAACCAGTTTAAAGGTGCACTTGGTTATCAGAGTTTAAGTTTAAACAGACCTGTTTCAAACTTATCATTCATGTCCAAAATGATAGGAGGTGATTCTTGAACAATTAATTATTCTCCCAGATAGGGTAAATGTTTTGCCAGGTAGTCAGTCTGCTTATAGTCAACGGAGACTGCGGTATGCTCTATTGTATGCTGCATGATCTATTTGAAATAGATAATATATACAGCTGTGTACAAACTTCTAAAATGATTTACAGTCCAACGGATTTTTTTTTTTATGAAACCGTCGAGTACCTCAAAGACTGTCTGCGTAACAGAAAATACTGTTTACAGATAGGACACTCATACTCACCTTATGAAACACTGTGAAAAGGAGTACCCTAAGGAAGTGTAAGGTCTAGTCCTATTTTGTGTGTATACTCTAGATCGTCAGATATTCTACAGAGACATGGGGTAAAGCTCAAACTATTTGTGGAGGACACCCAGTCTTACTTCTTCATCAACGACATCGAAGATACAATGAGAAACTAATGTTGTTCTTATCGGTGATAAGGGATGGAAAGCATTTAAGCAGCCAAGACTAAGTGAAAATAAAGCTGAATTTATGCTGATGGAAAAGAAAATTTACTTAAGAAACCATGTCGATATTCAGCTGCTAAATATAAATAATAATCCAGTTCTGACTGATGACGATTAAAAAATACCTCGATGAATGTGATTAATTGTTTCATGAATAGAGTGGACTGTTGCAGCTCTATTTATCATAGTCTAAGATACAACTTAGGAAGCTGCGCAATATGTCAAATAGAGCAGCAAGATTATTAAAAGGTGCTGCACCTCTGGATAGGCTTGCTCCTATATCGTTTGAGTTGTATTGGTTGCCTGTCATAGCATGAATAATGTTTTAAATATGTGCAATGATTCATCAATCTATCAAGGCCAGATGTCAAAATATTTGAAAGATTTGCTGTAGATAATATAACCAATGAATGGAATCAACGCAAGGCTAGCCACAGATAGTTTCAAGTTATCTAAGCCAAGATTGCCCTCGAATGTTGGTTTTACAGCCTTCAAATTTTCAGAACCAGGATTGTACAATAAGCCCCCACATGATATCAGGAGGACTGGAAATATCAAGTCTTTCAATAAAATTTTGAAAACTTTTTTTTTCTGAGGGTTATGATGGTGTAGACGGTGGATTGGGATCAATAAAAAAGAACCTCACCGTTATTGTAACAGTAAGATTCATTGCAACTATAAGTTTGAATCTGTTTTTCTCTAAATGCTCATTGTATACAGCAAAAGGGTGTGTGCTGGTGTAAGAAAATTCACTTCTAAAGACAAAGCATTTGTTGCAGGCGTTGCAAGTTCGTTTTCCTTCCCATATAACGTAAAACATTATATTATCCTCATCCATCCCTGTTATGAGATTTGCTCTCCAGCTTGCGATTCTTGATCTTTTGTTCCTATTTTCAGTGGGATCAAAGCAGAGACAATTTGTCCAGTTAACGACCCAATCTTTACTTCTATGGATCCTCTTTAGTTCATCTGTATAGTGGACACATCGTTTTATGCAGGTACTGTTTTGGCCATTGCTCTCATAAGCTTAAGGAGAGTTCTTCTTAGGTGGATTCGTAATATCTGTTAGGCAACCTCTTCACACACTATCTAGACAGTATTTTTCACTGGGGCACATAGTTTCACCTCCGTTTTTACCCTTCAGTTGCACAGCATCTTATTAGTTAACTGTACAGTCCTATCACTCTTCCCTTCAGCAGTATGAATATGCTCTTTTATTCTGAACTATCACATTTCATACCACCCATTTTCCATTGCCTTAATTACAGCGTTCATGGCCTGAATCCCAGTAATGGCTTAGTCAAGAAATACCATTCATCCTTCTTGTACCGAGCTTTGACGTTCTCTTCTTTTTATATTAAAAAATGTCCCGTAGTATGAAAAATGATTTGATGGAAAAGAAAAACGAAGCATCTAAAAGAAAAACATAAAGGGCATCGATTAATGCTCTGCTGTCACCTTCATGCGTCATGTTTTGAGAGTGCCAGAGAAATACACCTGTCAAGTTTACTTTTGAGAATGTCAGAGAGGGAGGTTTTAATGAGCCAGGAAAGCACATACCTAGCAAATTTGTTCCCCCTCCTGCTCCCTATAATGAATAGAAGGTCATTTCAAATACTTCATTTTCAATTAATTTATTTTTTTCACTGGGTCGGGGTGCTAATTCAAAGCCATCTTGACTAGAAAAATCCAGAGTATGTCCAGAATGAGCAATAGCCATTCAAAGATCTGTCAAGTTGTTCATTTGTAAAATTGGCAAAAGGGCAGATCTTTAAACGCCACGCCAGAGAGGCCTCTTCGTGCTTGGTAGAGTATAGCTTACGAATAAAGCCGTTGAAAGGAACTGAGGACCCAAGAAGACTGAAGTGTTTAAGGACGACAACGAATGCGATGTGAATGGTCGCAGTGGGTTTCTAGCCCATGGTCTAGCCCGTACCGTGACTCTCAAGCTGCGCATAGCATTATTTTCTTTTTCTTCTTCTTCATCTTATTATTATTATTATTATTATTATTATTATTATTACATACATTGTGTCATTTTAGTTGATATTCAAGTAACCTGCCTACTAGAATAACTATAATTCAAGATTAGAAAGAAGGATATCATCTACAGTAGATTTTCTGGAGAGGCTGGAATGCAGGAATTTACTCTTGGAAAACATTCAGTTCAGTTACAATTGATTGTGTCGGGAATGTCCTTGACAGACATCACTGTATATTCGTTGTGCCGATAGACTGCACGATCAACCAACGAACTACGAAAGTGACTTAGCCCTCATGCAAGGACAAATGAGTCACGTATCAGGTTTTTCAATTTATTTACAAAAACAAAACCATCTCAACCATCACCCTTACATAACAATCACACAAACCCCCAAAAAACGTACTAACAAACTTACAATCTCCACATGTGCAACACGAAACACGTGGGCTACATAACTGCCCTCAACCTCAAAGAAATCACTGGAACCCAACCACAGCTAACACAACACCACCACAGTACACAAACGCCTAAACAGTTACTCATACCCAATCACTCTCGCTACAGTTACATAGGAGCACTCACAGTTGCTAACCTTACACAAACCTTCAGGAGCCCAACCCACACGTCTGTCAAGCCCTGTACACACTATGCACCATGATGCGCGCAGTGTTGAACGGATGTGTTGAAAAACCACTTTTTCAACACAAAGCCGCATCACCAGCGTGTTGATGGGCTAGACCGATTTCAAGTGTCTGCTCAGTGTTGCAGCAGCAGTCAGAGGGGGAGGATGTCCACTCAACTCCAGTGCCGATGGCCCACTCGCCACCACCCGCCAAACCTCTTGAATGGACAAGGACTAGCACTCTACACTGTTGTATTTTCCAGCTTTAAATTGAGTGTTTGGTGGCTGGGATGCTTAGGAAGATATATATATATATATATATACATATATATATATATATATATATATATATCTTCTTCGTTTAACGTGCTTTTTCCCATTTTTCATATGGGGTACACATGATGCCTTCTATTGAAGGACTTTGATTTGGCGTTGGGGTAGGCCGTAGCCTCGATCGGCTGCCCTGCCTGACATCACTTAGACCCCGGTAGCACATGTGTATATGTATCGTGCCAAATCCCCAGCTCCCTTTCCCTAGCAGCGGAGACGTGAGTGGTTTAGGCCGACAGTTCGAGACATGTAAGGCATCTGTTATGTTTTTAGAAGATGTTGGAGTGGCTTTGTTTGTGTGTGTATTAGTCTGTAACACCCATTTGCTTTCAGCAAACCTATCCGTTGATTACATACATAATCCCGGGGTGTCTACACAGATAGCAAAGTGTCCGCCCTCTGACTGGCCAGCTGCGGTTTGAACCCGTGACACAGACTTCTTATGAAGTCCGAGTCGCTGCTCTACCGACTGAGCCATCGAAGCTCTATATATATATATATATATATATATATATATATATATATATATATATATATATATATATATATATATATATATATATATATATATATATATATATATATATATATATATATATATATATATATACTATATATATATATATATATATATATATATATATAGATGTTTGATATAATATATGTGGCTAAAGCATTACAATACACAGTAGATGTTTGAGTAATTAGTGTGGCTAAAGTCATTTTGAAGAACCTTGACAAGGAAGGGCAAAAGGAATATTTGCCTCTCCCTTAATCCATTAATCGCGCTCTTCTCGAACCTGTGATGCTTTACTGTCAAATCTGGCCGGAGAACAAGTGAGCAGTGTTGCAGTACAGTTTGGCCGCTAGTAATTTTTTCAACACCACTACTGCATCACGTGGCTGATACATGATGCATAGTGTGTACGGGCCTTCAAGAATAGGACAGGAAGAACGACAAGGGTGAGACTATCGCACGACAGTCTCACTTCCCTCTCCAGGCGGTTGCTAATTGGGTTCATTTATTTTTACGTACTTGGGTTTAAGGACCTCAAACTTACAATAAACCACTCAAACAAGTAATAAGACGAAACATGACGTTGCATACTGCGGCCCGTACATGCATTTCAGCAAAACGTGCTATAATAGTTGTGTTTATGATGTGCCTTGTCAAGTAAGTTCCCACCATTCTGTCAGCCTCGTAGAATCGGCGGGAGTTTGAAGCGAAAAAATCCTGTGCACTGAATTTTTTCGCGACAGATTTCATTACGTGATGCTAAAAGTCTCTCTTTAGCTCCCTCTCAGTTTTGAAAGCGAATGATCTAGCATTGCAATCATCGTTACTTATTGCACAATACAAGCCACTGAAAATGGTCAAATCCCATTTGTACAACGTAACTGGCAATTGCTAAAAGGAATAATACTAGTGCCAACCAATAATACTACTGCGTATTTATGTTGCCAAAATTATGACGTTGCAAGTGGATTTAATACGAGGAATATTTCAGAATCTTGTGAGTGTGCATATTTGCACTCCACTTATGCCTTCCCCAACCGCTGTGGGTGGCGCCACTTATTACCATTCTGGTTTCCAGCATGTACGAACTGTGTATGGCGATGTGCCGCCGGCGTCCAGCTTTTCTTGGTGGTCACTGCGCGAGGTTTACTCTTGTGGTTGTGTCGTAATTTGTTTGATTCTGGTATGATTAATATTTTGTTTTTATATATCTATAATAAATTGTTAATGCATTTCTTATTTTCGTAACCAAAACCCAATGTCCCTGTGCTCTTATTTTATGTATAATTCTGTGTAGGCTATACGAGGAATGGTACTATCACCAAGTTCATAAGTACATTACCTAATATATATTGTATACATGAATTATATTTACCCTTTTATGACATTTCAGTTAGACAAACAATTTTCTAATGGTAAAAAAATTAGATTCAGACTGATTTAAGATAATGAGAAACGAAATACTAAGAGCAGCCACGAAAAATGAATGTTCTCCATTTTAATATAGGGCTGAGTGAATTGTTTATTTAGATGGCGTTGCTACTTGAAGGTTGTCCATAATTGATAGAAACTCACTAAATCGTGGCAACGAAAATGTGATCGAAGGACTGGAGGCAGTTAATGGCTACAATTTATTTCCTCTAGAGCAATGCAAGAATAGTAAGTTAAAGAATTCATCTTGTAAACCTGAAGCAGAAATTTTAAAAATTAATGATTATCCACAAAACTAGCAACAAAAGGCTGATATTCTTTTACCCAGTTAAATGAACTGAATTTTGGAAATTTACTTGAAACATTTAAATATGTATGCTTCCCATTAGAGAGTTGCTGTCAGAAATACTTTTACATTGACAACGTCAGCCAGAACAGTTAAAATGTTCCCATATCAAAGGCCCATTTGCTGAAATTTTTTGTTATAAATTAATTGTCAGAATTTTGCCATAGTGTTAGCCACAAGTAATTATGCATGTACGTAAGTAAATGGATTACTGCACCAAGAAAGACAATCGTCGGCGAAACCTTAGTAATGCCAGATAGGCTAAAAACGTGCGCTTATCAAGTCCTTGAAAGACATCTGACAAGTACGTTGTGATAATTACCATATCCCGTCAGTGCACCTCATTCGGTGCACAAATCTTGAAAAAAATCTGGTATATCCTCAAAATTATATCAGAATAGTGAATTGTAGAAGCATTAATCTATTAATGTTAAATCCTTTTTTACTCTCCTACAAGCTAAGTTAGTCGCCAAAAATCAAGCAAATTTGGAAACATTACTTTGAGACCCTCATTATAATGACCAAAACAAAATGACAGAGACTAGCAAGTATAGTCATCAACGTACCGCTCTTTTGGCATATTTTCATACTACTATATCCTTTTTGTTAGCTCTCTGCTTTACAAATGTCAAGAGCCTAGAATTCCATACTTGTAGGTCTTTATTCTGTTTACCTTAAGTGTACCATAGCGTAAAGTCCCCACTCAACGCATTCGCTGTAGAGAACATCCCGTTTTCTGCGGTGCCTTTCCACTACCTAAGGTCGATCGGAATATATATTTATCATCATAATTGTAAACTGTGTATATTTTGTCTTTCTAAGCAATCATGTATTATGTACAAGTAACAAGTTATTTATTTCGTATGTCAGACATTGTTTATCACTATGCTCTCTGTATGAACCTGTCCTGTTTTTTAAGGAACTAGTTTGACCTCAGGTCACCTGTAAATCTTTGTACCAGCGGTCTCTGCAAACTACTCAGACGTCCGCATCCCGCTTTATAAGCAGCTAGTTTTCATCAATAAATCAGCAGTACTTGTCATCTGCTCATTATTTCGCACCTCTCTCACAGTGGTGACCTCTGGAGTGGTTCCCGGAAGCCATTAACGGACCCAAACGGCGACTAAGTCTTGGCCCAATGAACCTAATCCATGCCCCTAACAGACTAACCATGGGTCTCTAACAAAGCGTTCGGGCGTTAACCAACTCTCGTCGGTAGGTTGCCAACATCATTAGCGGACCCACATGGCATGCTTCCCCAGTGTGTATTGGCGTGATGTTCCCACACACTCCAAGTGAGAGCGTGAAGAGAGCATGGATGGACACATTCCCAAACACATACAAATTACCGCGAACCTCTCGGAGGCAGACATCTCCCTCTCGCAACCCACCTCCGCGAGCACCTCCACACTGGTACCGCCACCCCACATGATGGCCCCCCTGACGGACCAACCAAAGACAGCCCTTAACATAAGGCTGCTGCCATTCACCAGGGAGAAAGCAGCATCTTGGTTCTACAGGGTCGATGGGCAATTCAGAATAGCAGGCCTGACTGACGAGGAGTTGAAGGCGGAAATCGCCATTAACGCCCTCCCGGAGGAGACTTATAAGAAGATAGCCCTTTGGTTGATGATGACGTCAGTCCCCGCCACCTTCCAAGAGAGAGCTGCCTGTGCCCTCGACCTTGCCCTCAACCCCCGGCAGGAGGGAAACCTCTTGGAAGTGTGGCACGCCTTCCAGGACCTCCTCCTCCCCCCTGAGACTGACAGCAGCAGCAGGTGCAAGGAAGTCAGTCTGTCGAGGGAGATCTTCCTGCGGCAGCTACTGCCGGAAGTCAGTGGGCAGATCACAGATGCGTACACCCTGCTGGTTGAGGACCTGATCAGGTTGGCGCAGCAGCTGATGGTCCCCACAAAGGCGGCCAAGCGGGCGACCACGCCCTCACACTCCGCCAACTGCCTCCTGCCGGAGGACCCCACCACGGAACCCATCAACTCCATTGAACAGAAAAGGCCATCCCACCAGCAGAAGAGGGAAGGGCTGGGGCTATGCTACTTCCACCAGAGGTTCAGGAGAGCGGCCTGGAGGTGCGAACCCCCCTGCCCTTTCTTCCCTTCAAAAAAATGGAGGAGGCGGCAGCCAACACCACAGGTTGCCGTGGCAGCAACAGCAAAAATACCCAGGGACCCCTTACCGGTAGGGTTCTACATCCGTGATGCGATCTCCGGCAGGATGATGTTTGTCAACACTGGAGCCATGCATTCAGTGTTTCCACCTTCAGGAGAGGACCGCAGATGACCGCCGGACCCGACTACCTGCCTGATGACCACAAATGGGTCCCCTATCCTCTCCTAAGGCACCAAGCTCCTGTCGATCTCCACCCTTGGCTGGAGGTACAGCTGGGAGTTCATCATCATGGATGTCAGGACTCCACTCCTGGGGGCGGATTTCCTCACCCACTTCAGTCTGGCAGTCGACATCGGCCGCAAACGCCTACTGGACACCCAGTCCTGCCAGTCCCAGCCCTTGTCGCCCGCCCCGCCCCGCCATCTGTTCCATCAGGCCCCACAAGTATGGTTCCCTCCTGAAGGAGTTCCTGGAGGTCTTCAAACCCGAGCTCTGCCAGATGCCCGGGACTCCTGCCAAACACAGGATATACCACCATATCAAGACAAAGGGGCCCCCGACGCACGCAAAGTTCCGACGGCTTCCCCCGCAGTGCCTTCAGGAGGTTAAAAAGCCTTCGCAGAGATGGAGAGGATGGGCATATGCAAAAAGGCTCCAAGCCCGTGGGCTTCTCCTCTTCACATGGTGCAGAAAGCAGACAGCACCTGGAGGCCCTGAGGTGACTACAGGCAGCTGAACCTGACAACAGAACTGGACCACTAGCCCCTGCCGAACATGCAGGACCTGACGGCCTCTTTCCACGGAGCCAGGATACTCTCCAAAATGGACCTGCTAAAATCTTATTTTCAGGTCCCAGTAGCTATGGAGGACATCCCCAAAACCGCCATCATTACGCCCTTCAGGTCCTACATCTTTGCCTTCTCCACCTTTGGTCTGAGGAACGCAGGGGCGACCTTCCAGAGGTTGATGGACAGCATCCTGGGGGGCCTGGACTTTTGCATCTGCTACATCGACGATATCCTAATCTTTTCCAGATCTCGGGAGGAACACCTGCGACACATCCGGAAGATCCTGCAGCGCCTGCAGGAGAGTGGCCTCATCATCAGGTTTGACAAATGCACCTTCGGCATTGAGAAGGTGGAGTTCCTGGGGCACAAGATATCCCCGGAGGGCGTCTGCCCAATGTTGTCGAAGGTCGAAGCCGTCGAGAAGTTCCTAACCCCTACCTCCATCAGGGCCATACAAGAATTCCTCAGGATGGTCAACTACTACAGAAGATTCACCCCGGGGATTGCTCACACCATGGCCCCCCTGACGGAGGTCCTGAAGGGACGTCCAAAGACCTTAGTGTGGGACCCCGACCAGCAGAAGGCTTCCCTTCTGACAAAGGCTTCCCTCACCAAAGCAACATCTTTAGCCCACCAGGACCCCAGGGCTCCCCTCCAACTAATGAAGGATGCCAGCAGCTTCGCCTGTGGAGCAGTTCTGGAACACGTCATCAGAGGGACCCCTCAGCCCATTGCCTTCTTCAGTAGGAGGCTAAACCCCGCCAAGTCCTGCTACAGCACCTTTGACCGAGAACACCTCACAGCATACCAGGTGGTACAGCACTTCAAGTTCCTCCTGGAGGGGATGCCCTTCACAATTTGGACCGACCACCAGCTGCTGGCTCATGCCTTCATGAAGCTGGGTGACGCATGGTCCTCTAGACAGCAGCGGCACCTCGCAGCCATCGCAGAGTTCACCGGCACCATCAAATACCTCCCCGGCAGGAAGAACTCGATAGCCAACGCCCTCTCGAGGATCAAGATCGATTCCATACAGCTCAGGATCAATTACGAGGACCTCGCCTGCGAACAAGCTGCTGACCCTGAGATCCCAGCCTACTGTACAGCTGTCATGCCGCTGAAATGAAAGGACATGCCCTTCGGCTCAGGAGGATCAACATTACTGAGCGATGTCAGTACCGGACGCCCCCGGCCCCTGGTACCCGCCTCTAGACGTCGACTGGTTTTCAACATCATCCATGGCCTATCCCACCCCTCCGGAAGGACAACAGCCAGACTGCTGACAGAGAAGTTCGTCTGGCATGGCATACAGAAAGATGTGATGGCCTGGGCAAGACAATGTATGCAGTGTCAGAGAAGTAAAGTGGGGCAGCACACCAAATCGGGAGTGGGCGAATTCCCCTAGCCAAAGAGACGCTTTGGGCACATCCACGTCGACATAGTAGGACCTCTTCCCCCATCAGGAGCCAGATACCTACTGACAGTCGACTGCTCCACCAGGTGGCCCAAAGCTACGCCCATGGAAGAAGCCACCTCCAGTGCATGTGCGGAAGCCCTCCTCTCCAGCTGACTCAGCTGGTTCGGTGTCCCAGACAACATAACGACAGACAACGGACCTGCTTTCCTGTCCGCACTGTGGACCGCCCTGGCATGTCTAATGGGGACCACTCACCACATCACCACCACCTACAACCCTTCAGCCAACGGAATGGTGGAAAGGTTCCACAGGTCTCTGAAGGCATCCCTCATGGCTCGTTGCTCCTCTGAAAACTGGAAGTACCAACTGCTCTGGGTCCTCCTCGGGTTGAGGACCACCCCCAGAGCCAACGGCAAGACGGGGAGACTCTGGTAGTCCCAGGGGAACTCATCGCAGAGAACAGGGATGACATAGGAATGTAGAGGCTCTGAGACAGAGTTGGAAAGTTCGCCCCCTGCCAAAAGACATTCACCAACAGGACGTCCCACTTCATGCCCCCCGGGTTGTACTCCTCCACCCACGTCTTCGTCAGGGATGACGCCATACACCCACCCTTGACTAGGCCCTACAGGGGATCTTTCCTTGTACTGGAAAGGAACTGGGCGGGAAGACTGGGTGCCAATAGATTGTCTCAAACCCACATTCCTGGAGGGGGGCAACGAAGGCATACCCCCAAGATCTCCTGCAGGATACATCAGCCTCAGACAACCCCGGTCGCAGGAAGAAGATGAGGGCATCCCTGGAAAACCCAGAGACCTGACAGAAAGGCACCCCAGCAAACCACTGCAGAGAACATAGGGGAAGGCGACCACCCTCTCCAGTTGACATCAAGAAAGAGAGGGCCCCTTCGTCACCCCAGCAGATACCTGGTTTAATCAGACGTTACCTCCGTCGGAGGGGGGGGAGGTTTGGAGTATTGTGAAGTCCTCGCTCAACGCGTTCTCTGTGGAGAACATCCCGTTTTCTGCGGTGCCTTTCCACGACCTAAGGTCGATTGGAATATATATTTATCATCATAATTGTAAACTGTGTATATGTTGTCTTTCTAAGCAATCATGTATTATGTACGTACAAGTAACAAGTTATTTATTTCGTATGTCAGACATTGTTTATCACTATGTTCTCTGTATGAACCTGTTCTGTTTTTTAAGGAACTAGGTTGACCTCAGGTCACCTGTAAATCTTTGTACCAGCGGTCTTTGCGAACTACGCAGACGTCCGCATCCCGTTTTATAAGCAGCTAGCTTTCATCAATAAATTTACGGGCTGCTCTAGGAGCAAGAGCCCGTGCTGGCACAAGGCCAGCTAAATCTGAAACAACAACATTAATAAATCATCAGTACTTGTCTTCCTGCTCATTATTTCACACCTCTCTCACAATAGTATACGCAAGCATAGGTTACCATCTTTTTCCAGATTTAAATAATTCAGATTTAGTTAAAGCTTAATTATCTGAACAGTAAGATGATAGTTTCCTTCAAATAAATTTTTGTTTTGTCACCACGAATTTGTGATTACTTAAAATAACAAACGCCCACATATGAATTTCCGCTCACATGAGAAGCCTTCCAAGGTATGTTTAAATATGGTTATACAAGATAGTCCTAAAATATCTGAGCGCATGCGATGCTATTTTCAGACATCTGATATGCATTGTGAATTGAAATTGGATGATAGAAATACAATAATGAGAGGTAATGGGACCAATTTAGGATAAATAAAAGGTCATCTAAACTGCAACTTAATTTCTAGTTGGCAGTGCTAATTTAGTTGTTTATATTAATTTTCGTAAAAATTCAGCCCTCTGAAATTACCAAGAATCAGGTATATGTAACGTTTCTTAATTCGTTCGCATGTAGTATTATAATGTACATAGGCAATTAATTTGCCATAATTAATTTTTAATGATAATTAATAATTATATTTTTAATTTAATTGGTGCGTTATAATTGATGCACATACTTGGTACATTTTAATCAGAATATCTCTTGGAAACACTACTAAGACTTAAAAATAGAGTAGTTCACACAGCGTGGAAGAAGTAAATATATTGGTAGGGAAGGTTGAGGGATACTTATTTTAAGGATCTTGAGTAACCTGGTAATTGCCAAGGTTCCTTATCCCGTCAACTATATTTGACAGTTTTGTCGTAGCAATCCGTTAGCTGTCATGGACTGGAAAGACGGTCAGCCAGGACAAGGGCAAGGTGGAAACGGGGAAGCTCCGGGTCCCATTCCTGCAGGACTGGAGGCGCTTTATGCAGCTTGTCGAAAAGTTTACCCGGACCAGCCAAACCCCCTTCAGGTTACCGCTCTTGTCAAATATTGGTATGTAGTATATGTAACTGTTTTTTTTTTTTTTTGGTTACAGCATAGACCCAAAGAGTTGGTAGGCTTAGTACAGGTGTAATGCTAATTTCCGTAGGTGGTAGGCATAAACCGATTTTGGATTGTCGCTCCCGTAGCCGAGGCTACTGCTTTATAGACTAGCTTATACGCAATTGAAAGTAAAAAAAAAAAAAAAAAGGTAGTTTACCATTGGTTAGAGTTTGCTGATCGACGGGATCTGGCTCGAGGTTCTCCTCCTGATACACCTTTCAAACCTACCTACTCTCAATTTCCTCTCCAGTGGGGAATGACCTCGTAGGTCCCAGCGCTTGACCTTTGGCCTAAACACTACGTTCCATTCCATTCCATTCTAGCACTACCTCTGAACAGAAGTCAAGTCCATTGTCTCCGATGGTTAGTATTACTTGGGGTTAGGGGTCCAGGGCAGGGGAAGAAGCCCCCTAGGCCAGTTCAGGGCACAGTGCCCTAAGTGATGTTAGGGATGTAAGGTCTGGTTAGGTCAGGAAATGGCATTGTAGGAAAGGCCAGCTCTTCATTTTCGTCTGTGGAACCCGTTCCTGTCGTGCTATACCCCCTTCCCTGATTTTGTTCAGGTATTACAAGTAGATAATGTCACCATTATGTGCAACTTCAATCTAACCTCCTACCAGTCTTGAGGTACATTTTGCTTAAACTATAATTAACCAGAACAGACGTAGCCGACTATAGACTCGATAAGCATTGGGTATAGGTTAGGCCAGGCTGACCCCATTTATTCCAGAAATCATGTACTGTAGGCAAATGGATTTTCCCAAAGGTAGGGATACACAAAGCGTATAGGCTAGTGCCGTTTTATAGGCTACTGTACAACTCCTATATTGGCCGTGTATAAATGTAGGTAAAACTGAAGATGACTACTGTGACCAGGTTCATAGGTATTGCAGACCTTATATATACTGCCTTTTGTTTGTTTATGGTATTTTTTGTCTTTTGCTTTTTAAGTTCATCCCCAAGGGGCTGGTATGAAACACAGTGCCCGTTTTACATGTAAACCAGTACCTATAACCAGGGAGGCGCTTAGTCATTAGGTCTGCATAATTGTGCAGGACACATTTCTTAAGGTTGCATTTGTCATAGGCCTATGTGGTTTTTAATAATCCCATTTATCATTTTTAGATGTACTTTAAAGTACATGCATATAGCTTTATCTCCTGTTAATTTTTTTTAAATTTTCAAGGCAGTGAGTCTTCTAGAAGACAGAATCACATTTTGGTACTCATAGGGCCATTTGAAGGATTTTTTTTTTCTAGGCTGAGGACTAAAAACTGAAACAAATGGAAAATTTTTAACTTGGATGGCAAGGTGGGAAGAGGCCATAGGAAAGAGTTAGAAATATATAAGTGGAAAGAAGTATAGCTATTAGCTGAAAGGTCATTGCAGAGAACTTCAGGTATATACAGACTATAGTATGCTGTGTAATACTTAGTAATCAGTAACCACTACTGGATAAAAAAAAAAAAAAAGAATACCATACTGTATTATGCAGTTTTGCTAAGTAGCTTGTGTTTTAGCTATAATAATACATTGACACAGGGCTAGATAGCAGGTCACCTTAATGTAAAGGTGGATGAAGTGGAAAGGTCATCTTAGTAGATGATGTCAAGAAGAGGAAGAAAAGTGCCAAGATGAATCTTTTGATTTTTGAGTCTTCAGATAATGAGCACTTGAAAGAAAAAGTAAGATGTTGAGGCTTTAGTAGGAATTAAAGTTACTGACAGCAGGTTTATAGAGGGAAAATTGTGTGAATTTATGAAACTAAGGGGAGGAAAATGATGCTGCAAGTAAGATTGGTAGTATTGTCAAGTACAGTAACTGTAAAAAAGTCAGTTTTTATATGTGACACTTACCAAGTAATTACATAGCTATAGTTTCATAGCTATAGTTTCTACTTTAAATGGCAGCTTAAGAATTGAAAATTCGCAGTAGCGCTCTTTTGTTTTGGTGCAGGTAAGTGCCCCGCCCACTTTAGGGGGAAGAATAGGTACAACGTACCCAAAGAGCTCAGTTCGTGTCTGCCGTTGATGACCGAACATCGGTCGTTCAGCAGCTGTGTTTTGTTGTTAATTCAGGAGTAGTTTCACTGGATGGTTTGGTTGTCTATAGAAGGACTTGGTGAAGTATTCTTTCATTTGGTAGCCTCCGAGCAATATTTTCATAGCTTAGCTTAGCCTTTTTTCAATTTTTTGGACTATTATGTTAGAATGAGAGTAGCCAGTAACCGGTATTTCAGCAAAGGCTGTAATACTAGGTTGAACTTCATCTAAATACTGCATGACGAACATTCTGTTTGTTTTCACTGCCGTTGACAAATATGTTCCCACGACTTGACTTGCGAGAAATGTAAGGAATGGACTGTGAGTAAATGAAAAATGTTGACCAATCATTTGGATAAATTACAGAAAGGTAGGCTTAGGAAAGTGGCTGCTAGAGCTGAGGCTAGAGCTTCTGTGTCCTCTGCCCCTAAACTGGCTTTTTCTACACATCTGACTTCTTGTTCCCCGATTCCTACTTCCTTCGCTTTCCCTTCAGTTCCGTTACTTGGCTCCCTTCCCTCTGAACCCAGTGCCATCACCAGTCTCGAAGCTTGGTAGGATAAGAAATTGGATGTTTTAGTAAGTACTGTTGCTCAGATAGGATCATAGTGCAACTGTCGGTGCAAGTGCTAGTGCCTGTACCAGGGTTAGTGTTGTGGAGGGGGTGGCTGCTTGTCCCACTGATGCTCCAAGACGGAGGTCCGTGCCAGACTCCCCTGCACCTGGGAGGAGGCAAACGTTAAGTCCGAGGGAGGTTGATGGGGTTTGCCCACAAGTAGTTGCTTCCTTAGTCGAGCCTGTTGCTTGTCCCAGGTATCATTAGACAGCCACTGGAAAGAAGTCTTAAGGATCTCCTAAATTCAGTCACTTTCAGACTCCCCTGTACCTGGGAGGAGGCAAACCGTAAGTCCAAGGGAGGTCAATGGGGTTTGCACACGAGTAGTTGCTTCCTCACCCGACCTGTTGCTATTTCCCAGGTTTCGGCAACCAAACGCTCAAAAGGTGTCCAATTGTTGTGGACATGAGTACAGCGGTACCTCACAAGCTCCCAGTGGCTCATAAGCCTGCTTCAGGTTCAGTTCACGCTGTAGCTCCAGACATCCCGTTGGCTCCCAGCTCTCCAGCATTGGGATACAAGTCTGAGACTCCAGATTCAGACGTCCCTATTGCTGCAGGTCAAACTGTTTTGGCACCTTCTGTGTCACAGATCCCCAAGGCCATATCCTCTTCACCTGTCACTGATTGTGTGAAGTCTGCAAGTACATCAGCACCCGAAGACTCTTCTTTGTTTCCCATTCACCAATGTTTGTACAAAATCCTGGAGCTGTTGAAGAAGCCTCGTCTTTGACACCAGAAGAACCACAGTAAGATTTGGCACTTTCTGCTGTACCTAAAGCAGAGGAGGAACCTGAAACAGAACAGCCTTCATCAGCTTACACCTCATTATTGAATTATTTTCTGTTCTGCTTCCCGACATATTTCTCCACCGTGGCCCCTTCTACCCCAGGATCAGCGTCCTTGTTATGTCAGTCCTTGAGTACCACTAGACTCCCTGGATGGCCCTCTATTTCGTCCAAGAAAGCGTTGTCGGGGATCGACTCTTGGCTATCTGAGAAGAGGGAGTTGGGCAAAGCTGTATTTTGTTCTCCTCCTTCTCGGTTTTCCAAAGGAGATATGTATTCTGTACAACCGGGGAAGCTCCTTCCTTAGGAGTTTCTGCTCTATTTGTACATGCAGACTGGCTTGGAGTCCTGTCGTGTGTGGACAAGGCGATTCAGGATGGGGCACAGGCGTTAGCTGCTCTTTTTTCATCATGTATACTGAAGAAAAGAGACATGTGGTGTTCTTTCACCACTAAAGAGATCTGCTCTTCTTTTCGCTCATCTGTACAAACCAGCCTTCTTTCCATGAATGACATTAGAGTGGGTAGCTATGGAATTGCAAAAGGCTACTCACGACTTACTTGCGCAGTTGTCCAAGCAAATGATGGAGTCTCACCGAACACCTGCTGTTTCATTTAATCCTTGGCCTCCCTCTCCTCTCCAGCCACGGGTCTTTCGGGGTAACTGAGGAAGAGCTTCATTGTGCCCACATACAAATCCCAGATCAGTTCCCCCCATCATCAAGAAGTCCTCTTTTAGACCAGTCTCTAGCAAGTGAGACTTTGGTCCTCTGTCTACCTGTGGGTGCCAGAC
Source organism: Macrobrachium rosenbergii (assembly GCF_040412425.1). NCBI lineage: Eukaryota > Metazoa > Arthropoda > Malacostraca > Decapoda > Palaemonidae > Macrobrachium > Macrobrachium rosenbergii. Next base: position 32,345,889 of record NC_089749.1, on the reverse strand, counting down.
TCCCACACTTCTGGAGACAGCGAGAGGCCAGATCGATAGAACCATGGGTACTACGGGTTCTCAAGGAAGGATATGCAATTCCTTTCAAAAAAGGAAGTCATAGCTCTTCTCCACAAGAGAACTATAGAAGAGATAGAAGACTTCTCATAGGGGGTCTTTTGCAATTACCTCTTTGTAATCCCTAAAACCCCCGGGGGTTGGAGGCCCGTCCTGGATGGATGTAAGCGGTCTGAACGTACAAACCACGAAGTTCAGGATGCAGACGAACAGCTCAGTTCTTGCTGCAATTTCCCAAGAAGATTGGATGGTCTCGATAGACATGAGAGACACTTACTTTCATACCCCAATACACCGGGATTCCAGGAAATTCTTGTGATTCGCTCTCAGGACAAAGTTTTCCAATTTCAGGCTCTATGCTTCAGGTTGTCAACAGCCCCTCAAGTCTTCACCAGGGCTAATGGTGTGAAAGTTTGTCTATATCTGGATGACTGACCCTGTGTTCATCATCCCAGAAGTGCATGGAGGACCCTCTCAGAACCCTTCAGTTAGCCCAGGAGTTGGGCAGGAAAAGTCCCAACGAGTTGGGGATGAAGATAGACTCTCGGGTTTTCCAGGTTTTTCCGTTAGAGAAGAGATTACTATCATGCACCCAAAGAAGTCCATCATTTTCTGAGTCTTCAGACCTGCTCAGCCAATGACTGGATGAGCCTGCTACGGACTCTCTCCTCCATAAAGAGTTCATTCCTTTGGGGACACAACATTCGAGGCCTTTGCAGTTCTTTCTGAAGGTCAGAAGATTCTTTCAGATTCCTTCATGTCTCCCATCACACAGGAAATAAAAGATCTTCAGTGGTGGCTTGCAGAAGGAAGGTTCCACTCACGGGAGTTCCTGTGTCATCTGAACCCGAATCTCTCATATTCTCCGACACATTGGACCCAGGTTGGGGAGCGACACTGGGACGATTGGAAGTGTCAGGGAAGTGGTCCCTTCAAAAGAGGAAACTGCACAATAATCTGTAGGAGTTGAAAGAGATTCACCTGGCTCTTCAACATTTTGCAGCATTAACTTGAGTCTCATTGATTGCAGTTCATTTCTGACAAGACAGCTCTGGCTTATATTCGAAACCAAAGAGGCACACACTCCCTGTCACTTAAATGCACCAAAACAAAAGAGTGCTACCGCGAATTTTCAATTCTTAAGTGGCCGTTTAAAGTAGAAACTATAGCTATGTAATTACTTGGTAAGTATATATAAAACCTTATTTTATATAAGTAACTTACCCAGTAATTACATAGCTATTAGTTTCTTTTAACCGGCAGCTTAAAATTTTGAAATTGCGGGTCACACCAGTTTGATTTGGTTATGGCAACATGCCTACCCACTTTCAGGTGTAAGAAGAGGTACAACATAGCAAAGAGCTTCAATTTGTTTCTGCCGGCTATGGTTGAAGGACTGTGGTTGGCAGCAGCTTGAATTTTGAAATTTATACTTTGCTGGTTGTTTGCTCTGTCTTCGATTGGTGAAGTGTTTGTTTCGTAGCATTTTGGCATAATTAAGATAGTGTTAGGCGAGTTTTGATCATTGGTTCATGACTTTTTGCCCGTTTTTTGGACTTCTCTTAGAATTTTCCAGGATGTCTGACAATAGTACTTCTAGTATTAGTTATTGTAGCAAAGGCTGCAATACTAGACTGACTAAAGAATCATACGACTCTCACACTGTTTGTGTTCAATGTAGGGGACAAACATGTTCAGTGAATTTACATTGTGAGGAGTGTAGCAACTGGGATTTAAAGAAGTGGAAGACTTTAGATTCACATCTTAAGAAGCTAGCTAGAGATAGGAAGAGGAAAGCTATTGCTAGGGAATCTAGTAAAGGTTTAGTTAGTAAGGATTCATCCTCTTAAGTCGGATGCAATTGCACCTGTAATTTCTTCCGGTCCCGTTCCATCTCCTCCACCTGTGCAACCCTCTCCTTTACCTGGCTCTCATGTTTATGATCCCAACACCATCGTCAGTTACTATTAATAATGGTTTGGGGTAGATATGTCCAATATTCCCACCTCCATTCAATGTGGGGATCAGCTATGTAATTACTGGGCAAGTTACTTGTGTAAAAATGACATTTTTATAATAAAATAAAGTTTTATATATACTTACCCAGTAACTACATGATCGGAGCCCACCCACCTCCTCTCACTTGGACATAAGGGCATAAACAAATTGAAACTCTTTGCTATGTTGTACCTCTTCTTACACCCGAAAGTGGGCGGGGCATGTCGCCATAACCAAAACAAACTAGCGTGACCCGCAATTTCAAAATTTTAAACTGCCAGTTAAAAGAAACTAATAGCTATGTAATTACAGTACTCGGTAAGTATATATAAAACTTAATTTATTATAAAAATGTCATATTTCACCCAGAATTTTTATATGCATTGTATTAAGCTTTGGGTCAACAGATCTCATAAGCTACCAGATTGCAAGAAATGAATAGCTGCAACATGCAAGGAATATTGAGAACAAGATTTTGAGTATATTCAAGTATTTTTGTCATACCAGTTGCTGGGATAATGGACACTTCATTGACAAGTGATCCTGTTGTGTAAACTTAATTCATAAGAATCATAAGATAAGGCTAAAAGTGGAAGACATATAATGTAAGAGACAGGTATCATGCCAAGGATATGTTTGCACAGAAGAGAAATGCCTTGCTAAAAGACAATGGATGATGCATGCTGTGGCAATTGTGCAGCAAATCATAGAACAAGGGATTGTATTTAACAGTCAAAAATTTTAGGAATTCATAAATGACAAATTTTTGATTAGGAAAAAGGGTTTTTGCAAAACACCTCTTTGTAATGTTAAAATAGCCAGGTTTTTGCTGGATTTTCATTTACTAAAAATATTCTTGTTTTCATTTACCATAGTAGAATATCCAAATTCATCATCTGTCTGCATTTTTTATTTGTAATACAGTACAGTTTCAAATGAGACAAATATTTTTATTTGAAATTATATATATGGTATATAATATGAATTTGATCTCATTGTACTACTGGCTCAGCTATGCACAGTGAACTGCCTTACTGCTGGGTTGTTGACTCACTTGATGTGCAAAGCAGTTGTATAGTGATCATGTAAGCTGTTGTATATTGATTGTGTAACTAGCTAATGGGATTATCAGTTTTACACACTGGCACATCATGCTATTGCACTTAGTATTTTTATTTAATGACTGCAATTTTTATTTAATGACTGCACTGCACTTTTATTTTTTTTTCAGGCTAGGTGGTCCAGATCCCCTGGACTACATCAGCATGTATGCTAACCCAGGTGATGAAAAACAGGGGATTCCTCCTCACTGGCATTACGTCAGGTATGCAGCTCTGGTAATTGTTGTCTTATAGCAATTTGAAATGGAATACCAAACTTACTTCCTATGGAAATATAAACCATAACTTTTACATAGGAGTATTCCTTGGAATGTCCTGGAATTGGTTGTTGAAATTTAATAACAAGGTATTAAAGTGGTGGTGAAGTGGTCAAGTGATGATTGGGGGAGTATCCTCACTCACCTGCTGTCACCAAGCACCTATTCTTTTCTTGTTATCTAGGATGGATGTCTGAATACACTTTCTGCGTAGGCTTAGTTGTTGAAATCAGCCTCCTTTCTTTTATATCTCTTTATGCTTGTATCTTTTCATGAAAAAATATGGAGAAATAAATGCATAGACACTGTGAAGAACTGGAGCACATATGTAGGAGCTTCATGTCCCCTGACTATTGACCCGCACAGGTTTCATAGCTCATGGGGTAGAATTTGCAGGTCTGTCTCCCCGTGCAAGAAGTGTGCTGAGTTGTCTCCCTCACAGTGGGATTGGTCTAGCAGAAAGAGGAAGAAGGAAAAGAAGCATTTGGCACCTTCCTCTGGGGGAAATGCTCCGCAAGTGACACTGCTTAACCGCTGTGGTTCATTTCTTCTCCACAACTTGCTCTCAACTCTAATGATGAATTAGGTACCTGGGTGGTTCTCTCCCTTAGCAGAATCCCATCTTGTATTTACAGCTAGGCACCACCTGCTTGTACTGATTCATGTCTTATGTAAGGAATATCTTCCTTCCTCTGTTGAGTACCCATGAAAGATGTTACCTTCCCTTAATATCCCAGTAAGTCCGTCCTTTACAGCTTTTCTCAACCGCTTAGATTTGAATAAGACCGAAGATGCTCCTGCTGCTGTTGCTGCTGCTCCATTTGCCAAGGAGGTTGACCCTCATGTACTGGTTGTGCTCCTGTGGGAGATGCCCTGGTATCAACCATGGTGCTCACAACAACTACTATGACAACACTCCTTACTTTGACCAGTCTTCATGCACCGGCATTGAGCAAGGCATGAGCCCCTTGCCATTGGAGTCTTCTTCCTCCTCCCTTGCTATTGAGCTCTTCCTCTTCCTTGTCTTTCTCCTGTAGGAAGAAGAGGAAGACGTAGTCCAAGAAGACTTCTTATAAGAAGTCTTGCTGATCTTCAAGTGAGCACCCTTCCCAGCCTCGAGAGCCAGTGGTGTTAGGCTGCCCGCAGATGATCTGTCTGCTGTAGGTAGGGCTGACATGAATCTCACTGAGCACACTTTGCACCTCATGCTGACGTGTCCTCTCTGGGACAAGGTGACCGTTCCTGCCTCTTCCACCTGTGTTTTGCCTCAAACACACCGATTTAGCCAGCACTACCCTCTTGCTCGGTATGTTTATGGTCCATGGACTGCATGAGCACAAGTGCTTTTGCAGACACTGTGTCAGTTCATGCCTTTCCCAATGCTCTTCCTTCAGTCCACTTGGAACATCTGGCTTTGGCCAAAAGTTCTCCACCTGCATTAGTCTTGGTGGATCCCATTGTTTCTGTTCTTGCATTACCCTCCAAGGCCATGTGGCTATCACTGTGTATGTTCCTGCTGTTCCTGTTCCTTCATGGATGTCTGCCTTGACTTTGTCTTTGGGGAACATGGGAGAGGATGGAGACCAATAGTTGGCAGAGGTCAAAGAAGCTCTGCCATGCATCGTTTTCTTCTCTCCTCCTCCTCCTCCTCCTCACAGTCTATCTTAAGTGCAGGTGGTTTGGTGCACAAGTTTGTTCATGAGCAATCTCGGTTGCTTGGGTTTGCTTATGCTTGGTCCCCAGTGCACAACCTGTTTGCTCCCTCTATGTCCTGGAAATGCTTGTGACGAGTCTTGCAACGTTGCACATGAAATGTTGGGTACTATAGTTTCCTGAGCTGGAAATGGTCATTGAAATGGTAATGAGTTGGCTAATTGATAGTAAGTGGGAGGGTGGTGGACTTCCCACTCACCTGCCATAAGCCAGCCCTTTTTCTTTGGCTGTCTTACTGGATAAATGTGTGGGCTGTACTCAGCATGACTGGATATTTGAAGCTCTTATTTTTCTGTGTGAATGATCTGTTTGCTTCAGTCTTTGGGGAATACATGTTATCAATGGAGGTGGGAAGGACTTAGATTGGGTTTGTGGCTTTTCGATTACAGGCAGTCCCCGGTTAACGGCAGGCTCGGTTAACAGCGATCCAGTTTTATGGGGCTTGTCTAGCGACGAAAATTGGCAATTTTCGGGGCCGAAAATCGCCGATTTCCGCTTATCAGTGCTGATACATACCTAACAGAGGTGCTGATAACCGAAAAATGGTGCTTTTTGGCGCCAATAACCCCTGAAAATCACTGAAAAAGTCTGGAAAGCAGCTACCCCTGAAGAACAATGGGAGAGGAACAGTGCACTAACACAAAGAATACAGGCAGTGCACTAATGATAACAAAAATTGCCACTAACTGAAAATCACCCACAAAGAATACAGTCCCGGTTATCGGTGTTTCTGAGGTGATGATAACCGTTTAACTGAGGTTCCGTTTCTGATGTGATGATAACCGAAAATCACTGATTTTCGGTTAGTGGCAATTTTCGCCACACACCCTCAAAACGGAACCCCACCGATAACCGGGACTGCCTGTGTATTCTTTGTGTTAGTGCACTGTTCCTCTCCCATCGATTTTTCGGTTAGTGGCAATTTTCGGTTATCATCACACCCTCAGAAACGGAACCCCACCGATAACCGGGGACTGCCTGTATTCTTTGTGTTAGTGCACTGTTCCTCTCCCATTGTTCTTCAGGGGTAGCTGCTTTCCAGACTTTACTCCCATATCTTTTTGGGTAGCACTTGGTTCTTTGATGTATTCATAGCGTGAGTACAGACACGTCTCATTCTGGCTGTGGCCCCTGTCAGTCTCACATTCCTATGAGATTGCATATAAGAAGTTACAGGAGTCAGGGGACCCTGTGTAAATCATAACTGAGAACATGTCACATCCGGGTGGAGATTCACCTTGTCAGCAGAGTAATCCTTCAGTTATCCTGGTTAATAGAACCAACGACCCATCAGATAAGGTCTAGTAAAAAAATCCAGGGGTGTTCAAGATCAACTCCGTACCCTTCCTCACCTAACCTGTCAGTACCACCATGCTTCTGACCTTGATGCCATAGCCAGTCTGGAGTCCAGAATTGAATCCAAATTCGACAAGAAAATTAGTCTAGTAGTCAGTTCAGTGTCGAAGATAGGGGTGTCCTTACGTGTACTTATGGAAAAGTTTTCTGTGACAAAGTTAGGGATAATGTGTTTGTGAAGTGTCAGTGGAGGAGGTGGCTTCCCATCCCGTCGGTGCTCTTAGACAAAGGTCACTGTCCCGCTCCCCTGTACCTGGGAGAAGACATACCGGAGGTCCAAGGGAGGCTGGCGGGGTTTGCCCACAGGTTGCTGCCCCCCTTAGTTGAGCTTGTTGCTAGATCCCAGGCTTCGATCGACTGCCGCTGGAAAGGCATATCACTGGATATGTGCCGCTTGTCTTCTAGCTCGGACTCAGATTCCGACCACGGGCGTTGTAGATGCTTCCTGGATTCATCCCGGCCACTGAAAAGACACATGGACAACTCAGCTCTTGCTTCCCCGTTGCCAGTCAAGCTTCACAGGGACACCAACAACCTGATTCCATCTTGCAGCTCCAGTGTGGATCCTTCAATTTTTGCCTTTGTTCAGCTTCCTGCACACCCATGGGATTCTCCCGTTTCGTTCTCTCCCAAGGATTCCAAACACCCAAAACATCTGTCTAAGTGTCTGTCTCCCGAGACCGTGTCTCGCCTCGAAGCACCCGCTCCCTAGAGCCCAGTTCTGGCACCCATGCTCCCAGCTCCTGCTCCCGCACACCCAGCACCTGCTCCCGCACGCCCAGCACCTGCTCCCGCACACCCAGCACCTGCTCCCATGCGTCCAGCTGTGGGCTCCGAGCTCCCAGCGTCACCATCCAGACACCTGATTCCTGTTCATCAACCGTCTTGTCTCGACCACCAGGTTTCCATCTCAGAGCCAGACAACCCCTCTTTGGCACCCATCGAGGAACAGCTGTCAGAAATCTTGAGCTTCATCAGGGAGGGGCCCTCTCTGAAACCTCCTCAAGATTTGTCCCAGTCTCCAGTCTCTTCAGAAGACAAAGAGGAGATCAAACAAGATGCTTCTCCTCCCACAGCTTATGCGTCTCTTCTGCGGTTCCTCCTGGCGAGTTTTCCCTCTTTTTTTCACCCTGGCTGCTCTGTCATCTGCTTCTTTCTTCCTTATGAGAAGCTTTCCTGAAGAACACTCTCAGCTTCCCAAGATGCGACTCTTGTTCTAAGGAGCCTGACTCCTGCACCGTATGATCCTTTACAAGAGTCGTCAGGCAGGGTTCTGACCCTCAAGACTTTTTCCTGCTTGCCTTGGCATTGGTGAAGAGAGTAGGAGAACTTCACAGACTTTAATTCAATGTTAAACACTCATGGGGTGGGGATCAGTTATGCTTGATTTCGTCCCGGGCTTCGTAGCAAAGACTCGGAACTCATCGGTCCCTGAAGCTAGGTTCGAGTCCTTCACGATCCCCTCCCTAGAGGACTTTGTAGGTAATGACCCAGATGAGTGCTGCGCCGCTATCTGAAGAGAACTTGCCATCTCTGGCCTGAGTGTCGACGACTCTTAATTAGTGCTGGCTCGACCAAGAAAGAGGTGTCCAAGAACACGATTTCTTTCTGGCTTCATGAGACAATTAGGAGAGCTTACTCCGCTGCTAGAGGAGACAACACCGGTATCTTCCGCCCGAGAGCTCACGAAGTCCAGAGCATTGGTCCAACCCTCACATTCCAGAAGAACCTATCAGTTCCTCAGGCATTGAAAGGGGGGGTTGTGGTCTCAACAGACCACTCATTTTTTTCTACCTTTGGGATGTTGCCCACAAGTCCTTGGACACCTTTTCTTTGGGACCTGTGGTGGCTACTCAAGTTGTGTAGCTTACGCAGCTCCTCTTAACAGGACAGGGTTGCATCTCGCCTAAGACGTGCGGTTGTGGATGTGAGAAAGAGTGCAGGAGTGACTGGCCTCTCCTTCTTCTCTTCACCCTGGCTCTCTTCTTGCTGTAGAGAGTGGACATGCCATTACATACTGGATCTGGCAGTCGATGCAAGTAAGCATACACTTCGAGCTTCCATTCTATTTCCTTTCTGGATCATAGAAACAAACCCACTCCTTCCTCTAGCAAGGGGAGGGAGGAGACCATGACAGTAAGACAAACTCGATACAGCACTTGTATTTGCCTTACTTTCGCCAACTTTTTAAGGTTCATCCTAGCCTATTTTTGTATGAAATGACGTCTTCCTCATTCATACGAAAAAGCCCAGAAGTCTGAAAATTGATCTTGCGTTTCTTACAACCTGATCACTTTGTCAGAGGCAGGTTTTCCCTTCCTCCCTCTGTCGACCAGGAAGGGAACCCAAGGTGTACCGAACTCCAGTCAGTTCATAGAGACTCACTCAGATTCCTCCCTCCAACCAGTGAGTCTTCCGAATATAAAGGACCGATGGTTTGTATATTGTGTCGGAACAAATCACAATTTTTTAAAGTAAATTGTATTTTTCCTACCTATACAAACCTGAGGTCCTTTACATTACATTTTCATGCCCACCTCATGCCACCCCTCAATCTGACACCTGAGACAAAAGGCAAACTGGAATGTTTACATCCGGGCAGGCGGGACTCCTGCCTCCTGGATGGTAGTTAACTGCCTAACCACCTTGTTCGAAAGTTCAAAGGCCGTTTCCAGCTTCACTGAAAGTAAGTCCTGGTGTAAAGGACCTCAGGTTTGTATAGTTAGGAAAAATATAATTCACTTTAAAAAGTGTTATTTTTTAATTGCTAAAAGAAATGAATGTATTATTGGAATTATTATTTTTCTTTTTGTACCTAAATGTAAAATGGGTACACAAAGGTAAACTAACATACTGTACTTTGTAAAAGTAAAACCCTTCAAAATCACAAAACGCCTGTTTCCTGATTCATTGGTTTACGTCCTACTCGATGATGTTTGTCAGTTCTTTTGTAAGTGGTTGTTAATTTTAGGAGAAGGTTATGAATTGTTAAATACCATATTTGCTGGTGTATAAGACGCACCCCTATTTTACATGGATATTTTGTAGAAAAAACAATTTTAGTACTGTATGTTGCATCATACATATTATTAAAAGCATGTTTTAAACATCTGACTTACCTGGTAGTTATTATATATACAGCTTAAGTCCCCGGACGCTACGCAGAATTTCAAAACTCACGCAAGACCGCCGATGGGTAGTCAGGTACCACTGCGCGCCTCTCTTACCCAGGTACCTTGAACCATTCCAACTGTTCTCATCTTCCCTGCCGCCATACCGGTTGCATCAGTAAGAATTTTGTCGCTTGGCCCGGGTGTGATTTTCACAGAGTTTGGTGAAGTACACTTTGCTTTGGCTTCGCCGCTTTTTTGATTTGATTTGGATTTTCTGGATTTGTTAGATATTGCTGATTTTGACCTTTGCTCGCTTGGATTTTTCTTACGATTTTTCACTTTCCCAAGATGTCTGACTCACTTCGAGGTGAGAATGTGTGAGGGGTGTAAACCCGGGCTTACAAAGGCTGCTTGATCCCACTCTATTTGTAAAATGCAGAGGGAAAAATTATAGTTAAAGGATAGATGTGATGAATGTTTTGGTTTATCAGAGAGAGGGATGGATACTACCTTATATGTTTAAGCTGAGTGATAGGATCAGAAGAGCCGGGAGTAAATCTCGCTTTTCTAGAGATAGTCAGGGAATCTTGAAGATTCTCTCTATACAATCCTATTATTCATTCCTCTGTAGTGGTGGTGCCCAGAACTTCCCACTGATACTGGATAAGGAACCAACCTTCAAGGACATGATGACGCTATTCAAAACCTTGGACAAAAGGTGAATCCTCGTAAGAGACAGAGGACTTATGGTCGAATGTCAGAGATCTGAAACATCTAAGTAATGAGTGAAAATAAGAGTGCAAGTACAGGGAGGGTGCGGTTGCTCGGTCCTTGTCGTGTTCCTAGTCCTAGACCTCTTCCAAGCTCACACCAACCCCCTGTGAGAAGGGAATGTCGACAGATCTAAGGGAGGCGAGAGGCTTAGCTAATGAAAGCAGTCGCCCTCGAAAGGCACTCTGCTGACGCTTTCCCAGGACGCCACCCAGGAAAGGCGAGAAGAAGTGAGCTATCTGGCCGAGGACGCTACATTAGAAGGGACTACGCCATACGACCTTATCGAGACCTCAAAAGGAAACTTCTTCGGTGGAGAGCGGCCGATTTGACACTTCCACCCGGGATGTGTAGTCACTGAGCAGCCCCAGAGCGCTCTCTTAGTTCGGACAATTGCTCTCCAGTGAAAAGCAGGATGATGTTGTCGCACGGCGTGTCGTCGCTTCTCACGGATGACGGTAAATAATAAGGATCTGATATGTCACGTCTCATTTCAACGCCGCAGATCGATGAAAATGAATTAGTAGCTGAGGCGCGCCCTGCTGTCGATCCTCAAGTAACAGTAGCCCGAGATCGTCTACCCAGGACATGCAAACGGAAACTCTTCTTCCCTGATGCAAGTCTTTCAGCCTGCAGATAAGACGGATGGACGCGTCCACCATGGCTGTACGTCGCCTGAGGTTCGACCGATGTCGCACAGCGTGCCAGTCGCGACTTAGGAAAGGGTGATACAATGAAAAACACGCTATTCAAGAAACTCAATCATTTACGCCGCCCCAGGAAGCTTTTTTGACAGATCGCATGGTACGCCAGTTCCCTGCTATTTACCTTAAGGTTGACGAACAATGATTGTCAGAAGCCTGGACGCCAGGACGCCCGAGTAGCTCAAGAGGATGGACGCCAGACGCCAGGCGCCAAGATCTGGTCGCCAGGACGCCGGACGCCAAGAATCTGGACGCCAGGGACGCCAGGCGCCACGAAGACACCAGACGCCACGAGACTGACACCAGACGCCGAAAGGCCAAGGTGATACTTTTGAAAGAAGTCGCTTTTGGTTTTTGGTCAATCAGAAGAAGAGATTGATGATATCCCTCAGTCTCCCTGTGGATCTGACTTAACAAGTTTCGGGAAGAAGAAGATAGTAAAGGTTTCAACTTTCATCAGACTTCAAAACTATGAAACTTTTTTGGCGGAGGTTTTCTGAAAACTTTATTCGACGGCTCCTCGCTTCCCACCTTCAGAATTTACTTCTGGGAAGGCGCCTGGGCGAGTCAGCTTTATGAAGATGGTTTTGTCCCGTCGCCCAAGAGAGCTCTCAAAATGATGAATGAATGGATGTTTCAAAGAAAAGAACAAGGAAAGACAGCCTGCTTTTTCCTCCAGCCAAACTAGCTTCAAGATCGAGCTGCTTAGAACAAACGTGGGAGAATCGCTCGCCTTGGAATACTCTGCCTCTTCCTGTGAGACTTCAATCTTGTTGATCTGATCACGAGTGGCCATGGGGAGAACGAAGTTTTGTTGGTCACCATCAGAGTTGGACCACCTCCTCAAAGGAATTTTAGGGTTTCATATCTTTAATTTTCTGACTGGACCTGGGAGCAAGTAGGGAAGAAAGATGGGATTATTCAGCCACCGACTCACAAAGAAGAATTTGTACATCTTATGTCGTGTATGGATAAAGGAATCAGAGACGGTGCCAGCGAATTAGCGGCGCTTTTCTCAGCAGGAATCTTGAAGAAAAGGACCCATCTTTGCTCTTTCCTAGCTAATGGGGTCACATCCAGTCAAAAAGCGGAATTAATTTACGCCCCTTTTTCCTCTCACCTCTTCCCTCAAGACTTAAGTTAAAGAGATTTCACCTCCTTAGCTCAGAAAACCACAAGATCTTATATCGGCACAGCAAAGAAAGTCTTACCAACGACTTTCATGACTAAAAAGAGTAAGGTTGAGGCTTTCTGTGGGCTTCAGGATCTCCAGCCCTTTCGTGGTCGGCCCTCAGGCAGAGGTTCCGAGGGCGTAGAAGATCTGCAGCAAGGAGGCCTCTAGATGTGGGAAGAAACAGGACTTGACGCTCCCCTTCAGGCAGGTAGGTGCCAGGCTGTTAAACTTGGCAGGTATGGGAGAAAAGAGGATGGATCTCATCCATTCAACTACTCAAGGATGGATACAAAATCCCTTTCCAAGAAGCCTCGCTAAGGCAGACAAACCAATAGATCTGTTCTGTGATACAGAGATTTAGTCCAAGGCACAGGCGATTCGACAGCAAAGCCATATACAGAAAAACGAATAGAGAAAATACAAATCTGATTCTCGCTAGATTCTACAACCGCTTCCTGGTTCCTAAGAGCTCAAAGGAGGGACTAGCACTGGATGTGAGTGTCTCAACGCTCAGGCTAAAAGACTGCTTTTCCATGGAAACAACAAATCAGTGTTAGCGGTAGTCAGACAACACATCACTGGATGGTTTGGACCTTCAGGACGATAGTCTCCACATTCCTTATCCACCCGGCTTCAAGAAATACCTGAGATTCGCCTTCAGGAACAGGTATTCCAGTTTCTCGTGGCTCTTGCTCGCCTAAACACGCGCCCAACATTCACCAGACTGATGTCGAATGTAGCGGACGCGTACACGAGGCATCAGGCCTCTCTGTATCTGGATCGACTGGCTTTCCTCAGAGCCCTTCCTTCAATCGCTGTCTGGAGTGATCTTCAAACGACAGTCTGTTTATCAGGAGGAACCAGGACTTCTGGTAAACAGGCAGAAGTCACGATCTGACCCATCTCAAGAGATCCTGTATCTAGGGATGAGGATTCAGTCTCGGATTTTCGGGTTTTTCCGTCACCATCATGATGGAACAGACCCTTAGTAAAATTAAAGGGACTTCTGGGGAAACGGATGTTTTCAAGTAGGAATGGATGAGCCTGCTAGGGACCCTTCTCGCTAGAACAGTTCGCTTTCCTTAGGAAGACTAAATCTTTCGCTTCACTCCACCCCACCTCAACGGGTATTGGAGCAGAGAAGACTGGCTAGGAGAAAGAGTGTATCCCCATTTCCAGAGGCGATGAAACAGTGCCTTCAGTGGTGAAACGACCTGGTCAAGCTTCTGCTAGGAGGGTCTTTCATTAAAACAGAAGAAATCCCAGACTCAGGTTGTTCTTTCGACGCCACTGACTCGGGTGGGAGCAACATTGGGAAAGTTGAAGTATCAGGATTCTGGACCCAGAGAGCAAGAGAAGCTCCACACATAACTGCAAAAGGAGCTGACTGCAATATTTTTAGCCCTCAAAGAGCTACAAACACTCAGTCCAAGACAAGGTCGTATTATGGTCAACTCCGACAACACGACGGCGCTGGGCCTACACTCAGCCAAACAAGAGGAACCTACCCAGGTCACTGTACCTAAACGCGAGGCAACTCCTTATCTGGGCCAAGGAGAAAATGTGACATTGTTGGACACGCTTCATTCAGGGAAAGAAATGTGAGGGCAGACAGTCTGAGCAGGAAAGGTCAAGTCCTGGCAACAGAATTGGGACTTTTCACCAAGATGTCTGCAGAGAATTGTAGCGGATTTGGGGTCGTCTGAGACAGACCTTTCAACACCATTGGCTCAACGTAAGAGGATGGAGATTTGATTACTTCCTGTGCCAGACCTCTGAAAAGTAATGCACATAGATGCCTTAAATTGGTCCAACCTGGACGCTACGCCTTTTCCCCTTTCAAGATCATAAACAGAGTTTATTCAGGAAGTTCGTGGTCCCACGCCAGGATGACTCTAGTGGTCCCCTTGGCCAACAAGAGAATGGTTCACAGAGGTGCGGGAATGGATGGTGGATACGCCGAGAAGTCTGCCCCCAAGGCCAGATCTACTAAACAACCCCACTTGAAAGCACCAAAAACCTCCATGGTTCACAGCTAACTGTTTCAGACCATCGAAAAACTCAAGAGCCAGAGGATTTTCAAGGCAGGTGCTAGGAGTATCGCGAAGAGCCAGGGAGGTCATCTACCATCAGGTATACCAATCCAAGGGATATTTTTAGAGGTTGGTGCAAAAACAACTCCGTGATCTCTCGTCCAGTACCCTCTCAGACCCAGATAGCGGATTTTCTTCACCTTAAGAGGAGACGTAACTTTTCTGGCCTCTACTATTAAGGGATACAGAGCATAAGGCAGCGGTTCAGACACAGAAATCCTGGACTTGTCTGCCAATAAGGACTCTAGACCTTATCAGATCATCTTCCGAGACTACCAAAGAGAAAGTCAGATCCGACTTTCAGCGTAACCTAGGACGGTCCTAAAGTTCTCATGTCCAGAGTCAATCCTTGCAAGAGATTTCATTTAAAGATCTCACAATGAAGACTCTATTTTTTGGTTTGCTTGGCTTAAGAAGCAAAGAGTCAGGTGAAGATGCCTCTCAATAAACCGCTGGTTTTAGGAACGGCAAAGCTATCTGCTCTCTACAATTAAGCTTTAGCTAAGAATGAACGGCCTTCTGCAAACATGGCCCAAGTCTCGAGATTGCAACTGGCAGAGATCGCAGGTGAGGAGTTAGGAGAGAGGTCTCTGGTCTGCAAGAGCTCTGAGAGCGTACTGCAAAGGGACGGGCGAATTTACGAGGCAGGTCAGGAGGCGCTTTTAAAGCTCAGTTACAGTTCTCTCTAACACGTCAAAGAATGCGTTATCCTTTTTCATGACAGTTGATGGGCGAAGCGTATTCAGAATGTAATGAAGCTGACCTTTAAGCTTCTAAAGGTTAGTAAAACCCATGAGGTCAGAGCGGGCGTAACCCCAGCCTTTGTGACAGAATAGGTCCCAAAGTATCATGGACTCTACCTTCTGAGAAGTCAGTGTTTTTTCTACTCTAATACTACGAAGCAAGTAATAACGCGAGATCACTGCTATACATCAACGCGAGCAGCTAACTCAGTAGTGGGAGAGGGGACTACCCTGCAATCAACATAATTCATGCCCTTGATTTGCCTTGGAATAGTTGTAATCTTATGGTTGTTTGTGGAGATGGACGAATCTTCCGCAATCATTGATTTTAGTCAGGTAATCAGTTTGTTCTCTTGGCAGTGCCCGGAACAAGGGTATTATAGGTTGTCTGTCACATGTAGGTTGGTATACTGGTTACAGCCTTGAGTGTTCAGCTCCCGAGTGGATCGCTGACCTCTTTAAGGAAAGCGGCATGATACGAGGGGGAGTTCATTGAAGCCAGCTTTCCTTAAACCAGGTAAGAACCTTAAGTTGGTTTATTAACCCTAAGCAAAATTCCAAAGATGTTATTGCTTGACCCTCCACCAAAGGTGTACAATCAGCTTACATATAACTACCATCAGATAGCTTAGGGTCGATATTTTCTCATAATAAATAAATTTTTAAACATACTTACCTGCAGTTATATATGATTAAATTCCCACCCTCCTCCCCCCTCTAGAGACTAGGGGCAGAAGATCTGAGAACAGTTGAATGGTTCAAGGTACCTGCAGAGGGCGCACTAGTGGTACACCTGACTACCCATCAAGCATTGCCGTGAGTTTTGAAATTCTGCCACGCGCCAGGGACTTAAGCTATATATATAACTACCAGGTAAGTATGTTCAAAAATTTATTTTATTATGAAAATATCATTTTAAATTTTGTAAAGTGTATATTTAGGGAAAAATATTTGATTCTGTGCATGAATTACACTATTGTGAGGGTATACTAGAATAAAATATTGAAAACAAGCCAAATTATCAGTCTGTTATCAAAGACTTACAAAAAATTGCTTACAAATCACAAACTTATGAAAAATTGCTTACGAATCACAAACTTATGAAAAATTGCTAATGAATCACAAACTTTTGAAAAATTGCTTACAAATCACAAACTTATGAAAAATTGCTTACGAATCACAAATTTATGAAAAATTGCTTACGAATCACAAACTTATGAAAAATTGCTCACGAATCACAGACTTACGAAAAATTGCTTACGATACATTGGCAGTTAGTGGCTTGTTTTCAGTAATTTTTTATAAATAATAAAATGTTGAAAACAAGCCGAATTATCAGTCAGCTATCACAAACTTACAAAAAATTGCTTATGATATGTCGGCAGTTAGCCTGTCAGTCATTTGCAATGAGTGGATGTAAACAAAATCATAGCACCGCCCTGGTGGCCTGTTGCAGTAACACATAAACGTTGTTTATATATGGTAAATTTCGTTTAGTTTCCTTTAAAGGTGAGTGTCAGTTTACATATGATTTCATGCTTTATTCCAGTAATATAATTTACTGTAATGATTAGGCTTGTTTTTCAATGTTTTATTATTAGCAACAATTTTTGTGCCTACCCAGTATGCTCGCCGTACTTACGGCACCCGGTCTCCCATCCGGACACGGCAGTTTTTTGGTACATTTAAAAATAAAAGTGTCTAATACGCCAGCAAATATGGTAAGTCATAAGTTTGGCAGTATTGTTTGAAAGCCTAGGCTAGTACAATCTACCAAAAATGAAAATCATTTAGTTTGTAATACACAAACTGTGTTTGTGTATTACATTAGAACACCCTCGGTTTACTTCTTTAGTACATAAGGTATTTCTTGATGATGAGTGTTTAAAGCAAATTCATTTTAAGAACACTACTAAAAAATAGTTGATCATTTTCTGTTTTACTGGAATAAATGATTTCTCGTTTCACCTCATAATATCATGAAGCTTTACTTGTATGCCTGTATGTGTTTTTACATCTACAGTGTTGACGTTACCATCTCTACATAGTATGTGCATTTGTGTGTGTTTCATAGCCCAGTATCATGTTTGCCATTTGCTTTTTTGCTTTGCTTGATTTTCGGTACAGTATTTCAAATTTAGTTGACTCTAAGTATGATTATCACACATCATAACAAAACATAAGAGAATATTTCACCACTGTTGATATTTCGTCTCTCTCTCTCTCTCCCTCATACCCTATGCACATGACGGTGATTATCTTTTGGGTTGTAAAAATAAAGTGAGAAAATACCGTAAAAATATAAATGACAATAGCATAAATAAAAAATCATAGGCATAACAATGTGAAACAACCTCTGGCAAGTCAGATGTCTACGTAGCCTTCTTCACCCATCCAACACTGCATCCCCACCCCCTCCCAGCCAGAGAAACTGCTCCCCGGTTCCACCCACTTTCCAGGACAACTCCTTCTCAGAATTCCTCTACACAGGTGTACTGCCCCTCCTCTCCCATGGCACACCATCTGACCCACTTCCTTGGAAACTTCTTTAGGCCTCCCCCACCCCCTACAGTCCTTTCTCAGTCTGTCTGAGTGTAAGTGTTACCAACATTTTCTTGAGGCTGTGCAGCATTGCAACCATCAGAGAGCAGTTTTTAGAAGTTTTAAAAATTTATATGTATATATCTTTGGTCCCTGGTCCACATGTGTTGGATAATGTCAAGTTTCAGGTAATAACGATCTGGATAACTGAAGGATTACTGTAATTTGAGAGACTATCCTCCGCTTCAGGAGTAAGTCTCCTTTAAAATAGGTGACAGGTTTGTTTTTCTGTTGGAACAAGAAATCATAATTTGAAAGTATTTGTATTTTTTCCAAGGTATTCAAACCAGAACCCTTTATCATAATCCCACATTAGCCACCTCACATAATCTCTGATGCTGAAGGAAAAAGTGCTGGCTTATGGTAAGTGAGCGGAGGACACCCGCCACTTACTGGCCTGTCACCAGTTAAACAGTCTTCTGCCATTTCATACTTATACTGAGGAATACAGTAGGCTATATAAAAGACTTCAGGAAAGATACAAATTACTTGAAAATTTGAGAATTACCTTTAACACACAAACCTGAAGTCTCTTATAATCCCACCTTTAATAGCCCCTCATTTGTTCCCAGTTGCCAAAAGAAAAAGTGATGCTATTTACTGAGAAAGTGGGTTGGTCCTCTACCCCATCACTTGGCTACAGCTGCTTAGGGGCCTTGTTACCAAACCTCAGTGACTAGACCAGTGTTGTAGGGCTTTTTTTCAATACAGTACACTTTTGGAGATGAGTTGTCAGAGAACAGATTTAGAGGTTAA
The DNA here is from genome assembly GCF_040412425.1 of Macrobrachium rosenbergii. Taxonomy (NCBI): domain Eukaryota; kingdom Metazoa; phylum Arthropoda; class Malacostraca; order Decapoda; family Palaemonidae; genus Macrobrachium; species Macrobrachium rosenbergii. Next base: position 32,327,432 of record NC_089749.1, on the reverse strand, counting down.
TAAGAAAACTCACATATTGTCTATTTCTACTTTAATAACCTTAATATTACAGTGGTCTGAAGACCTTCAAAAAGAACCTTATAATTTTATTTAAATTTGCCACAGTTTATTAATTATCATCTTTCAATACTAACCATACTTATTTCATACCTACCACTGAAGTTTATCGAAACAATCTTCCTATACCCAACTTAGTCTAACTTAATACTACCGATAATCAAAATATTATCAACAAATCTCCAACTCTGGCGCATGTCCCAAAATAGTTCCTTAGCTTTCTCAGTACCTCGTCTCAGAGTAATCCAAAGAACAATCAAGAAAGTCAACACAATTTGGGGATCACCATGGAGTTTATTTTAGCTATGACATCCAAGCTGAGGGCAGAAATTACTTAGAATCTCTTAATGTAGTGTTTTCTACACAAAAGCACTTCACTCTTCTCTGATCCCCATCCCATTTGGGACAGAGGCTGTCTTAAGTAACTGCTGTATACCATGGAATGGAACATAAAATGGATTTGGTCTTACCAGCTGTTCGACTGATTTGTCAGTTGCCAATAGACTTATTCCAACTGCAGTTCCTGTTGGTAGATATCTATACCCGATGTTGCTTCTGATAAGGGAAGGATTCCAAACAGATGAAACCTACCACACATCAGGTGAATGGGAGCCACTCACTCTACCCTAACACTCAAGCAAACTGCAAGTAAAAAAGAGAAAAGAGACATGAATAATCATGCACCAACACAAAATAATTATAATAAAAAACAACAAACAATTGATTTAAAAAATGCAAGCCTCCTCTCACAAACCCAATTTTCCATACTACCACCACAGTGTACGCCAAAGGTATTCCGTATAAAAGACTTTGGATTTGTATTTGTTCATATACAATATACAACCGTTGATCCTTTACAATAGGAGTTACACTTTCAGTGAAGCTGGAACGGCCGTTTAACTTTTGAACAAGATGGTTAGGCAGTTAAATACTGTCCGGTTGGCGGGAGTCCCACCTGCATGGATGTAAACATGCCAATTTCCTTTCGGCCGTTGAGTGATTTGGATGTGTCTCCTCTCTCTGCCTAGCTTGCCGTTTTGCTGTTTTCTCAGTGGGCTCTTTCTGTTTTTTGTGATTTATTGCTTGATTGTGTGTTTGTTATTTCATCATTATGCAAACCCACAAACCATCTAAGCCCGGGCGGAAGGGTAGTGTCTTTCGTGTGTGCCCAGGTGTTGACGGTAAACTATGCACACACTTCTGCTCTCCTATTAGTGTTGACCCTCATATCTCTGCACTAGTTTCAGGAGACATGATTGCAATCCTAATTCAACTCTAGTGAGTGGTGTTCCTGGTCTCCAGTGCAGTGGGTGAAGTTTACCAGTAGGAGGCAGTACAAGAAGAGGGCTTCCAAAGCATCGTCCGGTGGTTACACGCTGCCAACTACGCCTTTGGTAGCTGACTTCTTTTTCGTTTCTGCCTCGCATGCCTGTCTACTTTAGGAGCAATCTCCCCCTCGTCGTCTTCATTTGAATCATCAGGTGAAGATCGGGGGTGGAGGGTTGGCTGGCGATCAGGACGACCTCGGTTTGGTGGTCCACTTGTTCTGAGGGGGGAAGCTTCTTCCTCGGGGCGAGAGGAGGTAACCTCCCCTAACCTGACTTTGTCTTCTTCAGGTCAGGTGGACAAATTCCGAGAGACTTGGGATCTCCATGGGTCTCTCAGGGGTTCCTCCAGTGCAAGGTCTGGTTGCACACCTCAGCTTACGGTGGCAACACACCCTCTGTCACTGCTACCACCACTACGGTGACAATGATGGCGTTTGCAAAGACAACCACCTCCATTTCCACGCACCTGACCCTGATGACCCCAGCTGTGATGGATCAGACTGCGCCACGTGCTCCTGCCCCAGGTTACGCAGTAACCCTACTGCCTGCTGTGCCTGCTGTTCCTGCTGCCTTGATGATCCTGCCACTACCGCCTGCATGGGCGACCAACTTTTGACTGCGATCCTGAAGAAGATATCCAGGAAGAAGTCGAAGAAGGGGTTTCGTAAGGTGTCATCGTCGTCTTCTTCATCTTCATCTTCTGCTACCTCCTTCCCTTCTTCTGACGCTCAACAGATGGAGAAGAAGGTTGCTTCTCCCAGCCTTAAGAATACCTGTCTCGGTGCTTTTAAGGGGCTGCTTCCTCCCACAGAGGTGGCAGTGGGATCTCTCGTTGGCTCTCCCCAGCCTGGAAAAGGGGGGGAAAAGGAAAGAAGAAGGGAGGACAATAGGGGCTGTGTTCCTCCAGCTGCTGCTATTGGTGGGGTTGCCTGTTGAGCCATTGTGCAACATGGCAGTGATATGGATCCGAGACCTGGGTAGTGAATGTCGTTTGGAAGGGCTATTTACTCCCCTTCGAGTCTCGACCACCCCTCACCAACAACCCGGTCCATCTCCTAACCTACGTACCTGGCTCACCGAAGGATCTCGCCCTCCAGGAAGAGATGCAAGTGATGCTGAAGAAAGGTGCTGTAGAAGTTGTGACAGATCAGTTCCCAGGATTTTACAGCCATATCTTTCTCATAGAGAAATCCTTGGAAGGTTGGAGACTAGTCATAGATCTTTGTCTCCCTTGAACTGATTCGTTCACCAGACTCGGTTCATTGTGGAATTGGAATGTACCTTGCTCACATCCATCAGGGAGACTGACTTCATGCTTACGGTGGACTTGAAAGATGCATATTTTCAAATACCCATCCATCTGTCCTCTTGCAAATACCTACACTTTATCCTCAAGGAAACAGTACTCCAGTTCAGGGTACTTTGCTTCGGCTGTCGACTGCTCCCCAGGTGTTCATGTTCATGTCTTAGCTTGGGCTCATTTACACAGGATGTCTGTTGAGGTATCTTAATGATTGGCTTGTTGTGGTGAGCTCTTGCTTGCAGTTGCTGCAGGACAGAGATTGACTCCTTGAATCTCAAGAAGTCCCATCTCATTCCCAAGCAGAGGATAAAGTGCCTGGGCATGCTGGTCGATATGGCAGCAGCAAGAGTCTTCCCCGCAGACTCGCATATCAGCAAGTTCAGGAAAACAGTGCAGTTGTTCCTGTCTCAACGGGAGCAACCAGTTCGGCAGTAGCAAATCGTTCTCGGTCACCTGTCGTCCTTGGAGAAGCTGGTCCCTCATGGGCGGCTTCACCCTCATTCTCTCCAGTGGAGTATGAAGGAGTTTTGGTCCCAGGCTCGAGATCCCCAGTCCTTTCCTATTCTCCTCTCAAGGGAAGTAAGACAGGACCTAGACAGGTGGATGGACGACAGGAACCTCTTAATAGGAGTAACTGCATACTCCCCCTCCTGACATGCTTCTTTTCTCAGACGCATTGAACGAGGGATGGGGTGCACACTTGGAAGAGTTGCTGGTTTCAGGTGTGTGGGACCAAAACGACAAGCACCTTCACCTCAACATTCTGGAACTCGAGGCACCCTTCCTGGCCCTCCCAAGAGTTTCAGGATCGAGTGATAGGACACTCAGTGGTGTTGATGATCGACAGCACCACAATAGTGGCATATGTCAACAAGCAAGGGGGTCTAGTATCCCTTCTACTACATCAGTTGACAATGCAGGTGCAGGAGTGGGCAGTAGCTCACTTGGTAGAGCTGTCAGCCAGATACATTCCAGGCAAGAGGAGTGTAGTGGCGGACAAGCTCAGCCACCAGAATCAAGTGATAAGGACAGAGTGGTCCCTTCACACATACATTACGGAAAGGCCGTTTGAGGTAACGGCCCCCCCCTTCCATCTGTCTGTTTGCCACCCAGCATGACAGAAAGCTCCATGTATTCTGCTCCATTGTACCAGACCCATGGGCCGCTGCAGAGGACACCTTTCGACACCCATGGGACAACGTTGACACCTACGCCTTCCCTCCGTTTTGTCTGATTCTCAAGGTAATCAACATAGTGTTGATCACCCCAAATCTCAGAATGACCCTGATGGCTCCCAAGAGTCCACATGCTGCTTGGTTTCCAGACCTGCTGACTCTACTTTCCGAGGCAAAGAGAGAGATTCTTCCCAGACACACCATCTGTTTCAACCACACGTAGAACAGTTCCATCAGGCAGTGTATTCCCTGTCTTTTCGTGTTTGGAGACTATCCAGCATCTCTTGTGAGCAAGAGGCTTTTCTCACCGCACAACAACGAAGATGTCTGGGTATCTCAGGCAGTCCTCTGCAGCGGTATACCTGGGAAAATGGGCGGTCTTCTGTGGTTGGTGTTGTAGACGGGGTCTCTCTCCGGTTGGAGTCATTATTCAGCAGATAGCATACTTCCTCGTCTTCCTTCGCTGAGAGGAGCTTCTCTCTGTCTCAGCTGTGAAAAGTTATAGGGCTGCCCTGGGCAAGTTCCATGCCTAAGAGGAGTGGACATCTCCTCCTCACTGGAGATTTCTTTGCCGATGAGAAGCTTCGAAAGATCTTGCCCACCCAGGGACCTCAGCCCACTGAGTGGGATGTGACTCTTGTTTTGAGGAGCTTGACTTGTGCACCGTATGACCCTATACGAGAGTTGTTAGACAGGGATCAGACCCTCAAGACGGTTTTCCTGCTAGTCTTGGCATCGGTGAAGAGAGTAGGTGAACTTCATGGACTTTCTTTCAACGTTAAAACACTCCAGGGGATGGGATCAGTTATGCTCAATTTTGTCCCAGAATTTGTAGCGAAGACTCAGAATCCATCGCCTCCCTGGATGACTTTGTTGCAGTGATCCAGACGAGATGCTATTATGTCCTGTTAGAGTGCTGCTGTGCTATCTTAAGAGAACTCGACATCTCCAGCATGAGTGTCGACGACTCTTTGTTAGCACTGGCTCGTCCAAGAACACAGTCTCTTTCTGGCTTCGTGAGACGATCAAAAGGGCGTCCTCTGATGCTAGGGAAGACGACACCAGTGAGTTCCTTCCAAGAGCTCAAGAAGTCCAGGGATATTGGTCCATCCCTCACTTTCCGGAAGAATCTGTCGGTTCCTCAGGTACTGAAGGCAGCAGTGTGGTCACGCCAGACCACCTTCACATCATTTTACCTTCGGGAGATTGCCCACAAGTCCTTGGACACCTTTTCGTTGGGTCCTGTGGTGGCTGCTCAACAAATTGTGTAGCTTACCCAGCTCATCTAAGAGGACAAGTTGCATCTTGCCTAAGGTGCTTGGTTGTGGAAGGAAGTCTGTATGTGAGTTACTGGCCTCCCTTCCTCTCCCTTCTTCATCATCCTTCATTTTATCGCTACAGGCAGAGAGAAGGATAACGAGCCATCACGTGCTGGAACTGGCAACCGATGCAGGTGAGTGTCACATCGAGCACCCATTCTGTTCTCTATGGTTAGACTTATAGAAGCATTTCTGCCCCGTTCTTTAGCAAGGGGAGAAAGGGGGCCCCCCTGACAATGAAACAAACCCAATATTTATATTTGTTTAATTTCTCCTACTCAAGGATCCTAGCCCTTTGTTTTTAACGATGTCACGTATTTCCCACTCATATGAAAAGTCCCAGAAGTCTGACAACTGAACATGCAGTTCTTACACATGTCAGAGTCATGGAACTCTTCCTCACTCTTTTTGACCAGGAAGAGAATCCAGGTGTGGCAAACTCCAGTCAGTTCAGAGACACTCAGATTCCTCCCTCCAAGAAGTAAGTCTTCCTAATGTAAAGGAGTGATGGTTTGTATATTGTTTAGGAACAAATGATAAATTTTTAAAGTAACTTGTATTTTTCCTAACTATACAAACCTTCAATCTGTTACCCGGGGTGAAAGGCAAATTGGAATGTTTACATCCGGGCGAGGGGGACTCCCACCAACCGGACAGTAGTTAACTGCCTAACCACCTTGTTCGAAACTTAAACGGCTGTTCCAACTTCGCTGAAAGTAATTCCTAATGTAATGGACCTCAGGTTTGTATAGTTAGGAAAAATACAAATTACTTAAGAAATTTGTCATATTAAGAAATTTCCAAATTACTGTTTTTATTATTGTTGAAAACACTCTGACCTCATAATAGATGGACCCAGATTTTAAATAGCAAAATTTTGAAACGAGATAAGCATAAATATAAAGTCCTTACTGACCAATAATACAGTATGTGGGCTTATAATTAGGACATGTTATTTACTGTATGCAGATTGGCTGTGCTGGTGGCATGTCCATGAGTTGATGACTTCGTTTTAGTTGGTTTGCTATGCATGTTTAACGCGGTAAATTAAAGTAGTGACTTAAGCTGATATATCATATTGATTAGTATTGTAGGTTTTTGGTTCATTTACTCTAAAAATACTGTACCTTTTTTTAAGTTCATTAATTGTAATATTTAATAGGCTTCTCTGTTGTTGACATACAAGCAAATTGAAAAATTTTGAAAAGGTTACCAAGTGATTTATGCAGAATTATTAGAAGTACAATTTAACATTTTATTGCATAGTAACACTGTAAAAACTCCACATGAACAAGACACATTTTATCACAGAGAATCTGAACACAATGAGAACAAATGGTGGGTGTGTCTTTGATTAAAACACTTTTGCTGTGCATAGTAAGACTTAGCCATAAGCCCTTGTAACATACAGCAGTTTTATTTTTACATGCTTTTATTTAACTTGACTTCTGCATCTGTCTGTTTGGGTCAAAGACTCCACATCTGTATGTTTGGGCCAAAACTTGTAACTCAATTTACAACCTGTTCCCTTCATTCGATGGACTTGAAATTTTGCTTGGTTACTCAGTCCCAGTTACAATACAACCTTACATGATCAGTAGGTCAGCAGTGACTTCTAGTGACCCTACAGTGACTTCTCCCAGTATCTTAGGATTAGTGTGAAACTTCGGATTTTTCATACCTTCTTTGACTCGGTAGAATATAAGTTAATAACTATGGATTTTTCAACCCTTCTTTGGCTCAACAGGATATACTGTAACATTCAATTTCTTTAGCTACTGTCATAGATAAGTTACAGTATCTGTCAAAACTAAGAAGTATTTTTTTTTTTAGACATCGGGATTATCTTAGAATTAATCATGTCTACAAAAATAAAAGTGTGGGAGCCAAACATGGAAGGAAATGCTACAAGAAATAAAAAAAATATATATTTCCTTTCTTGTAGCATTTCCTTCCATGATTGGTGCTTATGCTTTTATTTTTGTAAATATGATTAATTGTAAGAAAATCTTGGTGTCTCTCCAAAAATTATTTTTAATTTGCAATGAATTTTAATAAAGGCATGTTTAAAATTTTTTTTGATTCTTTATTAGCTAATACTGTAATGTCCTAAGTCAGTCATTTGAGATGAGTGGAAATACTGATAATTTTTATATAAATTCAAGTTACTACTTGTCCATTGACTTGTATACCATAGTCTACCAGGAAAGTATCTTTGACCATGTGTGTTTTTTGTTTTTTATGATATTTCTGGTCTTGTACTATTTTAACTAAGTACTGTATAATTTATGCACTTCACTCAGATGTCATGCATAGGAGTTCCAATTACTGTTTAGCAAAGACAACCTTTCTTTACGGTTAGTATAGGCCCATGAAAAACATAACTTTGGCCATTAGGATGCATACTCAATTTCTGTACCTTAAAAATTTGTGATTTTCATGAGAATTTGATCAAAGTTAGGTCTTGTGCCTGTAATATTTAATAAAGTCTGGGAGACATCTTGCTCTAGACAAGGAATCTTTTGGTGGTGGTAGTGGGGTGAGATTCCTCAGCCATATTGGAGGTTCGTGTTCCCTGCAAGCTCTGGTTTAAACCATAAGATTTTCTCGTAAGATTTTGCATTACACCCCATTTGTATATATGAAAACATCAGCATTTAGAATATATAAGTTTATATAACAGTTGTACAACAAATCTGTCCCCAAATATGTTCACTCATTGTAATACAATAATCTTTAAAGTTTTGGAATCTTGCCTTTGCTAGATTTTCTATGATTGAGATCAACAACAACAAAAAAGTCTTGATTTATATAGATAATTTTAAAATTCATTTGTGATGCACATTACATAGAGCAAATGATCTTTCTGAAGAAATCTGATGATTAAGTGGCACTTGAGATATTGAAAGAAACATGCTGTTCGAAAATTTTTGTAAGTCATGGTTAACTTGTTAAAGAAGCGTCTTTTATCTTGTTTAGCAAAATGTTGAAATGTTTTGAAGACTGGTATTTGACTAAAAAATGTTTTCCTTTATTCAAGTTTTGGATGCTCAGACCTCCATGGTGATGGTAGAGTTCATGAAGTAACAGGACCAGAAAATCCAAGTGGATTTGGCTTTGAACTAACAATGCGCCTCAAAAGAGAACCAGAAGAAAAAAGTCCTCCCACTTGGCCAGCAGCAATTATGCAAGCCCTTGCCAAGTATGTTTTTCAGTCTGGTAAGTGTTAGTCATTACTTTTCCGGTTCAGTGTAGTATGATTTAGAATTCTTTGCTGCCTTTTGGAAACTAGAGCGTACTCATGTCTGCATCAGCACCTGTCATTTAGCTTATTTGATTAGATTACAGTACAGTATCTTATGCTGGTGTAAAAAAAATTGACTATTTGTGAATGTAACTTTAGCATTATAATATAGAAGGTACAGAATGCAGCATAGCTTAAAAAGGGAGTGACTTGTAATGTTCGTGCTCTAACATTAGTATCAGGATGAATGAGGTAATTCCACTTTATAATAATTGAAACATAAATGGATGGGATTTGAAATTCCAAGCATTTCATGTGTGCTGATAAAAAAATTAGTGACATTTACTGCATCGTTTGGAAAGGATGCTATGTGAGGGGACTGGAATATTTTTCTTAATATTATACGAAAGTAGTTGGTACTGTATTGTGTGTGTGTTAAGACTGCAAATTGTGAAAGAAAAATACTGTAAGTTTATTATGAAATAAAGCTACAGTACATACTTATTTTCCTTATATGAGATGATATTGTAGGATTAATTTGAATCAACAACTACTACATTAGATATATTTTTACCAAACAGAATCTACATTATGTGTGGGTGACCATGTTTCCTGGCACTGTCCTCTTGACAATAGTGAATCACGCGTCCAGCATATGTTAATGGGTGAGGATCCTGAATTGGGTAATGTGGAAACACCCAATGGACCTGTCCAATTTGTACAAATAGTTGGAGTAACAACAGAAGAACTGAGAGCAGCTCAACACTGGAATGGGCTAGGGGTCATAGATATCATCAAGAGAATGCCTGGGTGAGTATATATTTTGTATGATTCCTCAGATGGCATTAGTAGTAGTAGCTGCTGTAGCATAAGTGGAACTGTAGTAGGAATACCTAATTTTTTAAGACCACTGAGCTAACATTATTACCCATGAAAGGGCAGTTAAGAATTTCAAGTCAGTGCTTTGGTTACACTATTTCTTATTAACTTAGTAGGGCTGACCCAATGGGTTTGCTCTTATTAAATGTACAGTAGAACCCCAGTCCTCGACTGTACTAGAACTCGAAATAATCGGATATCAACACGAAATGTTGAGTAAATTTTGCGTCGGAGCTCAAACAACAAACCAGAATCCGACCCAATGAATCATATGATGTTTGTAGAAAAAGTTTCGCGACTGCCGCTAGTTGGCGTTGTTGGTGGCGTTCTTCCCATGTTTATTTAAAAGCATTTAAAGCCCACACATGCTGCTGTTGCTGCTGTTGAAAAACAAGCCATATTATCACATTAAATTAATAATACAGTATTTATAAACCGAATTACTGCATGTCGTTATCATAAAATTAAAAAAATTTCCGAAATTACGCCGAACTCGGCAGCTTGTGGCAGATATAAACAAACCATAGCGCCGCCCTGGTGGTGTATCGCGGTACTAATTACATAAACATTTTGTTTATATCTGCCACAAGCTGCCGAAATTCGACGTAATTCGAAATTTTTCTTAATTTTATGATAACAGACATGCAGTAATTTGGTTTATAAATACTGTATTATTAATTTAATGTGATAATATTGATTATTTTTCAATGTTATCATTATTAACAACAGTTTTCATGTGTACCTGTTACAGTACATTCTGGTAGTGCCTATAACCTAGCCTATGGTATATCATCGGTAATACGGCCGCATTGGTCATAGGCCAACTTTTTTGATACAGTATGCATTTAAAAATGTAAAAAGTGCTTCTGATACGGTAAGTTATTCAACTCTGAACCTATTTAATTGTAATTTGTGTAAAGTTTTGTATAAAAAGGCAAGGTTGGGGTAATGACTGGTGGTCAGGAATGGATTAATCCATTTTCAGTTATTTCTTATGGGAGAAATTAACTCAGAATTTGACAAAATCAAATCTCGACACTTCTTCTGGAACGAATTAGCGTCGAGAACCAAGGTTCTACTGTATAATGATTGAATAATTTGAAAATGTGTAGGATACTGAAAAATTCCATTATAGGTTTTATTTTCAAAACTTGATTTACATATACTAAATAAGGAAGAATAAGTTTGATTAGGTGAAGCATGAAGTCAAAAAATTATTTTCTTCAAATAATTTCAACAATTGACATATAACAGAGTTTATCTTTGTCCTCTTTCTGTAAATATACAGCTATAGTATAGTACTGGTTAAGTTTGGTTACTTTTATATTTTTAATTTTTTGTACTTTTGAAATCAGACTTTTTTTAACAATGGTAGTGGGGATATAGCATCAGTTTACCACATTCAAGCTCTTCCTTAATGTACTTCAAGACTGGGACAAGCATTTTCCTTAACATATTGATACTGCAACCTCTTGATATTGTAGATTTGTGGAGCCAAGCTGTACCATGATTAAAATTCCTTTAACAGGTAATCATTAAATTAGGCAAATATTTTATGTGCCTTAGGAAGACTAATTCTTTGATATTTGTGAACTGTTTAAGCTATACTGGACAGTTCACTGTTATCAAGATAATTCATGTTTGAAATTAATAATTTGAGGTGAAAAAGTGCACATGGACTTCCAGGCTTTTTCTCCTTTGATCACTCTAAGAACTAACATATGAGGAACCCTCAGTTCCTCCCACATTAAGCTTTGTACAGTACAGTATATACTTTTTTGAATATTTGAATGTTTTTTATTAGATCTTTGAAGATATTATTCAGAATTCCTTATTTTGTTTAGTTTTTGAATGTTATGTCATGCTGTATTCTTTCACAGTGCAGGAGGGCCATGGATGGTTACTGATATGCGTAGAGGTGAAAGTATTTATGAATTAGAACCCTCTGTTGCTGAGGAGATAGAATCTGGCATAGAAAGTGAAGGTTCCAATTTGTCTGGCGTATCTGCAAGAATTGCTTGGGCTGAAGGAGAACATGAAACAGTAAGTTTTGCTTCTTTAGAACAGCTGCTGTGAAATGCTTTACTGATAGGTCTTTTGCTATGATAGTTTAGTATGCAATGCAAGTTATACATACTGTTTAGTTGATATATAAATTGAAATGTGTTTACTCTTGATAGAGATAAACTGATGTAAAGTAGCCATGTTAAATATTTTGTATTTTCCTTTTATAGTTTGCTTGGCAAAAGACCATTGGCCTATAACTAAGATGAGGAAAAATTTTTGGTAAGTTCCAAATTTATAGTAATTCAAGCTTCAAAGCATATTTTTGATGTTTGAAAATTATAATAAAGGTACTGATAACTAATTCATATGCTATATACTACCATTTAATCATGTTCAGATTGAATACATCTTGCTTATGAACTGAAGCTTTTTCCAGTACTTCAGAAAGACCATACCACTTAATATAGTTCATTTCATGGTTAGTTATCCTACAAGTACTGTACTGAATTTTGAAGTGAGACTTGGGGTACAAGTTTTCTACACATTTGGTGAGCACGACTATTTTTTATATGATTTGCCCGTCAATGCTAGGTTGCACCTAGCTATGCCACTTAATTTTAGTTTTGATTCTTGGTGAATGAAAGTTATGAGACTTGGAGTTTGATATTTTTTTCTTTTACCATAATTGTCTTGAATTTTGGTTTGAGGGGTTTCTACCATTATGTAATGTGAATGTATTTAGAGTAATGAATTTGTATGTAACAAGAAAATTAAAATTTCTACAAAGGATGTAAAAAACCTACATGTATGTAGCAAATAGTCCCAACACTTCAGTCCCTTTTCAGAAAAAGAGAACAAGTGAGTTGTAACTCCACAAGGGTGACCCATTGTCTGCAGCAATAGCTTTGACCATTGTTTTGTGTGCCAGTTTCTGTTAACTGGCCATTATGATAAATCACAGGTGGCTTTTAGCTTTTGCACATGTTATTTCAGATGTTTATTTATTCCTGGCATTCATTTGCCTTTTCAGCTTAGTAACTGGAGAATTGAGCAAGAAGTGGCAATTGAAGTTTTCTTCTTCATTTTCAAAGACTGAGTGGAAGAGTTAAGATCATGAAGTTAGCCCCAACCCGCTTTTTTTTGTGAGAGTCTCTATTCTGGCATAAGTTTTTCATTTTTACATTCAGTAATTTCCTTCTAATTGTTGTTTACTAGAGATCGGGAATTGTTCTTTTTAGAGCATCATGTTTGATATTTTGTTTTGTTGTACTGTATTTGGACATTCACTCATCATTCTGAATTTGACCTCTTGGTGTGTAATGAGGAAGAGGCCCTTTTATACACACTGAGAGTGATAAAGATTTACTTGAGTAGATTAAAGCCTATTGGAGGCAAAGCTAATTATTTGTTTTGGTTTAACAGCCCTGTGTCTAAAAAATACAAGTATATAGCCCACATGATTCAATCCCTGTATACAGTGTACGTCAAGCTTTAGAAAAAACTAAAGAAATTTGTCATTCTCCATTTTCAGTTCACACAGTTGTAACATTTTTAGAGAGCTGTAATTTAATACAGTAATCGCTCAGTATCCGACTTGCCATTATCCAAAATACCTGGACGAGGGATCAGGCCCCAAAGATATAAATTTTAAAAAATTTTAAAAAACTCCCCTCTGATGGTTGGCAGTGCTGTGCAGCCTCAAGAAAATGTTGGTAACACTGCCTACAATCAGACTGACTGGGAAAGGGTTTTGGGGGATGGGGGAAGCCTTGAGAAGATTCCTTGGTTGGGATAGGAGGTCGGATGGCTTGCCACCATTGAAGAATAGGGGCAGTAAAGCTGTGTAGAGGAAGGCTCAGAGAAGGGGGTTTGTTTGGAAGGTGGGTGGAGCTGGGAAGCAGTTTCTATGGCTGGGAGCAGGTGGGGATGCAGTGTTGGTTGGGTGAAGAGGGTTAGGTAGACATGACTCAGATTGATAGAGCTTGTTTGGTTTTGTGTTTTTATGTTTATGATACAGTAATTTGCATTTTATTAAAGGATATATACAGTACTGAGATAAGGTAGGTGGGTACAAAGAGAGTGTTCTTCGTTGGAGGGGTGGATAGAGCTGTTGCCTGGCACGCTGTTAGACCAGTGTTCGACTCTCCTACCCGGCTAATGAAGAATTAGAGGAATTTATTTCTGGTGATAGAAATTCATTTCTTGTCATAATGTGGTTTGGATCCCACAATAAGCTGTGGGTCCCATTGCTAGGTAACCAGTTGGTTCTTAGCCATGTAAAATAAATCTAATCCTTCAGGCCAGCCCTAGGAGAGCTGTTAATCAGCTCAGTGGTCTGGTTAAACTAAGATATACTTAGGTACAGAGAGAGAGTTCTTCATTGGAGGGGTGGGTAGAGCTCTCGGCTAGCACGCTGTTGGCCCAGCATTCGACTCTCTGACTGGCCAATGAAGAATCAGAGGAATTTATTTCTGGTGATAGAAATTCATTTCTCGTCATAATGTGGTTCGGATTCCACAATAAGCTGTAGATCCCGTTGCTAAGTAACCAGTTGGTTCTTAGCCACGTAAAATAAATCTAATCCTTCGGGCCAGCCCTAGGAGAGCTGTTTGTCAGCTCGGTGGTCTGGTTAAATTAAGGTATACTGTACTTAACTTAGGTACAGAGAGAGAGAGAGAGAGAAACAAACAAACAGAACCATGGTATGTTTGCATCAAAGTACAGTAGGACACGCTCCTTCACTTTTTATTAATATTTTATGCTACAGTACTCTCGTTTATATTTTTACTGTATTTTTTCATTATTTATTTTTTCAAAGCAAAAGATGAACGTAATCATGTTCGTAAGCTATGTTTATGTTGAAGTCTAAGCACAGTAACACACATCCTTTACTTTTCTATTGAAATTTCATGCCACAGTATTCTTGTTTATATTTTTACTGTGCTTTCTTATTTTTTATTCTTTCAAACCAAAAGATAAATGCAATCATGTGCTTAGGGTACGTACGTATGCGCACACTCATTCCATGCTGTTGGTGAACTTGGTACAGCCTGTTTGGTTTTGTGTTACCTACATATGAAATTCGCATTTTAAATATTTTTACGGTGATTAGAGATGAACCATCAACAGTGATAAAATATTCTCTTGTGTACTGTTATAATATGTGTGATTATCATACTTAAAAGTTAACTAAACTTGTAATAAAAACATTACAGTAAATCAAACAAAGCAAAACAAAGAAGTAACACGTACGTATGTACGCATTCATTCAGTGGCGTTGTAAACTTCCTGGAGTTTTAGTTTTGTGATTTTATGTTATGATATAGTAATTCATATTTCATTAAAGGATAAGTACACAGAGAGAGGGGAGGGGGGCAGGGGAGGGGACTGAAGTATGTTTACATTGGCAAACAAATGAATCGGGAAACAGCTGTTTTGCAATTTTTGAGGGATAGTATTTTAACATAAAGGATGTTAGTTCATCTTTGTGTACCTGTTTTATATTTATGCAAAAAAATAAAAATGATACAGTAATTCCATTAATACATTCATTTCTTTTAGGAAGTAAAATATATTTTTCTAATTCTTTCAGTAGTAGGCTCAATCAGTTTTGTTGGGTCTATTGTTTTTTTTTATATATATAATACGATGATAATATATTAGTATACAGTAATAATTATACAGTATAATTCTGTAAGTAAAATAAGGTATATTACCAATACCTTTATCTTTACCCTTAGAGGACAGGCTAAATATATATTAAGCACACCCCCAGACCAGGCAAACTTTAAGGTTGGTCATTTTAAGAAAAAACGTGAGTGGACAGAGGAAGGTATGCAAATGCACATGGTGTAAGGAAAAATTATAAATTTTTCTGTACCTTCCAGGGGAAGTTGAAAGTGAATATTTACAACCCTGTGTGGGGCCTCTTTTCCAAGAGTCTCGTAAAAATATGCTGATTTTACCAAGTTATACGTGTTTTTTCTAATTATTTTATTTTATTTTGAAAAATTATAAGTACAGCTTACACAATATCATAACAGATAAAAACCAAAATCAGTAACAAATTCTGAGTATGTATATTGTAAAATATTTATGATATTTACTGAGAAGGGGAGAAGCAGTACCTTTTTGTGAAGTATACATATTTTTTCTAATATTTCTTTGCACTTTACTTTGCAAAATTACAATTATAGCTGAACTACTGTCATAAAAGATAAGAACTAAAACCAACAGTAATGCCTGGGTATATTTATGAGCAAATGAATAAAAAGATATCCTGGGGCTAGGGAGAGGCAGCACATCCCTCCTTGAAATCATAAGGAACACTGATCCACGTCTCTCCTGTACTGAGCTACTATAGTTGCCATATGTCATTTGTGGCCCATTGAAGTGATATGAACATTTTTCCCGCTGAATTCATCCAAACTGTATGGCGCCCAATATTAGTACTCATAAGAGTTAACCCGGTGTTCGCTCAAAATGTTGTTCAAGTTCATCATATGATCATGCTCGTCCAGTAAAGGTTAAATACAGCTGTAATAGCCTATTTGACTTTTGAAAATGGGTACTATGAGGGTAACACCTGGGCTAGCCTAGGTCTATAGTTCACGCACAGCCTACACATTTTACCCTGTGTATGGTAATACAGTATGGTAACAAGTGATAAGGAAGTTGCTGTATAAATATGCATTAATGGTCATAAAACCATGGTAGGCTGTGGGTAACCACAGGTAGGATACCTGCCTACTGAACTGTGTGATTTACCAGAGAGAGAAAAAGAAAGGGTTGCAGTTTTTTCAAAGTGTATTTATACAGTATATTTTGTTACAAATATTGGGAAAAAGGTAGATAATTGCCTTTTGCATTAAGTTTTCAGTTTAAAGTGTGACGGTTGTTGTTTATAAGCATACTGGGTGTTTACAATTATGTGGTATTGACAAGGTTAGGTGAGGAAGGGTACAAAGTTGCCCTTGAAAACCCCATAGATTTTTTTACCACCCATTATTCAGACTTTGCCCTTATCCAACAGACCCTAGGCTCCATTAATCTGGATAACTGAAGGATTACTGTAAATTAAATAAAATCTAACCATACCAATAATGAAGACTAGTCCTTTCGGCTAGCCCATGAGAGCTCAGTAAATGAGCTCAGTGATCTGGTTAAACTACTAAATAATAATTACTGTTCTTACAGAGGAAAGTAAGACATTGGCTAGGGGCAAAGAGAACAATTCTAAGCATATTCTTTCCCTATTACTCTTTCTCCTCCTCTTCGTCTAGCTCTTCGTCTTCTCTTCCATATGAGGAAGAATAGTAGTCATAGAAGACCTCTCACAAGAAATCCCATAGGATGTCTAGTGAGTGCTTTTCCCTGGCCTGGGGAAGTGATGGTTTTTTGTGTACCTCTGGGTTCTATTTCCACCATAGTTTGTGTGTGTGTGGTGATCCCTGGAAAGTACATCTGCAACAGGGTGTTCATGCACTACAGTTCTCTTATGTATAGTAGCCATGAGCACTGTAACATTCTGTGTATAAACTTGGGGTGTTGCCATGTTTGTTCAGAATGCCCAGTTTACATGTACATGATTCCTGGATCATGCATGTGCAATGTTATTCACATTATTGATATGGTGAACAGTTCAGATATTCCCAGTTCGTCCAAGCTGTGGAGGTCAAACATATTACAGTACGTGTGAATTCTCATCTAGGTTCTAGTTAGACTTTGACTGATCATATGGAAGTTGACAGGATATAACGACATTTTGAATGGTAATAGAAATATCTACGGAGTTGTGAATCAGAATATTGGGTGTTACAGCTACCTGGAACCATTTTCTGGGATGGGAGGGCCAGTTGTTCATTTCCACAGTCTTGGTGTGTGAGCTTCTTTTTTGCAAGTGAATCCAACTCTTGTATTAGAGAAAAGGTAAAACTTGAGGGCTTTCCTTTGGTCAGAACAAAATTGTTTGGCTCTCTGCAAACTTAGTGATCGTGTGGAAGTAACCCCTACTCCTTTGTGTAACCCTTTGTCAGTAGAGCATACTGTAGGGTTCACTTCAAAGGTGAGACAGTTATTCCAGCTGCTGTGTTAGTTGTGTGCATGTGGTGTCTTTGATGAGGTTGGTAGTGTCATCTGTGAATCTGAGGGTTCCCAGCTATCCAGCAATTGGTCAAACTACTTTCCTGTTGTTGACACTCCAGGAGAGCTCAGTTTGCCAGAAGATGCTTAGTCTACTCATGTTTTTGCTTGTCTCTTGACTAGTTTTGTCTGTAAGTAGTTGTGGCAGAACAGACCAATCTCTGGTTCTTCTTGAGTAATCCAAAAAGTAAGTTGAGCCAGTGTGGAGATGAAACGCTTTGAGAACCAGGATAGCTTGTTCCACATTGTGGGGCATCTAAGGGAACTGTGGCTTCAGGGTTGGCCATGCCTTCTGTATGCAGCGTCATTGTGTTAAGGATTTATGTTAATATAATACACCTAAATATTAGTTAAAAATATGTGAAGCAGAAACCCACTTGTGGCTACATGAAAAATGAAAGAGCATTCTTGTATTTATAAGAATTTGTAACAGTTACTGTTCTGGGTAAAAAGAAAGCGAAGTATGTCCATCTTATTTTATTTAATGTTTCCTTTCATATTTGCTTTACTGAAGAACAATTTTCTGATATATTAGGTCAAAAGTAGAAACAAATATTATAGTAATTGTTCACCTAATCGATTACAGGAAAAGAAATCAGTTATATATTGGTTATACTGTATATTGAGGCTTGAACTAATTATAAGTAATGAGTTGGTGGGAAACAAAATTATTTGTTGATAAAATTTCTTCATACAAACCTGGTAGTTACAACACATGTTCCAACCTCCCACCCCTGCTAATTTTTTACAAGCCCAAGAATAATCCTGTCTGTAAAGATCTGTCCTCTCATACAGAGTGCCAGCCAACATCTCTTTTTTCAGTATCTTTGAACAGGGACTGAAGCATCTAGGGCATTGTGTGGCAACCAAGAGGGCTAATAATAAGTATAAGAAAATCTATTTTAGTTTTAAAAACTTTAGTTTTTAAGGTGTTTCATGTTCTCACAGTTTTCTTATATGTTGATATAAGGTAATAATGCTATATTGTAAAGAAATATTTGCCTTTCAGAATGTTTTGGGTCCCAAAAAAATATGGGGTTATGGAAAGTGTGGCTGACTAGCTAACTTGCCTGACTTGGAAAGATCAATATGATTCAAAATTTATACATTTAAATCATATATTTTTATTTTCTCTCCAGTTTTGTTTGCTCAGTCATCACAACTACAATACAATACAGTATATTATTATTTTACATGTATTTATTGGCTGAGTGTTATTAAAAGTAGGAAGGTAAACAGGAAGGTCATAAACAATGTCTTATTCCAAGGCAAAAGTTTTTGTTGCTTCTTTTAATTAGGTAGAAATGAAATTTGATGATTATTCAGAGGTTTACCACTACTTAAAAGATCTTTGTTAATGCTATTGCTCTTTGTTCGCTCTCTCTCTATGTTTGACCATCTGCTGTTGTGAGGCTTGAAAGTGTCAGTCTGGTGAACAGTTAAGCTTTCATATCTCATTCTGTTTATATAAAGCATGTTTTGGGTGTGTGAATCTTTTTACTTTATTTTTTCAAGTGCTGGATGTACTTTTAAAAGTCATTTTAGAGTTTTACATTTTGTAGAATTGTGTAAATCTGTGCTGCTTCCTTTGACTTACACACCACCTGCTTCCTGTTCTCTCTCTCTCTCTCTCTCTCTCTCTCTCTCTCTCTCTCTCTCTCTCTCTCTCTCTAGCTCTCAAGCTCTAAATTTAAATTTATCTCTAGTCTCTGTTTCTTGGCAGGCTCCAACTGTATCCCAGGCACCCCCGCTCAGAGAATTAGAAAGTGACCCCTCCGTCAGGGTGACGCATGATGAAAGCGAGCAAATTAAAAGTACCTTACAAAAGGGTCTTTTGCAAGGGGCAAGCAAAACAGCTATTAGTCGAGGGCCACAGGATAACAAGGATGCTAGGTATGCAGGTATATTTATAGATATGTAAATACTAAGTTTTCTTCAATAAAAAAGTTTGTATGCAAACCCATTCATATTAAAACAGTATTTAACTGTCCTGGATGCATCCAAGTGCACAAAGCAAAAAATTCAAAAGAACCATTCTGCCATACATGTTCAGTCAACTCTTGTTATCAATGCTCCTTTTCTAATACCCTGTAGAGAGGTAGTGCTGACAGTGCACCTCATGTGGTGCACTGTAGGCATTTCTTAAGGTTCTTTGCAGCATCCCTTCAGCCCCTAGCTGCAACCCCTTACATTCCTTTTACTGTACCTCTGCTCATATTCTCTTTCTTCCATCTTACTTTCCACCCACTCAATAATTGATTCGTAGTGCACCTGAGAGGTATCTTCCTGTTATATCTTTCAGACCTTTTTACTGTGAATTTCCTTTTCAGCACTTGGCCTTTGGCCTAAATTCCATATTCAGTTCTGCTCTTTTCTAATCTCTAAGTGAGGGGAGAGAGAGAGGTTGCCAAGGTTAATGAATGGGATTGTATAAAAACTTGTTTTATATAAGTGTCTTACTAATCAATTACATAGCCACTAGCTTCCTACCACGACAGTCCAAAAATTCAAATTTCACGGTGGCACCACCATCACTAGTGTAGGTGACAGGGTCCTGCCAACTATTGGGACTGACAGGTACAACTCAGCAGGAAACTACAATTCGTTTTCTGCCAGCTCCCGATTAACATCGGTGGTTTTTGTGCAGTCCTTTTTCATCATTTTTTGGATTTTTTGTTCCAGTATTGAAGTATTTGAATTTTGTGTGGCCTTTTTTCTGATTAGCGATTTGTTAGCTTTGGTTAACATAATTCCTAATTATGATGTCAGATTCTAGTTTTTCTAGTGTTCAGTTTTGTACCGAGGGTTGCAAGACTAGATTAGCTAAAGTGACTTAGGATTCTCAAACTAAGTGCATCAAATGTAGAGTGCAGGAATGTAATAGGGAGGTTACATGTCCTGAGTGCCAGGAGTGGGATGAACATCAATGGAAGGTTTTTAGATCTCATTCAGATAAGCTTGATAGAGATAGAAAGAGGAAGGTGGCTCTTAGAGCCAAAAATAGAGCTAGTATAGAGGCTATCCCTTTGCCTTCAGTGGTCGAGGGTAGCGCTATTTCTTCTCTTATCCCTTTTATGTCTCCCGTCCTTAGCCCTCCTGCTGTCTTATCACATAATCCTTTACCAAGTTCCCATGCTTCTGATCTCAACACCATTGCCAGTCTCGAATCTAGGTTCGCTAAAAAAGTTGAGTTCCTGGCCAATATGGCAATGGAGCTAGGCATGTCTTTCAAAGCTTTTGTAGACAAAGCGTCAAGTGCAAGTGTATTGCAAAGTGAGAGGGTTGTGCATTCTGAGGAGGTGGCTGTTCATCCTACCAGTGCTCCTTGACAAAGGTCCCTGTCCCACTTCCCCGCACTGGGGAGAAGACATACTAGAGGTCGAAGGGAGGCTGGTAGGGTTTGCCCACGGGCAGTTGCCCCCTCAGTTGAGCCTGTTGCCCAGTCCCAGGCTGCGACAGAGTGCCATTGGAAAGGCATCTCTTTTAGTGCTCATCGTCTGTCATCAGATTCTGAGGATCCTTTGTCTGATGGGAGGCATCGTCGGCGTCAGTCTTCCACATCTCATCCGTTAAAGAAGCATTCTGCTGGTGCGGACAGCTCTCCTCCTCCTGTTAAAAAAGTTTAAGGAGGTCAGTGTGAGTCCCCAACCCTCTGGCAGTTTCGTTGTTCCTCCTCCTCCTGGTTCGTCAAGTGCGGCATCAACAGTCGACTTGGGACAGTCCGGAGTCTCTTGGATCTGGAGAACTTCCAGTTTTGTTGCCAAATCACCCGGACCCACATCATAAGCACTTGTTGCCTCAGCCTAAACGTTCTTGTGCTCCTGAGCACCTGCCCTCTCCCGAGCGCCTGGCACCAGCTGCGCCGATTCAGGCTTCTGCTCCAGCACATTTAACGCCAACTGTGGACCGCTCAGCTCCTCCTTCAAAGCACTTGGTGCCATCGTCCCCTTGTCCACTTGCTTCGACTCAAGAGGACTCTTTAGCCCCAATTTGGCACTGGGTAGAGGACCTGACGGGTTTCTTGAAGAAGGAGACTGTTGCCAAGAACAAGGAAGCCTATCTTTCACCTATATTGTCTGATAAGGAAGAAGCTGACCATGATTCTGGCCCTCCCTCCACTTATTCGAGCCTTCTCAGATTCTTTTTAGCACACTTCCCTGACTTTTTCCAGCCTGCACCTCCGGATTCACCTACATCAACTTTTTCTATGAGGAAGCAAGTGAGTGATTCTTGCCTCCCCAAGTTAGTCCTCTCCTCTTCCTTGAAGAGAGCCTTGAAAGAGGTTGATGAGTGGTTGGCTTTTAAGAGGGACCCAGGCAAGGCTATGTTTGCATTCCCTCCTTCTAAGCTTCTAAAAGAAGGTACCATTTGTATACCACTGGAGAAGCTCCTTCCTTGGGAGTGTCTGCCTCCTCTCAGGGGGACTTTCCGGCTTGGTCAACCCTGCGCGGCGCTCTGCTTTCACCTCTGCTAAGGCAATGTTCTCCTCTCCAGAATTGGATCATCTTGTAAGGAATGTCTTCAAGGTTCTGGAAATCTTTAGCTTCCTTGACTGGACAGTGGGTACACTGGCAAGGAAGATTGAGGACAGTCCAGTCCTTTCAGAAGACTTTGCCACGGATTGGTTGAATGTACTGTCTTGTGCAGACAAGGCAGTTAGGGATGGCTCTGCAGAACTTGCATCGTTGTATGCGAAGGGCTCTTTTAAGAAGCGGGAGCTGTGGTGCTCTTTTGGATCCAGAGGAGTTTCCACAAATCAGAAGTCAGCTCTTATGTTTGCTCCACTCAACAAGACCTACCTCTTCCCTCAGGACACCGTGAAAGAGGCTCTGTCTGCATTGCAGAAGAAATCAACCAATCAACCAACGATTTGTTGGCGCAATCCACGAGGCGCCCCAAGGTAGCTACTGCTGTAGTTTCTAAGTCCTTCTCTCCTCTGCAACCCCAGCCCTTTTGAGGAGGATGAGCCAGATCCCAGTCTAGACCTCTTTCCAACCTTCTTCCCCCATTGAAGTCTACCAAACCGGCCGCTAACAAGTGAGAGCTCTGTTCTTCATGCCAGATAGGTGCCAGGTTGACCGGTTTTGGAAGGAAGAGGGAAGCCAGGAAGGCGGTTTTCTGTACACCTCCCTCTTGTTTGATAAGGCAGAAGTATCTGTCTTATGCAACTGGAGAAGCTCCGTCCTTGGGAGTTTCTGCCTCCTCTGAAGGGGACTGCTCCAGTATCTTAGATGCCTCTCGTTGCTCTGCTTTCTCATCGGCCAGAATTCTCTTCACAGCCTCGTAATTAGAGCATCTTCTTAAAGATATATTTAAAGTCTTCGAGCTCTTTAGTTTTCTAGATTGGACGGTGAGGGCCCTAGTCAAAAAGATAGAAGACTGTATGTCCCTTCAAGAGAACTGCATTGGACTGGCTGGGAGTACTGGGATGTGTGGATAGAGCCGTAAGAGATGGAGCACTAGAGCTAGCAACCATCTTCACGACAGGAGTCCTCAAGAAACGAGATTTGTGGTGCTTGTACATGGCAAAAGGAGTCACCCCATCGGGATGTTCTTCGCTTCTTTTTGCACCCCTGGACAAGAATAGTCTGTTCCCGCCGGACACCCTGGAACGGATTTCAGTGGATCTACAGAAGTCGACTCAAGACTTTCTCACTCAGTCCATCAAAAGAACTAAGTCCCCTGCACGAGCCACTACAAGCACAACTACTAGAATGTTGTCGCCCCTGCAGCAACAACCCTTTCGAGGTTCTAGAGGTCGTTTCCAGTCCCAACCCAGAGCCAACCTCCAAACCTCCAGAACCCATTAACAAGACAACACTTACCTCCATCCTCTGTGTTCCAGTGGGAGCAAGACTTTCCCATTTCTGGACAGAATGGAAAAAGAAGAACGTGGAGCCGTGGGTGCTGAAAGTATTGAAAGAAGGCTATGCTATACCTTTCAGGGAGAAACCTTCCTTAACAACCTCTCCCATCAGCTTAACAGCCTACTCGGTAGACTCAGAGGGGTTTTCGGCCCTATCTCAGGAAGTGTCAGCCCTGCTAGAAAAGAGAGCCATGGAAGTAGTCAAGGATGTAAACACGGGGTTACAGCCGCCTCTTTGTGGTTCCCAAGTCATCAGGAGGACGGAGACCTGTCCTGGACGTCAGTGCCCTAAACCTCTTCGTTCAAAGAACGAAGTTCAAAATGGAGACAAATCAGTTGGTTTTGTCAGCCATCCTTCAGGGAGACTGGATGGTTACGATCAACATGCAAGATGCTTACTTCCACATTCCAGTTCACTCGGACTCCAGGAAGTATCTGAGATTCGTGTTCCAGGACAGTCTTTTCCAGTTTCAGGCACTCTGCATCGGACTCTCCACAGCCCCTCAAGTTTTTACCTGGGTACTCGCTCTCCTAGCGAAATGGCTACATCTTATCAGGGATAAACATCTCTCTGTACCTGGATGATTGGCTCCTACGCTCCCCCTTGAGATGTCAGTGCACGGAGGACCTGCAGAAAACTCATCTCGCCCAAGATTTAGGCCTTTTAATAAACTTAAAGTCACAGTTAGTCCCAACTCAGTCTATTCTATATTTGGGGATAGTGATAGACTCTCAGAGTTTTCGGGCTTTTCCATCCCAACAAAGGATATTAACTTGCCGCAGGAAAGTCCAGGACTTCGTAACTCGCCACTCCTGCTCAGCCAACACATGGACGAGTTTCTAGGAACCCTTTCTTCCAAAGAGAAGTTTGTTCCATTAGGCAGGCCTCATACAAGAGCACTGCAATTTTACCTCAAGGCCAATTGGAAAAGGAAGTCGTTCCCAGGCTCATTCATTTTCAGCGTCACTCCCAAATAAAAGAGGACCTCCGGTGGTGGCTAGCGGAAGACAGATTCACAACAGGAAGATCTCTGGCTCCAACGAACCCTGATCTAACGTTGTACTCAGACACTTCGGATTTGGGTTGGGGAGCCCTTCTCAACGACATGGAGGTGTCAGGAACACAGTCGCCTCCTGAAAGAAACCTCCACATCAGCGTAAAGGAATTAAAAGCGATTCATCTTGCACTTCAAGACTTTGCAACGCTACCCTTCCACAAGACAGTAGCGGTTCATTCGGACAGCATGACCATCCTGGCTTATATCAAGAATATCTTCGCAGCGACAAAGAATTTTGTTCTTTGTGCAAGGAGCAACAAGACCCAATTAGTGTCCCGCTTCATTCAGGGCAAGATGAACGTCCTTGCGGACGAATTGAGTCGTGGCAAACAGGTCCCACCGACAGAATGGATACTTAGTCCATAGGTGTGCACCGACCTGTGGAAGCTGAGGGGAAAGCCATCGATAGACCTGTTTGTGACGTCAAGGGACTATCATCTTCCATTGTATTGTTCCCCAGCTCTGGACCCGCAAGCATGGGCAACAGATGCCATGTTGCAGGACAGGTTGAACCTCGACTTTTACATGTCCCTCCCTTCAGCATGTTGAGGGAAGTGTTAAGAAAGTTCTGTGCACACAACAACATGTCAAGGACCTTAGTTGCTCCCTTTTGGCCACACAAGGAGTGGTTCCCTGATCTGTTGAGCCTTTTATTGGACTTCCCAAGGCTACTTCCTCAGAAGAGAAGTCTTCTCAAACAGCCTCACTTCTTCCGTTAACATCAAGGGTTATCCACTCTCACACTGACAGGCTTCAGACTGTCAGGGAGCTTGTCAGAGCAAAAGAATTTTCAAGAAAGGCTGCAGAGGCTATTGCTAAGTGCAGGTGACAATCTACCTCTGCAGTCTACCAATCCAAATGGGCAATTTTTCGGAAGTGGTGCCGGGAGAGCAAAATATCTCCTCTTCTCAAACGTCTGTAGCCCAAATTACAGATTTTCTATTATATCTTAGAACATCGAAAGGACTCACAACATCTACCATCAAGGGTTACAGAGCGATGTTGAGTTCAGTTTTCAAACATAGAGGAGTAGACCTGTCTTCAAACCATGACATCAGTGATTTAATCAAACATTTGAATACTAGTAAGCAAGTTAAAAAGCCCAAATTACAGATTTTCTATTATATCTTAAAACATCGAAAGGACTCACAACATCTACCATCAAGGGTTACAGAGCGATGTTGAGTTCAGTATTCAAACGTAGAGGAGTAGACCTGTCTTCAAACTAAGACATCAGTGATTCAATCAAACATTTGAATACTAGTAAGCAAGTTAAACCCTCGGGAGTCGCTTGGAACTTGAATGTGGTCCTGAACTGGCTGTCAGGATCACCGTTTGAACCTTAGGACTCGTCGTCACTTCAGAATCTTGCGAAGAAGACGTTATTCTTGATGGCACTGGCTACAGCCAAGAGAGCCAGTGAGCTTCATGCCATTGATAAAAGGATAGGTTTCTCACAAGGCAAAGCGGTATACTCGCTAATTTTGGATTTTTTGGCTAAGAATGAGGACCCTGCTAACCCTTGGCCTTGCTCCTTTGCAACCAAGAGCCTGTCAGAAGTACTAGTCCCATCCGATCAAGAGAAAGTCCTCTGTCCTGTAAGAGCTTTGAGAGTATACCTTGAGAGGATCGGCCCCTAATCTTTGGTGTTCTGTGAAAAACCCCAGCTGTCCTTTGTCCAAGAATGCATTTTCATTCTTTTTAAGATCCATAATTTCGGAAGCACATTCAGGATTTCAAGATGATTTACTACCCTTGTGTAAAGTAAAGGCTTATGAAATAAAGAGCAGTGGCGATGTCTTTGGGCTTTCAGACATAACCTGTCTCTCTCTTCAATTTTGCAAACAACATTTTGGAGGTGCAACTCAGTGTTTGCCATGTTTTACTTATGGGACATTGAAACGGTGTACGAACAATGCAGTACTTTAGGTCTGTTCTTCGCAGCTGGAATGGTATTGGTGGATGAAGGGTAGGAGGAATGCCTTCTTTTCCTCTATCCACTCTCCTTGAATAAGGATAGTTGTACTTCTTGGGAAGTCTGGTGGACACTGAGTCATGAGTGTCACCAATCTGTATTTTATGGTTTTGGGCTAAAATTTCATGTGGTGTTGGTTAATTTTATCTGGTCTTTGTTGTTTTATTGTACTGTGCCCAGGGCAAGGGCATATCTACATATTATTTATGTGACCCTTTGGGATTGTTAGCTTTGGCAACATGCGATTAACTTCCTACGTTGCAAAGCACCCACTCAAGTAGAGGCGACCCTTGGCTCTACTGCCATGCCGTTGCTCCCTCACCAGGTAAGGTTACAATAAGCATTTCAAGATGCTACCTAATGTTCTATTCCAAATTCTTCTCCATATCAGAGTTTTTTTTTGGGTAGTAGATGTCCATTCATTCCACCTCCAATCAATGTGGGATTCAGCTATGTAATTATTTGGTAAGTTACTTATATAAAAATGACCTTTTTATAATAAAAAGCTTTATATATACTTACCAAAAAATTACATGATCAGAGCCCTCCCTCCTCCCCTCTAATGGACATAGAGCATAAACGAATTGAGCTCTTTAGCTACGTTGTACCTATTCTTCCCTGATAGTGGGTGGGGCAGTATACCTACACCCAAAACAAAAGAGCGCTACCGCGAATTTTGAATTTTGAGCTGCCGCGTAAAGTAGAAACTATTGCTATGTAATTATTTGGTAAGTATATATAAAACTTTATTTTATCATAAAAATGTCATTTTAGAAAACTTAATCAAAGAACCCAACTTTTATTGAAATTACGTATGGATCTATTAAATTCAAATTTATTTATAAGTTTCTTCAGCAGCCATGAAGTTTTACCATCAGTTAGTTTATTAACAAAAGCATAACAGCGTTAATCTTCACCAACCATAAAAATATTTGCAAATTAAAATTTGCAAACGTAAGAGTCCGTAAGTCATATTAAGTGTTGTATTAAAGTAAAAACCAGGCAGTCCTGTATTTTCAAATTAATATCTTTTGTCATAAAGTTAGGTTAGAAATTTATTAGTAGTAATTTTAATATCAAAGAAGAATCTTGTTTGATAGGGCTCACCTAATAATATTAGAAACTTGAAGTACTCTATTCGGAATAATATATCTGTTATACAGTATTCAGTGGTAATAGATCATCTATATACATGTTCATCAAATGCAGTTTACAAGGTTAATATAGTATGACTCAGCTCATTGTTTTACTTGTCAACTTATTTTAGTTTGGTAATTTATACAGGTATATTCATCCTGCCTTGATAGAATTTTATAGGCTATAATATAGTAATTTATATTTGTGGTAAGTTTTTAGATTTTTCTCTATCTTTATTCAACAGTGGGGCTGAGGATGCTGAAGGGAATGCCACTACTGCAGATTCTGCAGAGCTCTTTGTAACTCGAAAATATGAGTCTATACATCTCACCATCAACTTGGAATCTGGGGCTCTTCTCCCATTAGCTTTAAGGTAGGATTGCTTCGGTTAAGGGATTTCCTAAGTGTTTTGTGAGGTTAATGATAATTAAAATGACAAAGTTTTGACGTGCAAAATACAGTTCATTTTAAAAGTAAATATCTGGAAACAAACTTGAATGAGCTGCTTTTTTTTTTTTTTTCTAGATATCCTAAGTCCTCTGGTTTGTAGTCAAATGTTGCAGTCAAAGTGGTGACAGATGAAATTATAGCACAAGGAAAAGTTTTAAGCTAAACATTTCAGCTTAACTATTGTTAAATGTTGCTTCTGTTTTATTGTGGGAGATTAACTGCTAACATTTGCACACTGTTTTGACACTGATTTTGGGGTCATAATTGGTTTCCAGTGAAAGTATGCGGTAATAATAAATTGTATCAACGTAACATTTAATGACAGAGTGAGTTTTGAAAAGCCGAGGATATGACACATTTGTTTTTGTGGAACTGTTCTCTTTGGCCATTGTTGATTTATTTGCCAGTGGACACTGGACAGGAGCTCACATGGAAACCAATTTGAGACTGTTATCTTTAGCAATTGCTGATTTATTTGCAATGTACACAGGCCAGGAGCTCACAAGAAGACATAAAGTTAACTTGTACATGGGTCCAGTGACTCTGAATACCAACCTTTTTCAATGGACAAGGATTTGGGCTGAAATTTTTAACTTAGATTTTTATTATTTTTGTGTCAAGCATAGTCACTCTTTAGGATTTACCTCTGAAATATTAGCTTGGTTATCCTTAACAGTTAATATCTTGTGAGTTTTCAAATAGATATGGTCATGTTCCAAATGCTTACTAATCTTGGGAAAATCTTCATTAGATCATTCTTTTTGGTGTGCCAGCTTCTTTGAAGAGAAAGTGAATGAAATTAACATATAAGCTCCAGCTCTTCTTTGTCAGTACATGTCCTAGAAGGTGAATAAAGTAAGTAAAATAAAAATAAGTCCTAACCGTCTCTGTATGTGCAGAGTCGTGCATAGACATTACATGAATTAAGAAATGTAGTTGAAAATTTATAATACCTATTTGATTGACCTGAAAAAGAGGGCAGGTTTATCAAAAACAGTTGTACAATGAGTGAACTTGCTGTTCACTGTCATTTTATGACTTTGTTGTTTCTTTGCTGAAGTATATTGTTGTGATTGTCTTTGTCTTTAAAACCATACAAACCCCTCGATCATGTAAACCTACTTCATCAGAGAGGAAACTGCAGGAGTTTAGGCGCTGTCCAAGGAAGGACAGGCTGTGTAACTGGTTCCTCTTGTCTGTAGAGATTGGTCCACATACATTGTGTGTATCATGCCACCAACATGATTGTAGTCAAGCAGCCCATGCTCAGAGTTCTGGGTTTGGCCTTCTGAACAGTGGGTGAGTTTGCCAGGAAGAAGAAGAGAGAGAAAAAGATCTCCCCAGTGTAATCGGAATGCAATACTCCACTGGTGACACTGAAAGTTCTTTGGTGCCTTTCTAACTCATGACAAACTTCACCTACTGTTACCACTCCCAAGGGAGTGGTTTCCCCTTTGCTGACTCCTACTGTTGCTTCAGTAGAGAGCCACGGCTGTGGGGCCAACCAGCCTGGTTCTTCTCCAAGTCTCTCCCCACTTGTAGGAGAGAATTTGTCCTCTGGTGGACACTCATTCTCAGGGTGTAGGGAAGAATTATCACCTAACCCGACCTGTATTCAGGTGGAGACTGAGTGGCTTAGGAATGAAGGGACTTCTGGTAACCATTTTGACTGTGACCATGACAAATTGAACAGTCACAGTATCCACCAGCTCTAGGACTGCCCCTACTTTCCTGGTAACCTCACACACATTAGTGATGAGTCCCCAGGTGCTGCCGTTAGTGTCATCCTTAGGTGATGTCCTCCATACACCTAAGGCCACACTCAGCAAAAAGTAGTCCAAGAAGAGTAGAAGGAAGTCATCATCATCATCTTCGTCTTTGTCATCAAGTGCTGTCGCTTCCTTTCCTTCTTCTTCCAAAGCTAGCAAGTGGAGGAAGAATACGGTTGCTTCGCCTTTCCACTGGAAGTTTCATAGAGCTTCCAGTGGCCAGTCCTCTTCCACAGAGAGGGCTGATGGGCCTCTCACTAACGGTACCACAATTACCGCTGCACCTGTTGTAGAGTGCATGGGTTCAACTGCTCCTCTGGGTTCTCTGGACCCCCAGCATACCGGTACCAGCTCTGGTAGCCTGCCTACCCTGACCTTGCTGCCAGCACAGCCCAGCCAGAGGTGAGAAGAGAGCATGCAAGTGCTCCCTCACTCCCTCCTGCTCTTCGAAGAGAGCAGCTCAGGGGTTCTGGGAAAGTGGCCAGCCAAGAGGGGTGTCCCCCCTCTCAGTCTCTGCACCTGAAGAAGTTCTGGAGCATGCTCAAGGGACAGCCCCCACCCATGTTCACATGATCAGGACTGCTCTCCCTGACCCATGCAGACATCACCATGGGTTGACAACTGCCCAGGGCCTGACTCTCCTGTCAGAACTTATGTTTTTGACAGGCCGGGCAAGCGTGCTCACGATCCCTCACCTTTCCCGTCCACTTCCTCAGGGTTTTCCAGGAGCCAAAACCCATGCAAGTCCAGGGCCTGGGACTGGAACCGTTCTTGCTCCCATTCCAGCCTGTCCATGGAGGCCTACATTCCTGGGTCGGCCTCAGACCAGACAGGATGTATGTCCAAGTGCTCGAGATCGCCAGGGGCTCTGGTGAATGTCCCTCTCCTGTGGAGGGAGCAGCTTGGGAGGACTGGAACCTGAAGAGACCTGAATATCTTATTCCCCAGGACTCAGACACCCCCGAATTGCAGAGGCACTTGGTTGAGATCATTAGAATATGTCATTTTAGTGATCTTGAGGAAGAGACCTTGGCTTTTCCTGCAGACCGTGTTGAGATCATTAGAATATGTCATTTTAATGATCTCGGGGAAGAGACCTTGGCTTTTCCTGCAGACCGTTCTTCTGCCATTGAGTCACTCTGGGGTTCCCAGAAGAGCTTGATCGGCATGCCTTGGTTAAGAATTACTGATGGAGATGGTCCAGGTGACTTTTCTTGTTTCTTGGCAAGAGAATTCTCTCCGGTCCAGCCATTCATATAAGACACTCTCTCTGCCTCTACTGTAGCTCACCAGAGAAAATATTATGTTCCCTTGGAGAGTCTATTGCCTACCAAGCAGGTTGACCTGGCCCTGACTTGTTTGTGCCCAGTCTATCGCAGGAGTCTCCCTCTCACAGGCAGGAGGCAGTAGCGCTGGAATCGACTGCGATGGCAGCATTCCAGACAGTCTCTTGGATCAGTCTTTGGTCTCTGACAATGGCCAAGATCGCTTCTTCTTCAGGCACTTGTACACCAGAGGAGGACACAGCTTTTAAGAGACTGCTGCTGTCTGGAGGTAGGGCTGTTACCTACCTTGCCAACCAGACAGCAAACCTGTTGGCAAACCTAGTGCTGAAGAGGCAAGACACTGTGGTGTCTCAACTCTTTAGGTTGTTGGTCCCGAGTCGGCTTTGGCACTCGGGAATGAACTGGTAATGGATCCTCCCTCTTTTCTAGAAGTGAGTTGGAGGCCATGGTGGACAGGCTTCAGGTTGACAACAGTGACAAGCTGGTGACAGTGTTAAGACCTCTGGGTCTTTGCGTGGTACTGTGGCCCGACTCTCGGGTCAGGCTGGCCCTTCTTCTTCGGGTCAGAGAAAGTTTGACTTTCTTGGCCTCTCACAGAGGTACCCAGTCTTCTGGCCTGGTAGTGAAAGGAGCCCTCCTCCTAGTCAAGGAAGGGAGGCCAGGGAAAGAAAAATGGAGCAGGACTCTAGGGGCAGCTTTCTCCCCTCTTGTTGCCGATGGCAGGGGAGTGCTTTTTGAGCCATGTGGCAACTTGGCAGCAACATGGAGCGGAGGCCTGGATAGTGGATGTCCACCGAGTAGAGTTATCTGCTACCTTTCGAGTCTTTGCCACCCCTCACTCTCAATCCAGTCCAATTCCAAGTGTTGGTTCCAGGCTCGCAGAGGGATCTTGCCCTTTGAGAAGAGGTGAATGTGACGCTCCAGAAAGGCGTTGCTAAAGACCAGTCTTTAGGGTTTTACAGCTGCCTGTTTCTGGTGAAGGCGACAGGTGGTTGAAGGCCCATCATTGACCTCTTTCCACTGAACCGGTTCGTTTGCCAGACCCAGTTCGAGATGGAAATGGTTCACTCTGTTCTTGATTCCTTCAGAGAAGGTGACTCCATGCATTCAGTCCATCTCTCCTCCCAGAAGTACCTCCGCTTTACTTCGGGGGCGGGGGGGACAGTGCTCCAGTTTAGAGCACTTTGCTTCAGACTCTCAACTGCCCAAGTATTCACTTGGGTGTTCACATTGATCTCAGCTTGGGCTCATTCACACGGGTTATGTCTTCTGAGGCACCTGGATGATTGGTTGGTCCTGGTGAGCTCATTGCCACATTTGCTTCAGGACAGAGGTCGTCTTTTCAAGGTTCATCATGTCCTGGATGTAGTGATCAACT
Source organism: Macrobrachium rosenbergii (assembly GCF_040412425.1). Classification (NCBI taxonomy): domain Eukaryota; kingdom Metazoa; phylum Arthropoda; class Malacostraca; order Decapoda; family Palaemonidae; genus Macrobrachium; species Macrobrachium rosenbergii. Next base: position 32,295,060 of record NC_089749.1, on the reverse strand, counting down.
TTGAGAAGTCAGATCTCACAGCCAAGCAGAGGGTATAGTATTTGAGCGTGCTGATAGACACGGCAGCAGCAAGAGTCTTCCCTTCAGATTCTCGTATCAGCAGGTTCAGAGAGGTAGCACAGAAGTTCCTGTCAAACAGGAACTTCTGCACTACCTGCCTGATAGTGGCAGGTCCTTCTTGGTCACCTATTGTCATTGGAGAAGCTTGTCCCTAATGGGTGGCTTCACCTCCGCTCCTTTCAGTGGAAGATGAAGGATTTTTTATCTCTGGTGAGGGACCTTCTTTTCTCTCCTATTCTTCTGTCAGAGGGAGTGAGAAGAGATTTAGCTTGGTGGTTAGATGACAGGAACCTCTTAATAGGAGTGCTCTTGGCACTCCCCCACCCAAGATGCTTCTGTTTTCAAACACATCAACAGAGGGATGGGGCACACACCTGGAAGATTTGTTGATTTCAGGTGTGTGGGACCAGAACAAAAGACACCTCCACATCAGTATCCTAAAACTCAAGGCAGCTTTCTTAGCTTTGCAAGAGTTTCAGGACAGAGTGAAAGGGCACTCTATGGTGTTGATGAGCGACAACACTGTGGTATTGGCATACGTCAGCAAGCAGGTGGGACTGGCATCCTTCCAGCTGCACAGGTTGGTGTTACAGGTGCACGAGTGGGCAGTAGCACACTTGGTAGAGCTGTCATCCAGGTACATTCTGGGTTCTTGGAATGTAGTGGCAGACTAGCTTAGTCGCCCGTCAGGTGATAGGGATACCTGACCTGTGGGATGCGATGGAGGATGCTTTTCAGCACCCTTGGGACAACTTAGTTGACTCCTTCCCTCCATTCTGTCCGATTCATTGGGTGATCAACAGGGTTCTGATAACCATGAATCTCAGGTTGACTCTGGTGGTGCCCACGTGGCCACACTCCGAGTGGTTCCAGACCTGCTGGCTGTATTGTCTGAGGTCCCGAGAGAGATTCCCCTGTGGCACAACATGCTGTGCGCCAAATGGTATCACCACGCAGTGGAAGTGCTGGCACTTCACGCCTGAAGACTATCCAGTGTCTCATGCGAGCGAGAGGGTTTTCTTGACACACAGTGAAGGAGATGTCTGGATACCTTTCGAAAATCCTCAGCGGTTGTGTACCAGGGGAAATGGGCCATCTTGTGTAGTTGGTGTTGTCGACTGGGTATCTCTCTGGTCAGAGCTTCTCTTCAGCAAGTAGTGGACTTTCTCGTGTTTCTTTGCCAAGAGATGCTTCTCTCTGTTTCAGCCATTAAGGGCTACAGAGCTGACCTTGGCCAGGTACCTTCAGTTGAAGGGAGTCGATCTCTCGTCCTCATGAGAGATCTCTATGCTTCTGAGAAGCTTCGAACAATCTTGCCCACCCAGGGAACTCGGGCTCCCCGAGTGGGATGTGACTCCCGTTCCCGTTTTAAGGAGCTTAACTCATACTCCGTGTAAGCTATTGAGAGAGTTGCCAGACAGGGATCTGACTCTTAAAGACTTTTTTGCTTGCCGTAGTTTCGACGAAGAGAGTAGGTAAGCTTCATGGCCTTTCCTTTGATCTTAAGCACTTAAGGGGAATAGGGATCTGTTATGTTTGAGTTTGTCCTAGAATTTGTTGCAAAGATTGAGAGTCTGTTGGTCCTTGATGCCAGATTTGAGTTCTTTTCAATCCCCATCCTAGAGGTCTATGTAGGTTGTGATTGGACGAGATGCTACTTTGTCTGGTACTACCTCAAGAGAACTCATTATCTCAGGCCTGAGTGTCGGCATGTCTTTGTTAGTACTGGCTCAGCCAAGAAAGAGGTGTCCAAGAACATGATCTCTTTCTGGCTTCATGAGACAAACAAAAGGGTGTGCTCTGTCTGACTTGGAAGACCCCTGTAGGGGGTAGTGCTGTCAGTCCACCTCATGGTGTACTGTAGACATTACTTAGGGTTCTTTGCAGCATCCCTTTGGCCCATAGCTGCAACCCCTTTCATTCCTTTTACTGAAACTCTGTTCATATTCTCTTCCTCTTTCCACCGACTCCCAACAATTGTTTCAGTGCAACTGCAAGGCATTCGTCCTATTACACCTTTAAAACCTTTCTGGTCTCAGTTTCCATTTTAATGCTTAATGACCTCTTAGGTCCATTTCATTTCTGACGAGGAAGACGGGAGTTCGATCCGTGTGAGGGCTCACGAGGTTAGGACATAACCCATCCCTGGCATTCTGAAAGAACCTGTTAGTTCAAAAGGTCCTGCAAGCAGGTGTGTGGTCACACCAGACCACACATACCTTGTTTTACCTTTGGGACGTTGCCCACAAGTCCTTGGGCTCCGAGGTGGCTGCCCAACAAGTTGTGTAGCTCACCTGGCTCCCCTGAAGGGACAGGTCCCTGAAGGGACAGGTAGCATCTCTTCTAAGGTGTTCAGAGAGAGAGAGAGAGAGAGAGAGAGAGAGAGAGAGAGAGAGAGAGAGAGAGAGAGAGAGAGAGACTGGTCTCCTCCCTTTTCTCTTTTACTTTTTTCTCTCGTAGGGCACAGAGGCAGGTATCGAGCCATCACGTATGGACGGACAAGATTTGCAGGTGAGTACATGATGGTGGTATCTTGTCCTTCATCATATTTGTAGATTGATTGGATGCATGTCCCCCCCCCCTCTTTGTGGACAAAAGGGGAGAGGGATGGACAGTGAAACAAATCCATTGGTTTTAATAGCAAGTTTTATTGTCTCCAACACATAAGGTTCTTTCAAGCCTTCATGAAAGGTAATAAAAGCAAACTTATTACACTATGCCCAGAAGTCTAGCTGCTCTAACATCTTGTCCATCAAGCTATAGGTGCAGGATTCCTTTCTCAGCTCATTCAGACCAGGGAAGTGTTCTTAGGTGGGTAGAACCAACCAGTCAGTTCAGAGATTTGGCCTGACTCCCCCCACCAATGGGTAAGTCTCCTGCGTAAAGAACAAAGGTTTGTATTTGTGTAGGAACAAATAGGAAATTTTTAAAGTGATTTGTATTTTTCCTAACACAAACATGAAGTTCTTTACATTTATGTCTCACCTCAGCCACTCCTCATTCTGGTACCTGGGCTGGAAGGCAAAGTGGAGTCCAGTACAGTTGGTAGCTAACAACATTGTCTGGGAGTAAACAGCCATTCCAGCTTGTGTTAGGTAGTTAAATGCTATGTAAAGAACTTCAGGTTTGTTTATTAGGAAAAATAAAATTACTTTGAAAATTTTCTTTATACTTCCAGAAGTTATAGGTTCATAGACAGCTCATTAAAATTTGCTCTAATCAATCTTTATTTTTTTGCAGGGGTCGATTGAAGCATGGTAGGCATTTTACATTCAAGTCCGTTTTAGATGCATGGGCAGTTACTTTTGTCTCGCCAGCAGTTGCAGGTGCCTTTGTAGACTCAGGGTGCCCATATGCTAGTAAAGGTCCATGGCTTCAGATTCTTATTCCTGATGATTTTCTCCCAACCCTTGTTGAAGATTTGTCAGATCTTGTAGATCCTGATGAGGTAAATGCTAATGCTTTTTGTATTAATTTTATTTTTCTTAACAGGTACAGAGAGATATGAGATAAAGTGTGGGTGATAGAAAAAGAAATATGAAGTACAGTATTACTTTTTAAAATGCAGCAAACTATATACTGTATAATAAAAACAGACACACAAAACCTGAGTATACTTGTAGGCCTGGGCTGAGGACAAGGTAGTCAGTTATAACTGGTTTAGAGAACAGTGTTCCATATATTGGAAAAGAAATGTATACCTTGTGGTACACTTAGGCATACTAAGGTTTCATATTTTGTCAAGTGAATTATTTTTTATTGTTAAAATCACAATTGTTGACCTTTGGGATGGCATGAAGTTTTAGTCGTATTCTGGATCTTATATTTAAACACCGTCAGTTTGTCAGAAGTATATATATAAAATTATATATCATTAGAAAGCTAATGCTATGAGCTTTCTGGTACAGTTTAAAACACTATATTAAAAGGAATTTGGTTAACATGAGAGGTGACAAAATTTAAACTGATTTTACAAAACATTTTGTTGCAAATTTTACATGCATAAATATTGTTTTGTGGTCCTTGGTGTTGTAATAATAATGAAATTCCTGAATTTCACAAAACACACATATATTCAAGTTTCAGGCAAAATGTCACATGCTCTAACATAGGGTACTTGCCAAAATACCTGTCCAAATATTTCCACATATAAATTTGTCTTGTAAAAGTAGGCTAACACTTTCAACTGAAGTTCACTTATGCCATACTTTGCAAGTATTTTTTTTTTTACTAGTGAATAATGCAAAGCATTCAAGAATCATGGAATAACATATTTTATTGTATTTATACTTCAGACATGGGAAGGTATTGAAAATTTCACATGCTCTTTCTGACATGTGAATGTTTTGGCATTACAGTCATGTTGGCACACTCACTTTTGGCTTAATTACATTTAACAGATTTCATTAACTGTATTACTGTATTTTCATACCATAATATATAAATAAAATATTTCTCAAGTATACAAGTTATATACAGTATTCATATATTACCACTTTAAGCACGAGAAAATAATGTAGAATATGTCTTATATCTACTGCCACCCTGGGGAGGTATGTCTTTTATCACATCTTTCAAAGCCATAACAGGAGCTGATGCTTTGATTCATTGCTATTTTGTGAAGTGGAATCTGCTAACCATTAGCAAGGCAGTATTATAGTGGTATACCCAGGTTACCAAAGTTCCTGAATACATGTTAGGTGCCAATTTTGAACAATGCCATGATCATGGCTTTATGTTGGACAAGGATTAAGTTTTTTATTTTATATTAGATTTCTTTAGAGAGCCCCAGACTCTGCCATCATCAATAACATATTCATAATTTGTAAATTAATAATGATTTTTTTTTGCAAGTTTTCCTAATTCTTGCCAAGTTAATTTGTGTATGGTTGTTCATCATTCATAGTTAGGAAGATTAGTTGCATTGAATTAATATACAGTCATACTCCGAACTTACGCGAGGTTAGCTTCCAGAACCCCTCTCGCAGGGTGAATTTTCGCTTAAGTTTGGCATCTCTCTAAAAATGCTAATAAATGCTTATTTCTAAAGTTTAAACATTAAATATGACCCTAATCATGCTCCCAAATTATTAAGTTAACTTTCAAATGAAATTAAAGTTACTGTAATTTCATTTAAAAGCTAGCTTAATACATTACCCTTAAAAAAAGAGAAATAAATGGCTGACATAAAAATTGAGAGTTGGAAGAGAATCTCTCTCTCTCTCTCTCTCTCTCTCTCTCTCTCTCTCTCTCTCTCTCTCTCTCTCTCTCTCTCTCTCTCCCCTTCTCAACCAATCTATTTTTAGAATCGTCTCAACCTTTTTTTAACAACTTCTTTATTCTGCATCTATTTGTCTTTGTTCTGTAATGCTTTTTCATTAACAAACAGTGTTTTATATTTTTATTAATACAACTCTTAGTTATTATGTCTCTGTGTTTTAGAACGTATTTGCAACACTAGCGCATTTACACTCTGTAGACGATACAGGTCAAATTAGATCAATTTAAACTATCTACTGTACAGGTAAAGATGTACAGAGAATTGATAAGTTGTGAAAATGTGTGAGCGCTAACTATGAGAGAGAGAGAGAGAGAGAGATAAGGTTGTCCTTACCTAAGAGAGTGAAATTATTTATCCATTATTACGGAGACTGAGAGAATAACACACGAGAGAGAGACAGAGATATTGTCCTTACTTGAAATATCAAGTTATATTATTTATGAATTATTACAGAGAGAGAGAGAGAAATTTATTCTTACGTTAGATATCAAAAGATGGAAATTCAGTGTTAAACTAACTTTTAAATGAAATTAAAATTACTGTATTTTCATTTAAAAATTAGCTTACTACATTACCCTTAAAAAAAAAAATAAATGGTTGACTTAAGAATATAGGAGTGTGTGACTCTCTCCCCCATTCCACCGACCTATTTTTAGAAGTCTTCTCAACCTCGTTTTTAAAAACTTCTTAATTCTGTCACTTTCTCTTTGTTCTGAAATGCTCTGTGTCTCTATGTTTTAGAACAGCGCATTTACAGTTTGTAAACGGTACAGGTAAAATTAGATCAATTCAAAATTATCTACTGTACAGTTAAAGACATACAGAGAAACAGTGCTGTAATACGTAGGCTGGCTAACTTCGAACGAGAGAGAGAGAGAGAGAGAGAGAGAGAGAGAGAGAGAGAGAGATAACAGTTTTCCTTACTTAAGAGAGTGAAATTTTTTATGAATTATTACAGACACACACACACAGAATTACAAGAAAACTTTGACCACTGATTAGCAACACTCCCCTTCTTGTCATGTTAAATGACATGTCTGACAGCTTTTGCTTTCCACCTTCTTACAAAAGTCGAGGGAAGAATTTGTTTGTTCAAAATAATACGAATTTTGTAATTACAGTTTTATTATTATTATTATTATTATTATTATTATTATTATTATTATTATTATATTATTTAGTTTTATTAATCTTATTAATATTTGAAAATTAGTACTTATTATTATGTAAAAAGTTTATTTATCATACAAATAAACATACCTGTATACATGTACCATAAAAATTCATCTCACTAAAAGAGAGAGAGAGAAAATATTATTTTTAATAATATTTAATGTTAATTAATTTACACATAAAAGCTTGAAAACTTATAAATTACCTAAATAATTAAACAAACACTTTTGCAGGGTTTCTCAGTGTTCACAAATGTTCGCGTGTCTGTGAAAAACTCATGTGTGACCATTAGTTAAGTTCCAATGAAAAATTCGTGTGTCTGTGAATTTGTGCAACTCAAATCATGCAAGTTCGGGGTATTACTGTATGTGAAAATCAGAATTGACTTTTGATTGTGTAGGTTAATAGCTAGGTGATGTAGCCAGGCTACTAAGGTTTCTCAGATAAGTGGCTGGATGCCTGTGTTGAAAAGGCACAATTCATGGTATGTAAAGAATGATCCGCATGACCCAGTCCTAGAGTGCAGAAAATGCTGGACATTACTTGAATTTTATGTAATTATACTGTTGTCGCCCAACATGAAAAAAAGTTATTCACATGAAAAAAATTTATTCAACATGTAAATTTTTCCAACTGTTGAATTAAGCTAAATTTCTTAGCTAAAATCTGAAATAAAAATAAACCCTTTGGGTCAGCCCAGTAAGAATTAAAAATGGTTTGGATATTGGTCTCTGCTTTAATTAAGAAAAAGTGATATAAAGTATATATTTAGACGTAGGCTAAGTTAAGTAACTCCCTAGGCATGAACAAGTCTTTCTTTCCACAGGTTACTATACCCTTAACATTTAGATGGCCTAACAAGAAACTTTCCATAACTATTGTGGGAGAAGAAGTTTGACATTATCCCCTTTGGTGCAAATACAATCTGTGAACAGCAGCTATGCACAAGGGAAGAGAGAAGGCTTCAGAGTGAAAGAATCCTCAAAACAGTTATTTACCAAACAGATAGTGGATCTGTGATTGTTTGTGTGTGTGTGTGTATGTGTGTGTGTAACAGAAATAGAGTGACGATTGGTTGCCAGCTACTGTAATTGTTTGCAGGTTGTTTTTCATTAAAAATTTTCTGTTTGAAAAGTTTTCCCTTAAAAGAGTTTCATTGGTTGGCTTTAAGTAACCAGAACACTAATATTTGTCGCTTTCAGCCTCATGAATAGGAAATTTTTGTAAAAGAATTTTGATAATGTCTTTTTGTAGTATGTCCGAGCCTTTAGTGTTGCATTAATGTATATTAGATTGAAAATAAGGAGAAATGTGTAGAAGTCAGTTTTTAATATTATGCCTTAACAAAACTTTGAAATTTGGTTTTAAAATTTGTTTACATTGTATACATACAGTAGGCCAGATTTCCATAGGATTGATGATGGAAATGTTGTTCGGAATACTTTCTGCTGTCTTTTTAAGCTTTCTTGTGGTTCTTCCTTTTATGGTATTTTGAATAGGTTTGCAATAACGATACACATCAATAAATAAGTGCTACATTCAAATATTAGCATGCAGTGCAGTTATGATTTGATGTTTTATAAATTTGATATTAATGAATTCATTTATTTGATATTTGTGAAAATCTGTTCTAAGTAAAGTTTTGATAATTTTTTGTACAACATGCATAGAAAATTATATTGATTTCTTTGTCATTCAGAGGAGGCTTGTCCAGATTCCAAATTAAAACTTACCTTGTCAGTAAATAACAACTGACGAAGCTCGGGCAACCATATTTATCTTAACGAGATCAAAGAAGAGGAAAATTTCATGCAAAAGGGTGGGGACTCGCACTGCATGTAGACTACTCCATTTTGTAGCTATTAACCACTCATGACAAACTGTTTTTTGAACTCAGTAATTGGTCTAGGCTGTCAAGGCTAATAAAGAACTTTTTCTCAAAAAATATTATAAAATGTTTTTGATTCTTGACAAGATGATTAATGCTTAGGTGTTTTCAAAATATCGTGGTATATCTTGGACATGATCATTATCACTGATAATGTAGCACTGCAGGCATGTTCCTGAATCTCCTGTTTTACGTTACTCGTTTGGGAGGGCTCCAGTTCTTTTTATTCATTAACTAGTCATGAATAATTCTTAAGTGTTCAAAGAAATTTGCAGAAATTTTTGAACTTCCATAGTGTTGTACTTTTAAGTTTTTTTAGAGGACTGATGATGTCTAGAATGTTTAGTATTGCTTAGGAATGTGTTTTTTTACAATGATAGTGTGATAGGTTGTTAATGGTATTGTATTTTGTGGTTGAAATAGCAAGTGTTGGTTGTATGGTTGTACATTTTCAGTTCATGGCTGTACACTTTTTCATGGCAGTAATACGAAGTTGAAGGATGCCAATAAGCAAATATTTTGGTATTTGTAGCCTATAAAAGAAAGAAGATAAGCATTCAACCATTAAGAATATTTAAGGTTTGAAGTATGTTAAGTGGAAAATTGTGATAATGAGCATATGGATTTGTATAACTTACAAGAGAACAGAAAATTTAAAAATCTCATAAATCTTCAGAAATATATTGTAGGTTATTAGAAGAAATATACAGTGTATTGGAATTTTTCAGAATCTGGCTATTGTATATTGGTACATTCTAGTATAGCTGAACCTTTATGTCTTTTTCTGGAAAAAGATATTTGTATAAATGCTGTATACAGTGCTAGATAAACAGTTATGTTAGAAAGTCACTGTCTATCATTGATTTTTTACTAAGCAATAAGGTGCTTTTAATGAAAAATGATATCATTTAACTAGGAAGATAGTCATATGACTCATAGGGCTATTTGTAGCATTTTTGACATTTTGTCCAGTTCATTTATTGAAATTTCACATGAAATTAAAAGATTATAACTTAATTACTCCAAATCCTTTATTTCAGGATAAAACTACATTAGCCTTTTTCATTCTTGGGTGAAAATATTTTTTTTCCATATGCAGTACTGTATTGAATGTCCATTTTTAGCTGTCATGAACTTCTATTCCATTTACAGTGTTATTAAAGTAGATGGACCACAAATAATATTGGTAAAAAGGGAGCAGATAGTTATCTTTTTGAAATTGTGTGTAGAGTTTTCTTGTATAAATCCATATTAATGTAATTTCTACAGAAATTCCTTGAAATAAAAACTTGAGACACCTTGTCTTGATGATGGGAAGAAGCAGGATGTTTAGAGTTTTCATAGAAAGATTTACATTTTGACAATGTACAATGTGTGTAGTTTGTACTGGTATTCAGAATGGCACTTATTGTAGTTGACTTGCATTAGGAAAATATTTCATCATTTTACTGAAAACAAAGGCCTAGGTTTTATGTTAGTTCTAGGATATTTGCAGCTGGTGTATTTCATCTCTGCAGTTTTCAAAAGACATAGTATACATGCTTACTTAATCATTCTACATTTATTTGACTTTAATATTTCCCTGTGTTAGGAGTTCAAGAAAGAAAAGACTTAAATAGTAACAGTGATGACATTAGTATGTAATGGGCAAGGTAAAATTGTACTTTACTTGCTGTATTCTCTTCTTCACAGTAATACTTTAGAATTGTGAAAATTTAATCATTCTCAGTTCATTTAACTTCATAAGTGACTTAAGTCAGAAAAAACACTGAGTAGCAGTAAATAGCTGGTGTGCCATCAACACTCATAAGTTAGGAAGACATCAGATATTATAATTAAAGTTTGCAAGATTACTTTTTCAGTTTTTAGTGTATTTTTCACTTTGTCATGTTGTAAATTTGGTAGATTCAAGAACTTACCATGCTGTCAGTGAAGGAAAGGGATGAATTGGACCAGATAACAGAGGAAGAAGGTTCAAGAGAAATTATTTTATGAAGCAGCATCTAGAGAGGTTAGGAGGTAGAGAAGTTCAAATAAAAAATTTCAATATTATTTATTTATAGTGTGATTCTGAATTGGTGAATACTCTTTTGCAAGTAATTTGTGGCACCTAACAAATCTTTTATACCAGAAGAATTATTGAGAGCTAAGAGTTTTTGCATAGTGGTCTTTTAGTCTGCCTTATAATTATTTTAATTTTATGTTTTGCTGCATTAGTATAAATCATGATTTGATACACAAGAGAACTAAGTAGAAGGGTTAAATATATTAGGTTTCTTTATTGCAGCACAACAATCAAAGTCTACCTTTTTTAGTGGTGGTTACAGAGGGTACAGTACTTAAGGTGGGCTCTGCTTCTCTGATTGCTGAAATTTGCTGAGTTCATATTTAAGTGTATTGCCATCTGTGGCACCTACTATTTCATTAGTAGAATTCTGCAGTTTTGTCATTTATATACTATTAAATGTTATGCTGAATTGGCTCAGTAGTCTGGTTAAACTACATAATAATATTATGTTATTGGCCACAGTTGTATGGTATGAAATTTCTTCTGTTGAATACGTTGCCTTTTATAACGTGTAGATATTATGGTAATTTAAGCTTGTAGTTAATGTTTCATTGTAATGTAAATTAATATGAAGTGATTTTATTAACATTCTGACTACCAGATATTTAATTGTATTACCTACTTGTATTCACTGTTGGTTTGTTTCCTTTAGGTGTGTGATGTGGTAGTTGTGGAAATGTAATATTTTGAGTAGTTTGATAGTGATAACTGTCCAGTTGAAAACTTTATCTTTATTCTTTTGAGTGGCTTAGATTTACCAAGGAATTGAGATCTTTATGCACTATGTAGTATTCTATAATGATTGTAATTTTATACAATATCTGCCAAAGTATTGTGCTCCCAGAAGTAATGATGATTATTTTTTAATGTGTATAATTTTGTTTTTCTTGGTGTCTTTTGACACCGACAAGAACTGTAATACTGCTTTAGTATTGTCATTTTCCTAATATTAATTTTTTACTTTTATAAAGACAGTAATATCTGAAACTTGGAATCCGCTTGAAATGGTAAGGATGTAAGAAGAGGCATCATGCCTTCAAATTGTGATATCAGCTGTAAAAATCTAAATTAAACGGAGTTTAATTAGGACATAAATGTAAGTAGAATTAATTCCTGTGATGTATTTATGTTTTGCATTTGTAGATAGTGTAGATATGTATAAACCTATGTACTGTATGTAATTTATCGTTGAATATGAGGTGTCTCGTTTTTACCCTCATTTGAGTCAACTCTGGAATCTTTTTACCATAAAATTTTTAAATTTTTTTTTGTGTTTCGTAATCTTCATACTATATTTTTTAAAGAAATATGATGCCCAAACAAATGGAAGTTAAGTTACACACACAATATGTGATACTTGAGTGATTCATATAGCGATAATGTTTACAGTACACTTGCAAGGGTGTGCTGTTTAATACAAGATGAAGGAAATTTTATGCTTCACATCAAAAAACCTCATAAGTTGTGGTGCCAGATGTCTGGAAACGTGGTTCTGCCGAGTGCTTCTATTGAATATATCTCTTAACAGGACATTTGCCCACCAGAACTAGTCCTCTTACAGTATGTAACTTGTATAGTTCCTCAGCAACGTGAAGAGGGTAAGCCTAGTAAGATAAAACTATATTTATGAAACATAACTTCAATGTTTTATATCCTAGCAGTATACAGATCTCATTTTTTTTCTTGAGAAGGCAAAAGAACTACTAGTTCCTCAACATTTTTTGTCTGATTGGCAATCCAACAAGTTGGTACATTGTATCACTGACTTTCATTGATCAGTTAGTACACAATTCTACAGATTTTTTTTCCATTTGTGTTGGGGGGGCCCGGTCCAAAACTTGTCTGTGGTAAAAGAAACTCCATTGTGGCTTAATGCATATGAGCTTGGTAATAATTTTATTTTACTGCACTGATAATTCTATTTTACTGGTTTGCTTTCTGTAAACTTTTATTCCATGATGGAATGCTGGTTTTTTTTTTTTTAAACTGAATTGTGTTACTTTACTTTATTAGCTTTGAAAAGTTACAGCTACAAAATTTAGAATATGATGAAGTTAGCCAAGGGCAGAAATTTCTTTGTTTCCCAAATGGATGGTCTGACCATAATATCAAGGAATGAAATTTGCATGATGTCATTGAAATCTTAAAGGGTTAACAGAATTGTCTCCTCCTCAAATTGAGACAACCTTGATGTGGTGAGGGGGCTCTCGAACCTATGGATCTATTTTTTTTTTTTCCTAAGTTTAATCCCAAGTGTCCCACATATATATTAATGCACTTTAGGGATAGTTTTGTGGATTTTTCCACTTTTGTCATAGCATGGAGTGAAGTTGAATCTGAAGCTAAATAGTGGGAACTGCGGTAGAACCATCATCTACCTGATAATGTTAGGACCTGTTTTTTCAGGCGGAACTATTCTGTGGAGCTGGACCACAGATTCCAGGGGGGCCTGGTTCTAGGAATAGGACTCTTGGCTTTCTGTCCGGTTAGCCCATATTGTGATCAGGATGGGGATGACTGTATTATTACAATACACTCAGTCCTAGCAAGCGGGTTTTGCTTACACTTGGGCCATACTAATCATGATGTGCCATCCCCCTTTTGGGGTAGGGTAGGGACGCGGACATTTGGGAGTCAGTTCCCACTCGTGCCATTAGTGGAACATTCAACTTCATAAAAAGCCAATGATATCTTTTCAAGATTTATTATTATTATTGTTTTTTTTATTATTATTATATCCTTTATGCAAAGTAGTCGTGAAGATATTAGTACCCCTGGACCCCATGATGGTAAAATTCTGGCACAGTCGATGACTAATGGAACGTCGCTCCCGAATCTCCTTAGCATAGATATAAACGCTACAATGGAACATCCTGTTCCAAGTAAAATATCAATTCCTAAAGACTCGAAGAGTTTAGAAAGTCAAAAAGAAACAAATAATAACAAATTGGTAAACTCCAGTATCATAACACTGGAACCATACATAAAGGACAATAACTCTAAAATAGAGACAAGTAATCCTCCTAAAACTCCATCAACAGAAGACATCTCATCACCAATGAATGTGAAAAAATTAAAAAGAAATAACTATTGACTCAATCCAACACTAGTTCATTTTGAACATATCTTTGGACCAGACAATTGGTCCAGATTTTTAATATTAAAAGCAGAAAAACAGATCTCACCAGCCATATTAGAGAACAAATTATTAAATATACACCCCACACAAGACATGGAATGTAGACATATCAAAAACAATGAATGGCTAATACAAACAACAACCAAAGCCCCCTTTCTACAAACAACCAACATAAATGAAATAAAAGTAACAGTAACCAGCCATGAAACACTAAACTATACACAAGGAACAGTAATTGCTCCCAGACAATGATGAAAAAGAGCTACCATCAAAACAAATCTTTGACTCCCTTAAATTAAGATACAACAACATACATGACTTGGAATTATATACTGTCCCAAGTAGAAAGGATGCAAATAAACATATTAAAATAGTCAAAATAAAACTTACAAACAGGGAATTACCACGAAAAATAAAAATTCTAGGACTAAATAGAGAAGTTCGCCCCTTTGTCCCTAAACCTCTCCAATGTTCTGTCTAAAATATGGCCATTCAACCAAAAGATGTAGAAATAATGCTATATGAGCTGTATGTTCTGAAGACCACACAACAAATTGGAAATGCAAAACCTTCAAATGTGTAAATTGCAAATTAAACCATCTTGCAAAATCTAAAGACTGCATATTTTATCAATATTATACAGAATTACAAATGTTAATGGACAGAACTGGAATGCCCGTTAACGAAGCCAAACTTGAACTGAAGGTGAGAGGAATCAATGACCCAGCAAAATGCTGTAACAACTCATAATAAACATAAAGAATCTCAACACAGAATAGCTGAGACACACCTCTCCCCCTCCTCTACTATTCATAAAAGCCCAAGAGTACAGTTGCAACAGACCTCCCCAGTAACAAGCCCAGTTAATTGTTCAGAGACGAATTCCAGTGATATGGAAAAATCAGCAGAGGTTAATAATCCAGATCTGGAAACTCATAATGCACTAACATCATCCACAGAAAACTTAATTGACAAAAATAACCATAATAAAAAAAGGGAAGTAATTGACAGAAATCCCCCTAAGGGAAAAAAACCTAACATTCCATTCACAGATCGATCTAGCAAAACCCCAGTCTCGCCCATTAATCAGAAACAGATTACATTAACTGCATCACAAGTAGAAATCCATAGTGTTCCACAATCCAAGACAAATATAAATAACGATTCCCCAAATATGGATAAATCAACTAATTTATCTGCACTCTCATCACCAAAATCAATGCAGAAACCTTCAATTAAACATGCCACTGAAGAATCAGAAACCCATAAAATTAATCAAATTACAACCACATCAAATCAATCCTCAACAAGACCAAAGAATAATAATAATAATAAACTAAAAATTCAAATCAAAATTTTATACCAGCACATCGGAGATCCAACATACCTATACCAGAAATTCCTAACAAAAATATTTCAACATCCAGTAATGGAAACATAATTGATACCCAGAGATTAGAACATTCCTTCAACACTCGGAACATGATTTATCTTGCGGAAGTCAAGAGTGTTTCATAATGACGTACAATCGTTCACCTAACAAAAATGAAAATGTAACCTGAAATTTCATAATTAACTAGTAGGTTCCGAAAGAGCCCTTTAACATTCCATCAAGATGGCGAACTATGCTCAGAATCCTTAAAACTGAAGAAAAACATGATCAAAACTCAAATAGATTTGCTAATAAGGAAATATGAAGAAGAACCGATCAATGCATCAAATATTCAGCAATCAAACCTAGCTGCGAAGTAACACAAACTCCCTTAAAATGTTACGGGATATAGCTAAATCATCAATTAACTTACAAAATCTAATGCCAATCCCACCAAACAATGACCAATAAAATAATTCAGTGGAATATGAATGGATTTTCTACTCGGCTTCGGCTAGGCGAAATCCAGAGAATAATAAAGGAACATAAACCTGTTTGCATATGTCTACAGCATATTGGTACAACTCCTAAGAACTTTAGAAAATATAAATTAGCTTGCCACTCACCAATAGCGGATGGCAAGCTAGGAACAGCTATATATATTCCTAACGATTCAACTTATGAACCCTTAAATATTACATCACTGTCATATCAAATAACTGCAATCAAATTGCATATGCCAGACAATCAAATTATCTCTATACTAAATCTATATAATCAACCAAATTTTAACTCAAACTTTAGTGATTTACCACAAATACTAAATAATGTAAATGGCCCCCTACTAATAGTAGGTGACTTTTAATGCCCATAATCCATTGTGGGACAGCGCACGTGCTAGTAACTTGGCCGGCTCAAACATTGAGAATTGCGTAAATGTTCAGAATTTACATTGCCTGAATGAAAGTGATTCGCCAATGTACTACTCAAAAACTCATTTAACTTTCTCCTTAATAGATATTTCATTATGCTCACTGGAATTAATTGAAAAACTGGAATGGAATGTCCTAGACGACTCATATACTAGCGATCACTTTCCAATTGTTTTGAATTATTTGAACAACCAAAAACAATCATTTCCCATAAAATATAACTTACTGAAAGCTGACTGGGATAAATACAATTTACAAACTAGAAATATCCCTCCCTTCCCATTAAATCAGAACAATAATGTCACAAATGATTTCTTTTCTAGTTTTGTAATCAGTGCTGCAGATAAATTCATCCCCAAAACTTCTTCAACCCCTAATATATCCCCCATTCCATGGTGGTCTAATAATTTATCTCTCTTAAATCAAACCAAACACACACTGGCATGTAATTTGAGTAGACTAAAGTCTAGATTAAACACCCTTAATAAAGGCCCTTGTAATATAAACAAACTAAACAAGATAATAGTTATAAGTATAACTATTGATCACATTAAACCACTTTACAATAAATATAGTGCAAAATTTCGAAAAACAATAATATTCGAAAAAGCTCAGTCGTGGAAAAATTATATTTCAGAGTTGTCGCCAAATACTTCAATTAAGGAAATATGGCACAAAATCCGTAAAATCAATGGTAAACATGTAAGACTACCTAGAAGCCCAATCCTATATAATGGCAAACTAAATCATAACCTACAAGATATTTTAAATATATTAGCCAAACATATAGAAGATATTAGTGCTTATTCTAATTTAGATGAACACTTCAAAAGAATTAGAACACAAAAAATAAATCATACACTTAATTTTGAAACTGATGAGGACCTTGATTATAACCAAGAATTCAATATGAATGAACTTAATTTTGCCCTAAAATCATGTCGATCTTCAGCTCCGGGGCATGATATGATTTCTTTTGAAATGATCCAGAATTTAGCTACACTAGCTAAAGAATTCTTATTAAAGTTATATAATAACATATGGCTAATGCATGTCTTCCCAACTAAGTGGAGATATTCAATAATCATACCCATCAGCAAACCAGGAAAAGACCCTAGCAACCCCACAAATTATAGGCCAATATCACTAACAAGTTGCTTGTGCAAACTGTTGGAGAAAATGGTTAGTTTGAGATTAACAAGTGTCATAACAGAATACTCAATCTTATCACCTACCCAATCGGGATCAATAGCTGATAGATCCACACTAGACCCATTAACTCAATTAGAAGATCATATTAAAAAAGGATTTGAAAAGAAAAAGCTAACAGTGGCTATTTTCTTTGATATAGAAAAAGCATATGATACCACATGGAGATACAACATTATGCACAAACTCCACAGGTCTGATATTCGAGGTCACCTTCCAATATTTATCAACAATTTTTTAACAAATCGTACATTTCAAGTATGCATAGAAAATACATATTCAAATTCCTACATACAAGAGGAGGGTATCCCTCAAGGCAGTATTTTGAGCTGCATCTTATTTGCCCTGGCAATAGGTGATATTACTGTGAACCTGCCTGAGGGTGTACAAAATAGTTTATGTGGATGATTTTGTAATATATTATTCAAGTTATTCTCTGAGACATGCTCAAAGAATACTTAATATAGCAACAAATAATATAACCACTTGGACTAACTCAGTAGGTTTCAAGTTGTCGATAAATAAAACAAATGGCATTATCTTCTACAAAGACAAAAGATGGTTGAAACAACAAACCGATAAGTTATAGCTTTATAATGAAGAGATAAACATGTGCAATAGTGTTAAATATTTGGGTATAATTTTTGACCAACATTTAAATTGGAAAGATCATATCAAATATATCAAAGCCAAAGGATCTAAAGCCCTTATATTATTAAAGAAAATCTCTCACACCAAATGGGGTGCAGGACGAGGTACAATGTTAATGTACAATGCAACAGTACTATCAATTATAAATTATAGCTGTCCAATTTATTCAGCTGCCTCAGAAGCAACTCTAAAATCTCTAGATGCTTTACATCATGAGGGAGTGCATATATGTACAGGAGCCTTCCATTCATCTCCAACTGTCTCCATCCTAGCAGAAGCAGGCCAACTGCCTCTAAAATATTACAGAGATCTAATTACTTTAAGAAGAGGCTCATCCCTTCAAGCAGGCACATCTCCTGTATCAAATAAATTTCTAAATAATCAAAATACAAACAATAACCCAAGTCAAAACTCATTTACTAAAAAAACTAATCATCTATTGAAATTACATAACATGATACCCAAATTTACCCAAGAAATAAATCAGATCACACCGTGGACACTAAAAAGGGCAAAAATATGCACATATTTATCATATCTTTCAAAGAAATATATGTTCAACACAGAAATGTACCATCAACATGCCATGGAACACAAGATGGAAGGGTAATCCCATCATAATCTATACGGATGGATCCAAAAATGAAGCTGGAGTGGGCTCATCAGCCTATTCAGGTGATGAAACTACCCAAATGGGCCTTCCTCTAATATCATCAGTATTTACAGCTGTATTAAAAGCCATAGAATTGGCTCTCCAGATTATATCCAAAAAAGGAATTCCTTCAGCACTCATATTGAGCAACTCGAGAAGTGCAATTGAAGCAATAGGATCATTTAAATCAAATAATCACCTTGTCCAAAATATCTAACGGGAAATTCATCAATTAATTACAAACGGCCTTCAAGTTCATGTTTGTTGGATCCCAGCCCATGTAGGCATTGAGGGTAATGAGAAAGCAGATAAAGCTGCTAAATTGCCTTGTGCAATCCCCTCAACTACTACGAAAGCTCCTATATCAGACTGGCTAGCATCAGTTAAACCTTTTATTTACAGGGGCTGGCAAAATGATTGGACAAATGTACCCCCTCAAAACAAACTAAGACAAATTAAGAACGAAGTTAAAAAGGGGCATTCTTCTACCCAAAAACAAAGAATTAATGAAGTAATTTTAACAAGACTCAGAACAGGACATTCCAGACTCACACATGGTCATCTGATGTCAACTCCGCACACAAATCCAATAACTTGTGAAAAATGTAACATCCCAATAGCAATCAAACATATCTTGATTGACTGTCCCAGATGGCAACATAAAAGAAATACTTATTTACAAAATAAATCAATAAAGGATATTGTAGCTGAAGGTAATAACTTTTCAATTAATATCATTCTCTTCTTAAACAAAATCAAATTAATAAATAAAATATCATTTTTCCCCTCTTTTTTGCTCCCTTTTTTCCCTCGATTTTTTTTATTTTAAAGTTTTTCCCATTTTTTATTTATTTAATTATTTAATTTTTTATGTATTCTTCCCCCTTTTCTTTTTTTTCCCCAGTCCGAGAAGAACCCTAAAAGGGTTCAGAGGTCTGGTCAAACAAATCATTTATAACTAAATAACTATTATTCTCGACAGGTGTTTATAAGACAAAAAGCGGACAGAAAGATAGCGGGCGACCTGAGACCCCCTGCAGCGTCCATACAGGATTTGTGTTTTTCAGAAAGCATATAAATATGTGCAACATTTGGTACATGACATATAAAAGGTAGATATACATATCGGCAGAAAGGCCGTACAATGATGCATAAGATGAGGTACACAAAGAATCTGAAATAAAGACAGGTAAAATACATGACGTGATTAATGTACATCTGAAAGGAGAAACACAAGGAAAGAGAGACGTGATTTGACGCCCTTACAAGTTTTTTTTTATTTGAACTAATGCAACTCTTGTGTGACGCAACCATCTGATTGGCGGCAACATACACCAGCTGGAACATAGGTCTGCAATGTGCACAGACAATGAAATAATTTTGAAAATATTTATTTTATATTTGTTATTGAAATATTAGTATTTTGAAAAATAACGGTTTACTTGTAAATATTACCTAACCAATTGAATATTTTTGCCCCAAAAAAATTTTTTATTCCTATGTCTATAGGCATGTTAATTTTCTTTACCTGCTGAAAATACATTGCACTTAGCATTTAGATTTCAATATTGACCATTTCGGGCTAGAAAGCATATGAAGTTATCTACATGGTCTTACACTTTAAGTTACCATCTGAATGAATCAATTATACACCAAGAGCAAGCAGGACTTTCAAGAAATAATAGGCTATTCTTAGTTAGCTAAAAAAAAAAAAAAGTGTTGCCAAGGCCTTGGTGTTAATACTAATAAATATTTAGATTAGTACCTATCTTCTTGTTATAATCTAAATCATCATCATCTTTTATTCTTCAAAGAACAGGCAA